>NC_135238.1:141322063-141633452 GCF_051348905.1 Ranitomeya variabilis | reverse complement strand
TACACGCTGATTTCAGTAAGGCACAAGCAAAGGATTTACTTTACTGAGGCTTTTATTACTACATGAAATGGCAAAATGCATCTAAGCCATTTTATAGCCTAGTGTTCTGTAATCACATCTGCTTGCATGTAACTTACAAAGTTACAAATGCTGCTTGACAAAGTCAGATTATTGCATTGTCACCTTGTACAGAAAGCGAGGGGACAAGGAAGAGTAGTAATCCTGAGAATGAACTGTGACAACTCAGTGGGAGCTGCAATTGTTTCCATAAACTTGTTTGTTGCATCCCTATAGATTTACTAGCAATATTCCTCACTCATCACTGTTTAAACTTATGTTCACAGTCAGAAGAGGAATCTAATTTTTTTGTCCTAAAAGGTTTCCATGATGCCCAATATCCCTATGGATGTATGGAACGGTGCAAGAACACAGGCACAGAATATGCTGATGACACTCTTAAGCCTGGCTGCACAATTTTGAATGATATATACTAAAAATCTGAAAAAAAAAAATGTAATGCATGGTGAAATTGGGGAAAAAATGCTGTTTTGCAATTTTTTGGGGGGTTGTCTTTACAGTGTACATTCTCCAGGTCAGTACAATTGCGGAGATGGCAAACTTGTTGACTTTTTTTTTCCATTAAATGAAGAAAAAAAATTCTGAAATATGTAAAAAAAAAATAAATAAAAAATTCTTAATTTGTGTCGCTATTTTCCGACATTTTTTTTTTGCACGATGAGCTGACTGTTTTATTGACACCAGATTTGCTTTATGCAACATTTTGATCTGTTTTAATTGCATATTTTAGGTAGAAGGGTGACCATAACTAATCATTTCTTTTGTTTTTATTTATTTTTTCTCATTGCATCATTTACCTTTTGGTTTATTTATTTTTATAATTTGATTATCAGACTTTTTTGAACATGGCAATAATAAATGTATATTTTTTAATTTATTTATTTTTAGCTTTTTATATACAAGTGCTTCTCACTAAATTAGAATCTCATCAAAATGTTAATTTATTTCAGTTCTTCAATACAACAAGTGAATCTCATATTATATAGAGTCATTACAAACAGAGCAATCTCTTTCAAGTATTTATTTCTGTTAATGTTGATGATTATGGCTTACAGCCAATGAAAACGCCAAAGTCATTATCTCAGTAAATTAGAATAATTAACAAAAAACACCTGCAAAGGCTTCTTAAGCTTAAAAAAAGTCCCCTTAGTCTGTTTCAGTAGGCTCCACAATTATGGGGAAGACTGCTGACTTGACAGATGTCCAGAAGGCAGTCATTGACCCACTCCACAAGGAGGGTAAGCCACAAAAGGTCATTGCTAAAGAAGCTGGTTGTTCACAGAGTGCTGTATCCAAGCTTATTAATGGAACGTTGAGTGGAAGGAAAAAATGTGGTAGAAAAGGTGCACAAGCAACCGGGATAACCACAGCCTTGAAAGGATTGTTAAGAAAAGGCCATTAAAAACTTGGGGGAGAATTACAAGGAGTGGACTGCTGCTGGAGTCATTGCTGCCAAGAGCCACCACACACAGACATATCCAGGACATGGGCTACAGGTGTCGCATTTCTTGTGTCAAGATACTCATGACCACTAGACATCGCAAGAAGCGTCTTAGCTGGGCCAAGGAGAAAACGAACTGGCTGTTATTTCATTTGGAAATCAAGGTCCCAGAGTCTGGAGGAAGAGTGGAGGGGCCAGAATCCTAGCTGCTTGAGGTCTAGTGTGAAGTTTCCACAATCAGTGATGGTTTGGGGAGTCATGTCATCTTCTGGTGTAGGTCCACTGTGTTTTATCAAGAGCAAAGTCAGCGCAGCCGTCTACCAAGAAATTTTAGAGCACTTCATGCTTCCCTCTGCCGACAAGCTTTTTGGAGATCGAAATTTCATTCTCCAGCAGGAATTGGCACCTGTCCACACTGCCAAATGTACCAATACCTGGTTTAATTATTGAGTGCACCTACATTTCAGTAGTCCAACATTTCAGATTTTAAAATCATTTTTCAAGCTGATGTTATAAAGTATTTTAATTTACTGAGATAATGAGTGTTGGGTTTTTATTGTCTGTAAGTCATAATTGTCAACATTAACAGAAATAAACACTTGAAATAAACTCTATCTAATATATGAGTTTCACTTTTTGTATTAATGAACTGTCCAATTTCTTTCTTCAGAGAGGAAGAAGACTCGAACTCTAGTGCCATCTATTGGAATTAATAATCCTAACAGTCAATGTCGACCCTTTAACGGTCCTTGACACATGACTTAGGATAGAAGCCAAACCAGAATCTCAATTTACAGACACTGTGTTTCGGGGGTACTGCCCCTCGTCAGTGCAAAGTGGAGATCTGGTTTGGCTGAGTGAGAGACATCTGACTTGTATTGAAGAACTTAGACAAATTAACTTTTTGCTGATATTCTAATTTAGTGAGAAGCACTTGTATGTTTTAAAACTTATTTTTATTTTTTTAGTCTTCTTAGGCTGTTTTCAACCTGCAATCATCCAGTTGCTTATTCTATCTACTGCAATACTACAGTGTTGCAGTAGATGGTATACATGTGTGTCAGCTGTACTCCTCGGCATCTGATGTGGGTCTTCAGCAGGCCCCGGCTGCCATAGTAAGCCTATAAAACTCCACCATCACGTCACAGAGCACTGATGGGAGCTGCTACATTCAAACAGTGGCACGAGTCCCATATAAGTGCTGCTGTAAGCGATTGACAGCAGTGTTTATATGGTAAACAGCCATGGATGGAGATCACCTCTGGCCGCGCCTGGTGCAGACTGATGCTGGTTATTTAATAGTGTGGTTAGAGCTCAGCTCCTGAGTCCCCTCCATATGCAATCATCTCCACAATACATGTACGGATCACAGACTTTTCTGGTTTCCATCATTGCTGGGGTCCTCTTCTTGTTCATGTTACCTATAAAAAGACTAAGCGGCTCACACTTGGGTTTATGTGTGAGCCGGAAGTCGTGTTCTCCCTATAAGTCTACGGTGCCTTGTTGTGAGGCTCCATAGGTTTACATTAAAGGAATTAGCTCCATAGCGGGCCCTGTGAGAGCCGCAAAAAAGAGGAGCACTCACTTGGAACCAGAACGGTGCTGGAAACCAGAGAAGTTGTTAATTGGTAAGAATAGCAATACACTTATACATTATTACATAAGTAATTAGGACTGGTTATGGAATATTTGTCAGTCTTCTTTAATAAAGTCATATACGATTGGTGATACACTACCACTTCTCAATCTTTTTCTATCAATTGCATTTTATGGTAAATGTAATTTGCTATCTGTTATACTGGATTTTTGGATGTATTTCACTGTTGCATCCACTAGATGGCAGTTGTTAAACAAGTGTATATGTAATGACGCTCCCTCAAGGCAGAAGGCCAGTGGAAGCTCATTATACTGGGAAATGGCCGTCACCTTTACTGCACCTCTCGCCCTGTGTGGCTTTGCCTGTTTTTATACCGCATACACAAGCTTGGTGCGTTGGCACTAGTACAAGGACCAGCTTAGCAGAGCAAGTGGTGGCGGCTTTTGTGAGCAGCTTCACACAGGAGCAGATGTGGAGGTCACATACTGCCGGGGGGATGTAGCAGAGAAGTAAATACTGTAAGCTGGACATATGATGATACCGATAGTCCGAGGGGGGCTTGAATCTGGACACATTAGCGTGGTGAGTATTCCTGATTTAGGAATACATATGCTTTTTTGGCAATGTTTTGGCTATCTTCACACCAGTCTGAGCGTCATTACTGAGGAGCAATGTAACGGAGGCACTCAATGTGGTTTGTGATCATCTCATAAAACTGAATGTGGCTCTCTTGGCAAAAATAATGTCAGGGACCACTAGTGTAATATTTTCTGGTATATATTTAACCCCTTCACAACCCAGCCTATTTTGACCTTAATGACCTGGCCGTTTTTTGCAATTCTGACCAGTGTCCCTTTATGAGGTAATAACTCAGGAACGCTCCAATGGATCCTAGCGGTTCTGAGATTGTTTTTTCATGACATATTGGGCTTCATGTTAGTCGTAAATTTAGGTCGATAATTTTTGTGTTTATTTGTGAAAAAAATGGAAATTTGGCTAAAATTTTGAAAATTTCGCAATTTTCAAATTTTGAATTTTTATTCTGTTAAACGAGAGAGTTATGTGACACAAAATAGTTAATAAATAACATTACCCACATGTCTACTTTACATCAGCACAACTTTGGAAACAAATTTTTTTTTTGCTAGGAAGTTAGAAGGGTTAAAATTGGACCAGCGATTTCTCATTTTTACAACAAAATTTACAAAACCATTTTTTTTAGGGGCCACCTCACATTTGAAGTCAGTTTGAAGGGTCTATATGGCTGAAAATACCCAAAAGTGACACCATTCTAAAAACTGCACCCCTCAAGGTACTCAAAACCACATTCAAGAAGTTTATTAACCCTTCAGGTGTTTCACAGCAGCAGAAGCAACATGGAAGGAAATAAATGAACATTTAACTTTTTAGTCACAAAAATGATCTTTTAGCAACATTTTTTTTATTTTCCCAAGGGTTAAAAGAGAAACTGGACACCAAAAGTTATTGTACAATTTGTCCTGAGTACGCCGATACCCCATATGTGGAGGGGAACCACTGTTTGGGTGCACAACAGGGCTCGGAAGGGAAGGAGTGCCATTTGACTATTTTAATGAAAAATTGGTTCCAATCTTTAGCGGACAGCATGACGCGTTTGGAGAGCCCCTGTGTGCCTAAACATTGGAGCTCCCCCACAAGTGACCACATTTTGGAAACTTGACCCCCCAAGGAACTTATCTAGATGCATAGTGAGCACTTTGAACCCCCAGGTGCTTCACAATTTGATCAGTAACAATGAAAAAGTACTTTTTTTCATAAAAAAAAATATTTTAGCCTCAATTTTTTCATTTTCACATAAGCAACAGGATAAAATGGATGCTAAAATGTGTTGGGCAATTTCTCCTGAGTACACCAATACCTAACATGTGGGGGTAAACCACTCTTTGGGCACACGGCAGGGCTCGGAAGGGAAGGAGCACCATTTGACTTTTTGAATGAAAAATTAGCTCCAATCGTTAGCGGACACCATGTAGTGTTTGGAGAGCCCCTGTGTGCCTAAACATTGGAGCTCCCCCATATGTGACCCCATTTTGGAAACTAGACCCCCCCATGCAACTAATCTAGATGTGTGGTGACCACTTTAAACCCCCAAGTGCTTCACAGAAGTTTATAACGCAGAGTGCTATGACCCCAATGGCGAGGGTCTCAGAGATATCAGCAAGTCTGCGAAGTACAAAAATCCAGCTCATAGGGCAGTGGTAACTGGGTTGACCATATATCTACTCCTAACGCCAACACTAGAAGTAGCCGGGGAACATGCCTACGTTGGTCGCTAGATGTCTCGCGCCAGCCGGAGGACTAACTACCCCTAGAAGAGGAAAACAAAGACCTCTCTTGCCTCCAGAGAATAGACCCCAAAAGTAGGATACAAGCCCCCCACAAATAATAACGGTGAGGTAAGAGGAAATGACAAACACAGAGATGAACTAGGTTTAGCAAAGAGAGGCCCGCTTACTAATAGCAGAATGTAGTAAGATAACTTATATGGTCAACAAAAACCCTAACAAAATTCCACACTGGAGATTCAAGAACCCCCGAACCGTCTAACGGCCCGGGGGGAGAACTCCAGCCTCCCTAGAGCTTCCAGCAAGGAAAGGATACAGATAATGAACAAGCTGGACAAAAATGCAAACAAAAACAAATAGCAAAAAGCAAGAAAGCGGACTTAGCTTAATCACGCAGGAACCAGGATCAGTAGACAAGAGCACTACAGATTAGCTCTGATATCAACGTTGCCAGGCATTGAACTGAAGGTCCAGGGAGCTTATATAGCAACACCCCTGACCTAACGACCCAGGTGAGCATACAAGGGATGATAGACATACCCAGAGTAAAATCACTAGTAGCCACTAGAGGGAGCCAAAAGGTAAATTCACAACAGTACCCCCCCCCTTAGTGAGGGGTCACCAAACCCTCACCAAGACCACCAGGGCGATCAGGATGAGCGGCGTGAAAGGCACAAACTAAATCGGCCGCATGCACATCAGAGGCGACCACCCAGGAATTATCCTCCTGACCATAGCCCTCCCACTTGACCAGGTACTGAAGCCTCCGCCTGGAGAGACGAGAATCTAAGATCTTCTCCACCACGTACTCCAACTCGCCCTCAACCAACACCGGAGCAGGAGGCTCAGCAGAAGGAACCACAGGCACAACGTACCGCCACAACAAGGACCTATGAAATACGTTGTGAATGGCAAACGACACCGGAAGATCCAGGCGAAAGGACACAGGATTAAGGATCTCCAATATCCTGTAAGGACCAATGAATCGAGGCTTAAATTTGGGAGAGGAGACCTTCATAGGAACAAATCGAGAAGACAGCCATACCAAATCCCCAACACGAAGTCGGGGACCCACACCGCGGCGGCGGTTGGCAAAACGCTGAGCCTTCTCCTGTGACAACTTCAAGTTGTCCACCACATGATTCCAGATTTGCTGCAACCTATCCACCACAGAATCCACTCCAGGACAGTCAGAAGGCTCCACATGTCCCGAGGAAAAACGAGGATGGAAACCGGAGTTGCAGAAAAATGGCAAAACCAAGGTGGCAGAACTAGCCCGATTATTAAGGGCAAATTCAGCCAACGGCAAGAAGGTCACCCAATCATCCTGATCAGAAGAGACAAAACACCTCAAATACGCCTCCAGAGTCTGATTAGTTCGTTCCGTTTGTCCGTTAGTCTGTGGATGAAAAGCGGAGGAAAACGACAAATCAATGCCCATCCTACCACAAAAGGATCGCCAGAACCTGGAAACAAACTGGGATCCTCTGTCCGACACAATATTCTCAGGAATGCCGTGCAAACGAACCACGTTCTGGAAGAACACAGGAACCAGATCAGAAGAGGAAGGCAGCTTAGGCAAAGGAACCAGATGGACCATCTTGGAGAAACGATCACATATCACCCAGATGACAGACATGCCCTTAGACACCGGAAGATCCGAAATGAAATCCATAGAGATGTGTGTCCAAGGTCTCTTCGGGACAGGCAAGGGCAAGAGCAACCCGCTGGCACGAGAACAGCAAGGCTTAGCTCGAGCACAAGTACCACAGGACTGAACAAATGACCGCACATCCCTTGACAAGGAAGGCCACCAAAAGGACCTGGCCACCAGATCTCTGGTGCCAAAAATTCCCGGGTGCCCTGCCAACACTGAGGAATGAACCTCAGAAATGACTCTGCTGGTCCATTTAGCAGGCACAAACAATCTGTCAGGTGGACAAGAGTCAGGCCTACCAGCCTGAAATCTCTGCAACACACGTCACAGATCTGGAGAAATAGCTGACAAGATAACTCCTTCCTTAAGAATACCCTCAGGTTCAGCGACTCCAGGAGCATCAGGCACAAAGCTCCTAGACAGAGCATCGGCCTTCACATTCTTAGAACCTGGTAAATACGAGACCACAAAGTCAAAACGGGAGAAAAACAATGACCAGCGGGCCTGTCTAGGATTCAGGCGTTTAGCAGACTCGAGATACATCAAATTTTTGTGATCAGTCAAGACCACCACACGATGCTTAGCACCCTCGAGCCAATGACGCCACTCCTCAAATGCCCACTTCATGGCCAACAACTCCCGATTGCCCACATCATAATTTCGCTCTGCCGGCGAAAACTTCCTAGAGAAAAAGGCACAAGGTCTCATAGTAGAGCAACCAGGGCCTCTCTGCGACAAAACGGCCCCTGCCCCAATCTCCGAAGCATCCACCTCAACCTGAAAGGGAAGTGAGACGTCAGGCTGGCACAAAACAGGCGCCGAAGTAAACCGGCGTTTCAACTCCTGGAAAGCCTCCACGGCAGCAGGAGCCCAGTTAGCTACATCAGAGCCTTTCTTGGTCATATCCGTCAGCGGTTTAACAACGCTAGAGAAATTTGCGATAAAACGACGGTAGAAGTTAGCAAAACCCAAGAACTTCTGAAGACTCTTAACTGACGAGGGTTGAGTCCAATCATGAATAGCTCGGACCTTGACTGGATCCATCTCCACAGCAGAAGGGGAAAAAATGAACCCCAAAAAGGGAACCTTCTGTACACCAAAGAGACACTTTGAGCCTTTTACAAACAAATAATTTTCACGCAGAATCTCAAAAACCATCCTGACCTGCTCCACATGCGAGTCCCAATCATCAGAAAAAAACAGAATATCATCCAGATAAACAATCAAAAATTTATCCAGATACTTCCGGAAAATGTCATGCATGAAGGACTGAAAAACTGAAGGTGCATTAGAGAGCCCAAATGGCATCACCAAGTACTCAAAATGACCTTCGGGCGTATTGAATGCGGTTTTCCATTCATCGCCCTGCCTAATGCGCACAAGGTTGTACGCACCACGAAGGTCTATCTTGGTGAACCACTTGGCACCTTTAATCCGGGCAAACAAATCTGACAACAGCGGCAAAGGATACTGAAATTTGACAGTGATCTTATTTAAAAGCCGATAGTCAATACAAGGCCTCAAAGATCCGTCCTTTTTGGCCACAAAAAAGAATCCCGCACCAAGAGGGGAAGAAGAAGGACGGATATGCCCCTTCTCAAGAGACTCCTTGATATATGAACGCATCGCGGTATGTTCAGGTACCGACAGATTAAACAGTCTCCCCTTAGGAAACTTACTGCCAGGAATCAAATCTATTGCACAGTCACATTCCCTATGAGGAGGCAGTGCACTGGACTTAGACTCGATGAAGACATCCTGATAATCAGACAAATACGCCGGAACTTCCGAAGGCGTAGAAGATGCAATAGACAAGGGCAGGGAATCTCCGTGAATTCCATGGCAGCCCCAGCTTGACACTGACATAGCCTTCCAGTCCAAGACTGGATTATGAGTCTGTAACCATGGCAAACCCAAAACAACCAAATCATGCATTTTATGTAGAACAAGAAAACGTATTACCTCCCGATGTTCGGGAGTCATGCACATGGTAACCTGTGTCCAAAACTGCGGTTTATTTTTTGCCAATGGCGTAGAGTCAATACCCCTAAGAGGGATAGGATTTTCCAATGGCTCAAGCACAAATCCGCAGCGCTTGGCAAATGACAGATCCATAAGGCTCAGGGCAGCACCTGAGTCCACAAACGCCATGACAGGATACGATGACAGTGAGCAAATCAAAGTTACAGATAGAATAAATTTAGGTTGCAAATTACCAATGGCGACCGGACTAACAACCTTAGTAAGACGTTTAGAGCATGCTGAGATAACATGTGTAGAATCACCACAGTAGTAACACAAGCCATTCTGGCGTCTATGAATTTTCCGCTCATAATCTTGTATGCCCTGCACACGAGCAGCAAGCTGGTCCACACTTGTAATCAAGGTCTGGACATTCATGTCTGCAGCAAACACAAGCCACTCAGAGTTAAAGGGGAAAAGAAAAAAAAACGAGAGAGAGAAAAAAAAACTCAGAACTTTCTTTCTTATAATCCCGCTTCTGCAATGCATTTAACATTTAATACAGGCCTGGCAAACTGTTATGACCCCAATGGCGAGGGTCTCAGAGATATCAGCAAGTCTGCGAAGTACAAAAATCCAGCTCATAGGGCAGTGGTAACTGGGTTGACCATATATCTACTCCTAACGCCAACACTAGAAGTAGCCGGGGAACATGCCTACGTTGGTCGCTAGATGTCTCGCGCCAGCCGGAGGACTAACTACCCCTAGAAGAGGAAAACAAAGACCTCTCTTGCCTCCAGAGAATAGACCCCAAAAGTAGGATACAAGCCCCCCACAAATAATAACGGTGAGGTAAGAGGAAATGACAAACACAGAGATGAACTAGGTTTAGCAAAGAGAGGCCCGCTTACTAATAGCAGAATGTAGTAAGATAACTTATATGGTCAACAAAAACCCTAACAAAATTCCACACTGGAGATTCAAGAACCCCCGAACCGTCTAACAGCCCGGGGGGAGAACTCCAGCCTCCCTAGAGCTTCCAGCAAGGAAAGGATACAGATAATGAACAAGCTGGACAAAAATGCAAACAAAAACAAATAGCAAAAAGCAAGAAAGCGGACTTAGCTTAATCACGCAGGAACCAGGATCAGTAGACAAGAGCACTACAGATTAGCTCTGATATCAACGTTGCCAGGCATTGAACTGAAGGTCCAGGGAGCTTATATAGCAACACCCCTGACCTAACGACCCAGGTGAGCATACAAGGGATGATAGACATACCCAGAGTAAAATCACTAGTAGCCACTAGAGGGAGCCAAAAGGTAAATTCACAACAGCAGAGCCGTGAAAATAAAAAAATCATTTTCTTTACTCAAAAATTATTTTTTAGCCCTCATTTTTTTATTTTCACAAGAGTAACAGGAGAAATTGGACCCAACAGTTGTTGCCCAGTTTGTCTTGAGTATGCTGATACTCCATATGTGGGAGGGAACCACTGTTTGGGCACACATCGGGGCTTGGAAGGGAAGTAGTGATGTTTTGGAATACAGACTTTGATGGAATGGTCTGCGGGCATCATGTTACGTTTGCAGAGCCCCTGATGTGCCTAAACAGTAGAAACCCCCCACAATTGACCCCATTTTGGAAACTAGACCCCCCAAGGAACTTATCTAGATATGTGGTGAGCACTTTGAACTCCCACTTCCCACTTCTGCTTCACAGAAGTTTACAACGCAGAGCCGTGAAAAGAAAAAAAAAATATTTTTTCATTCCTCAAAAATTATATTTTAGCAAGCAATTTTTTATTTTCGCAAGGTTAACAGGAGAAATTGGACCCCAATAATTGTTGCCCAGTTTGTCCTGAGTATGCTGGTACCCCATATGTGGGGGTAAACCACTGTTTGGGCGCACGTCGGGGCTTGGAAGGGAGGGAGCACCATTTGACTTTTTGAACATTAGATTGGCTGAAATCTGTTGTGAATTCTGCTCTTGGGCTCCCTCCAGTGGTTGTTGGTGGTAGTACAGTTGTCTTGGGGTTGTAATCCGGGCAGGTGTTTCTGCTGATTGCAGCTCTATTAGGTATTTAGGTGTGCAGGATCCATGAGTCTGTGCCAGTTGTCCATTGTACTTGGAGGGATTGCATCTCTCTCTGGCTCCTCATGCCCTGCTGCCAATTCGGCTAAGATAAGTGTCTGTTTTTTTGTCTCTGTGCACACATGCAGTGTGCTTTGCAATTCAGTGCAATTTATTGTGTTTTTGTCCAGCTTAGACTTTGTTTGGATTTTTCAGTCATGCTGGATTCTCGGGAGATGCAGATATACTTTCTATGTCTTTAGTTAGATTTGGAATATTTGTATTATCTGTTGTGGATATTTTTAGGATTTTAATACTGACCGCTTAGAATTCTGTCCTATCCTTTTCTATTTAGCTAGAAGTGCCTCTTTTGCTAAATCCTGTTTTTCTGCCTGCGTGTGTCTTTCCTCTTATACTCACAGTCAATATTTGTGGGGGGCTGCCTATCCTTTGGGGTTCTGCTCTGAGGCAAGATAGAATTCCCATTTCCATCTATAGGGGTATTTAGTCCTCCGGCTGTGTCGAGATGTCTAGGACGTGCTAGGTACATCCCACGGCTACTTCTAGTTGCGGTGTTAGTTTAGGGTTTGCGGTCAGTACAGGTACCACCTACTCCTGAGAAAGTCTCTCATGCGGCTCCAAGGTCACCAGATCATAACAGGAATCAATGGTGGCGCCATGTTGCGTTTAGAGACCCCTGATGTGCCTAAACAGTGGAAACCCCTCAATTCTAACTCCAACACTAACCCCAACACACCCCTAACCCTAATCCCAGCTCTAGATATAACCCTAACCCCAACACACCCCTAACCCCAACACACCCCTAACCCTAATCCCAACCCTAACCCTAATCCCAACCCTAACCACAACCCTAACCGCCACACACACCCCTAACCATTACCCTAACTGCAAGCCTAATCTTAACCCTATTTCCAACCCTAGCCCTAATTCCAACCCTAACCCTAAGGCTATGTGCCCACATTGCGTATTCGTGTGAGATTTCTCCCCACCATTTTTGAAAAATTCGCAGGTAAAAGGCACTGCATTTTACCTGCGGATTTACTGCGGATTTCCAGTGTTTTTTTGTGAGGATTTCACCTGCGGATTCCTATTGAGGAATAGGTGTAAAACGGAATCCACACAAAGAATTGATATGCTGTGGAAAATACAACACAGCGTTTCCGCGCGGTATTTTCCGCACCATGGGCACAGCAGATTTGGTTTTCCATAGGTTTACATGGTACTGTAAACCTGATGGAAAACTGCTACGAATCTGCAGCGGCCAATCTGCACCATTTGTGCACATAGCCTAATCTAACCCTAACACTAGTTCTAACCCTAATTCTAACCCTAGCCCTAACCATAGCCCTAACCCTAGCCCTAACCCTAACCCTAGTGGGGGGAAGAAAAAAAAATATATTTTCTTTATTTTATTATTATCTCTACCTATGAGAGTGATACAAGGGGGGTTCATTTACAAATTTTTTTTTTTTTGATCACTGTGATAGGTTTTATCACAGTGATCAAAATGTACCTGGAACAAATCTGTCAGCCGGCAGATTCGGCGGGCGCACTGCGCATGCACCCGCCATTTTGGAAGATGGCGGCGCCCATGAAGAAGACGGATGGACACCGCGAGGCTCAGTAAGTATGGGGGGGAGATCGAAGCACGGGGGGATCGGAGCGCGGGGGAGTGAATCGGAGCACGGGGGAGTGGACAGGAGGACGGGGGAGCAGACAGGAGGATGGAGGGGAGCGGACCGCAGTACGGGGCAAAAAGGAGGACTGGGGAGGCGATCGGTGGTGTGGGGTGGGACAGATCAGGGTTTCCAGCCATGGCCGATGATATTGCAGCATCGGCCATGGCTGGATTGTAATATTTCACCATTTTCATAGGTGAAATATTACAAATCGCTCTGATTGGCTGTTTCACTTTAAACAGCCAATCAGAGCGATCATAGCCACGTGGGGGCAAAAGACACCCCCCCCCTGGGCTAAAGTACCACTCCCCCTTTCCCTGCAGAGATTGGGTGAAATTGGAGTTAACCCTTTCACCCGATCTGCAGGGACGCGATCCCTCCATGACGCCACATAGGCATCACAGGTCGGATTGGCACCGACTTTCATGACGCCTACATGGCGTCACAGGTCGGGAAGGGGTTAACACAAAACTGTCCTGCTATCAACTATTAACAATCGTCACAGTTTAGGAGCAACTGCACATTGTATACAATGTCCCCACAAAAAGGAAACCCAGACTTCTAGTTATTTTACCTTCCTGCAGGTAATGCGCACCAGGGAATCTGTTTGCTATGTAATCTGAGAGCAGCATGAGGTAGGGGCCTAGGCTCTGATGCCAGCGGTGTGTCACTTACTAGGCTGTGTGTTAGTGTTTCAAGAAAATCATTGACTTATCAGGATATTTATCACTCTATAGACTAGGTGCCTCATGTCTCTTAGTCAACTGCTCTGTGCAACTGTTCCACCACCACTGATCACCAGCTTACTGCCTATGCACAGGGTACACAAAAAGCTGCCAAACAGTAGTGTGGGTGGGTTATACAGCTCTGCACTCAGACAACTGCTAGATCTGCAGCAGAGAAACAGTGATGAGATCAAAATTACAGCATACAGACATATAAGGGACACATTGTTGAAATTAGGGTCTCAGCCCCAACATCATAGTGTTCTCAGATTACATAGCAAAAATCTGGTGTGAGGCAGTGCCAAGTGTTATATGTGAGTGTCACTGTGTGTCCCCCAGGATGCACATAGAAGCATGTTATGGCTGCTGGAGTGCATTGCAGTCACATATATAGCTGTGGCTGCAGTGCAAAATAAAAGTACCGTGTATATACTCGAGGATAAGCCGACCCGAGTATAAGCCAAGACCCCTAATTTTGCCACAGAAAACTGGGAAAACTGAATGACTCGAATATAAGCCTAGGGTGGGAAATGCAGCAGCTACCGGTAAATGTCAAAAATAAAAATAGGTACCAATAAAAGTAAAATTAATTGAGACATCAGTAAGGTTACGTGTTTTTGAATATCCATATTGAATCAGGAGCCCCATATAATGCTCCATACAGTTCATGATGGCCCCATAAGATGCTCCATATTAAAATATGCCCCATATAATGCTGCATAAAGGTTAATAATGGCCCCATAAGATGCTCCAGAGATATTTGCCCCCATATAATGCTGCACAAACGTTGAATATGGCCCCATAAAGATATTTGCCTCATATAGTGCTGCACAAACGTTGAATATGGCCCCATAAAGATATTTGCCTCATATAATGCTGCACAAACGTTGAATATGGCCCCATAAGATGGTCCATAAAGATATTTGCCCCATATAATGCTGCACAAATGTTGATTATGGCCCCATAAGATGCTCCAGAGATATTTTCCCCATTTATTGCTGCAAAAATGTTGATTATGGCCCCATAAGATGCTCTCGAGATGTTTGCCCCATATGCTGTTGCTGCGATATAAAAAAAAAAAAAAGGCATACTCACCTCTCGTCGCTCAGGCCCCTGGCACTTGCAATACTCACTGGTCCTCGTTCCGGTGCCGCTGTGTCTTCCGCGTTCTCTGCACGCTCAGGCAGAGGGCCCACACTCTCCACGTCATCACACCCTCTGACCTGAGCGTCACTACAGAGGATGCAGAAGACAGAGCAGCGCCTGCAACGAGGAAAGGTGAATATCGCGCAGTGCTCCCCCTCAACATTATACTCACCTGCTGCTGGGGTGGTCCCTGCATCTCCGGTCTCCAGGCGCTGACAGCTTCTTCCAGCATTGAGCGGTCACCGTTACCGCTCATGACAGTAATGAATATGCGGCTCCACCCCTAATAGAGTGGAGTCGCGTACATATTCATTACTGTAATGAGCGATGCCATGTGACTGCTCAAAGCTGGAAGAAGCTGCCAGCGCCCGGAGATGCAGGGACCGCACCAGGAGCAGGTGAGTATGTCACAGCTGCTGCTCCCCCTCCCCTGCCGACCCCCTGGGACAATGACTCAATTATAAGCCGAGAGGGGCACTTTCAGCCTTAAACAATGGGCTGAAAATCTCTGCTTATACTCGAGTATATACGGTAAGTTCCGTCTTGCACAAGCTATTTGCCCAAGGCAGATTTAAGAAAACCCATCATTGGCTTTTATTTTTGGAGCGAACTACAGGATGGAAGTGGGGCAGTTTGCTCTCTCCTGGCCAGATCTTACAAGTGGCCTATGGCCACAGATTCCATTTAAAAACTCTGCAGCAAAGGATTGGGTGTGCCAGTGTTGGTTTGCAAACTGTAGAGCAGTTGGCTCTGTAACTGTGTGAATAACAGAGCCAAGCAAAGCCAAAAGGCCTGGCGCTCCTCAGCGTGGGACGGTGGGGTAGTCGCCCACGGAAACAGGTCTCCAATACGGACTGTCTTGATTCCTGGCTGCAATCTGAAGGATACCATTTGTTTTCCATTTGTGAGTACGTTGGACATTAAAGTCACTTTGTTTTGAACTTTCCTGTGGTCACTGCCTGTCTGTCACACTGCACCAACCCCGCAGCACTACACTGGTGACTGAGTCCCTTTGTGATAAAGCTGTGTGGTCTGTATTAATAAAGGAGCCACATTTCCCTACATCATAACTTGATAGAAAATGTAAATATACAGTTGTAAGTAGTAGAATAAATCCCTGTGTGTGTTGTTTCCACACTGTTCTCCTGCCAGACTGAAAATGCCATTTTGGGCTGATTAAAGCTATTGTGCAATTTATGATACATCAGGAAATGACATGATTGTGCCGGTCTCAGTAAAGAAATTGACAGCTGTTTATTGATTCTTCAACACGATGGTTATTTATTAATTCCAGCCCGGCTTTGTCTTTGTTTCGGTGATGTGTTGTGCAGAGCGATAGGCATTTCCAAACTAAAAAGACAAATAAAAATAAAGAATACAATTAAAAGCTGCTGTGTCATTATTTCATCTCGCAGAGAGTTTGCAAAATTACCCAAATGGATAGAGTAGCGTGTGCCAGAGAAGTAAGTCTGAACACATAATCCGATCAATCCAAATTGAGTTAGTGTGTGTGCAGTAGGCAGAAACAGGTGGAAATTAGTTTATCTGCGGCACCATTTTTTTCACTCTTTATAGAAGCGTTGAGCAGTGCTGGATAAACAAGTTTCCAAACTGCATTAGAACTTGGACTTTCTTTTTTATATTTACAGCTGGATAAGAAACCGGATTATAGAGACACAGCGCTTTATTTCAACTGAAAAGCATCTGTCCTTTTGTGTTTTTCATAAGGTACAAAACTACAAATTTCTCAGCCCTGGCATAGTGAGCTGCATCTCAATTTCATCTGGCTTTTTTTTTTCCAACACAAACAATAACGCGTGTTGGGCAATGGTGTTTTCTTCATACATCAAGAAGAGCCAACTCTTTAAATAGCCATAATTTTTTTTTTTTTTATTTTTTTTTTTAAGGTTGATATGATCTAATGAAGTGAGTTTTTTTCTTTGTAATCGTTGGGTAACCCCTGAAAAATGCTTCTCCTGGTATTCCTTTATCACTGTTTTATATCTAATAACACAGGTCAACAAAAAAAAAATTTTTTTCTGGTGTCCAAAATATTTTAATGAATTTGGGGTATTTTTGGGGTGCTGATTCTGAATATGCTATCAGTTTTGCCAGATTGGCTCAAGTTCTTGAGATTTTTGGTATCTTATTTATAGCACTTGTTGGTAAATGCGACGCATCATCTCATTAATTTCTTTGGATTAGTACTTGAACTGAGCAGTTCTCAATATAGTTTTGTGTTAATTAGTGTTCTAAAAGTTTGTTCATAGCTTGATTTTTGCACTAACTTTATGTTGTTGTCTGTTTTCCAGTGAAAAGCATGAACTCATCAAGAAGAAGTTGTCTTAACGATCCAGACTCATTCTGTTACATTTGTGGTGAATACACACTGCCAAAACATAGAAGAAACATAACAGACTTCGTAAAAAAAGTGTATTTTGCCTATTTTGGGGTTATGCTTGGGGACCAAGACAAGTTTTGGGCACCACACATAGTGTGCAAAGCATGTATCGAATTATTACGAAAATGGAGCAAAGGACAAAGAAAAAGCTTCAAATTTGGTGTTCCAATGGTGTGGAGAGAGCCAAAAAATCATCATGATGACTGTTATTTCTGTGCAGTGCAAGTGCAAGGATTCAATAAGCATAAGAAACGAAAATGGGAGTAACATGGAATCTGCAAGAAGGCCTGTCCCTCATTGTGAAGATGTGCCTGTACCTGTGTTTACCATAAATAACAGTCATCATGATGATTTTTTGGCTCTCTCCACACCATTGGAACACCAAATTTGAAGCTTTTTCTTTGTCCTTTGCTCCATTTTCGTAATAATTCGATACATGCTTTGCACACTATGTGTGGTGCCCAAAACTTGTCTTGGTCCCCAAGCATAACCCCAAAATAGGCAAAATACACTTTTTTTACGAAGTCTGTTATGTTTCTTCTATGTTTTGGCAGTGTGTATTCACCACAAATGTAACAGAATGAGGTCTGGATCGTCAAGACAACTTCTTCTTGATGAGTTCATGCTTTTCACTGGAAAACAGACAACACAAAGTTAGTGCAAAAATCAAGCTATGAACAAACTTTTAGAACACTAATTAACACAAAACTATATTGAGAACTGCTCAGTTCAAGTACTAATCCAAAGAAATTAATGAGATGATGCGTCGCATTTACCAACAAGTGCTATAAATAAGATACCAAAAATCTCAAAAACTTGAGCCAATCTGGCAAAACTGATGACATATTCAGAATCAGCACCCCAAAAATACCCTAAATTCGATGAAATATCTTTGGCACCAAAAATGCTGTTGACCAGTGTAATCTGAGCATGTTGGTAATGAATGCATATTATAATTCTAGATTTTGGCCAATTTGTCTGTCTTCATGCCAGTCTATGAGAAAGTAAACTCAGTTTGCCATTACTATTGTAAAAGATACTACTCTTGTCTGCTGTCTACATGAAGACTTATCTCTTTTGAGAAAATCCCCAAAAGTGAGAGAAAATTAAATATAATACATTTTAATATAAAATTATAAGACCTTTGTCTAATACAGTGGCTTGCAAAAGTGTTCACCCCCTTGCCATTTTTCATGTTTTGCTACCTCACAACCCTGAATTTCTCTGCTTTCTTTTGATGGTTTGCATCAGTTCATGTAAAGCAAATGCCTATAACTGTGAACATTTTCTTTTCTTTTTATCGTGAACAACAAATAGGACAAAATAGCTGAAATCTTCAGTGTGCATAAGTATTCACTCTCCTAAAGTCGGTACTTTGTAGAGTCTCTTTTTGCGGCATATAAAGCTGCAAGTTGCTTTAGATAAGTCTCTATGAGCTTTCCACATCTTGCTACCAGGATTTTTGAACAAAACAAAAACAAGAAAATAAATGAGGCCTGATAGGTATAGAACCAAGAAAAATGGGACCAAAACTATAAGATTTAGCTTTTATTGTATTCATTCTAAATAGCTCCAGTCTTTATAGACCTATAGGTGAGTAGGTCAGATCACGGTCAAAGATAATAACTTATCTGGGCTAAATTACATATCTTTATCATGGAAAACAAAACTAAGGGAAGAGAAAATAATCCTCTGTTTCCCTACCTACCAGCGGAGGTTGGCACTCTATGGGAAACATAATGGCGCCTCCACTGCCCATGGACTCTCCCTGCCTGACCCTAAAAGGGAATCCCGCACCAAGCCATCATTAACACCTGTTAAAGTGGTTAAGTACAATACAGAGTCTCTGAACCTGACACTGTAGTCTTTATCTGGCAATATCTCAGTGGGTCATTATCAATAAATGGTAATTAATCAAGTGTCCGTCTACTAAAGCAAAGGCCAATCCCAGCCAGGCTGAGGGTATTTTTGCTGGGATCAGGCCAAACATAGGACACATATTGTGATGTTCAGTAGCGTATTTCAGAATAAAGTCGGCTAGGGTATACCAATAGTAGAATATATTCTGCACTAAGACAGACAGTGATATTACCCAGGGTAACAACCTGGGTTACATCTTATAACAATATGACAGTATTACCCATAAAAATTGTATCACAAAAAGAATAGTAAGCTTAGTATAACACATGTGACTCTTTGTTCAGTGGGCACTGACAGGCAGGTTTCAGATATGCAATACAACAAAATTTAACATTACAAACAGTGGAATTATAATAAATCTCTCACAAAATTGTGATAATAAGATAATTAATAATCACTTATCTTAGAGAAGAGTACACAATCCCGAATCGTTTCTCCCCTCATAGATACAATGAGGGGCAAATCTCAAAGCAGCTCCTGCCACTTAGAGCACGTGTCACAGTGGAATTTTACATGCGTGCGAGCTCCTGTGTATCTTGATCCCTTTTTAATAGTGCCTCTAGTCACAAACCAGAAGTGGTCATATGCTTGTCACGATCCAACGGAAGTTGCGTCCATGGAGTGGTGGAACTCACAAAGGGATTTTTGCCCATTCCTCAAGGCAAATCTTCTTCAGCTCCTTCAAGTTAGATGGTTTCCTATGTTGATCATCAGTCTTCAAGTCTGACCACAAATTCTCAGTTGGATTAAGGTCTGGGCTTTGACTAGGCCACTCTAAAACATTTAGCACTTAAAGCACTCAAATGTTGACTTAACAGTATGCTTTGGGTCATTGTTTTGTTGGAAAATGAACTACAGTCCCAGTCTCAAATCACTGACAGACTGCAAAAGGTTTTGCTTGAGAATATCACTGTCTTTCACACCATCCATCTTCCCCCTTGACTGGGACCATTTTCCCTGTCCCTGCATCCCAAAAACATCTCCACAGCATGATGACGCCAGTACCATGCTTCACTTTGTGGATGGTGTTCATGGGATGATGAGCTATGTTGGTTTGGTGCCAGACATAGCGTTTACCTTGGTGGCCAAAAAGTTCAATTTTGGTCTCACCTGAGTGCAGCACCTCCATACATTTGGGGAGTCTCCCACATGTCTTTTGGCAAACTCAATTTTTGTGTGCAAGTAAAGGCTTTTTTTTCTGCCCCCTCTTCATAAAGGCCACCTCTATGGAGTGTACGGATTATTGTGGTTGTATGGATAGATACTCCAGTCTCTGCTTGGAAACTCTGCAGCTCCTTCATGGTTACCTTTGATCTCTGTCCTTTATCTCTGATTAATGCCCTCCTTGCCCAGGCTGAGAGTTTTGATGGGTGGCCCACTCTTGGCAGGTTTGTTGTAGTACCATGTTATTTCCATCTGATGAAAATTGATTTGGTGCTTCTTGGGTCATCAGAGATTGGGATATTTTTTAATAACCCAACTTTGATTTATAGTTCTCAACAGCTTTGTCCCTGACTTGTTTGGAGATCTCCTTGGTCTTCATGGTGCTGTTTGGTTATTGGTGTCTCTTGCTTAACCCCTTCCCGACATGTGACGGTATAGTACGTCACATGTCGGGACCCCCGCTTTGATGTCCGCTCCGGCGGTGAGCGCACATCAAAGTCGCGACATGTCAGCTGTTTTTTACAGCTGACATGTGCGCGCAATAGCGGCGGGTGAAATCGCGATCACCCGCCGCTATTAACTAGTTAAATGCCGCTGTCAAACGCAGACAGCGGCATTTAACTACCGCATCCGGCCGTGCGGCCGGATATGAGCGCATCGCCGACCCCCGTCACATGATCGGGGGTCGGCGATGCTCCTCCATTGTAACCATAGAGGTCCTTGAGACCTCTATGGTTACTGATTGCCGGTGGCTGTGAGCGCCCCCCTGTGGTCGGCGCTCACAGCACACCTGCAAATCTGCTGTGTAGCAGCGATCTTATGATCACTGCTGCATAGCAGAGCCGATCGGGCTGTGCCTGCTTCTAGCCTCCCATGGAGGCTATAGAAGCATGGCAAAAGTAAAAAAAAAAAAAAGTTTTTAAAAATGTGAAAAAAATAAAAAAAATATAAAAGTTTAAATCACCCCCCTTTCGCCCCAATCAAAATAAATCAATACAAAAAACCCCAACCTACACATATTTGGTATCGCCGCGTTCAGAATCGCCCGATCTATCAATAAAAAAAAAGCATTAACCTGATCGCTAAATGGCGTAATGAGAAAAAAATTCGAAACGCCAGATTTACGTTTTTTTGGTCGCCACGACATTGCATTAAAATGCAATAACGGGCGATCAAAAGAACGTATCTACACCAAAATGCTATCATTAAAAACGCCAGCTCGGCACGCAAAAAATAAGCCCTCACCTGACCCCAGATCACGAAAAATGGAGACACTACGAGTATCGGAAAATGGCGCAATTTTGTTTTGTTTTGTTTTTTGCAAAGTTTGGAATTTTTTTTCACCACTTAGGTGAAAAATAACCTAGTAATGTTAGGTGTCTATGAACTCGTAGTGACCTGGAGAATTATAATGGCAGGTCAGTTTTAGCATTTAGTGAACCTAGCAAAATAGGCAAGCAAAAAACAAGTGTGGGATTGCACTTTTTTGCAATTTCACTGCACTTGGAATTTTTTTCCCGTTTTCTAGTACACAACATGCTAAAACCAATGATGTCGTTCAAAAGTACAACTCGTCCCGCAAAAAATAAGCCCTTACATGGCCAAATTGATGGAAAAATAAAAAAAGTTATGGCTCTGGGAAGGAGGGTAGCGAAAAACAAAAACGGAAAAAGCTCCGGGGGTGAAGGGGTTAATGGTGTTGCAACCTCTGTAACCTTTCAGAATAGGTAAAGTGTATATACTGACAGACCATGTGACACTTAGATTACACACAGGTGGACTTCCTTTCACTAAGCATGTGACTTATGAAGGTAATTCTTTGCCCCAAAAATTTTTAGGGGCTTCATAGCAAAAGTGGTGAATACATATGCACATGCCAATTTTTAGTTATTTCATCCCATAAATTTAATTTAAGCCTATATTTTTCTCACTTCACCAACTTAGACTATGTAGTTGTGATACATCACACACAAAACCGATTACAAAATATTTTAAGACAGGTTGTAATGTAACAAAATAGGTAAAACCCAAAGGAGTGTGAATACTTTCACAAGCCAATGTACTAGTCACTAGTAAATTGAATGATTCAGTATTATAGGTAAGCAGGTTTTAATTTCAGGTCACAGTCAGACGGCAGTATAACACGGATGACGATTGATTGCAATGCTCCGACTGGCCAGTGGCTCTCCTACCCGAGGACCAAGGATGACAGCATGTATTTCTATGCAGACTCTGTCACACTCTTGTTTGGTGAGCCGACCGCCTTTTTGAGCATTTTAATGTGATTGTCATCCATGTTATACATCCGTTTGACTGTGCCATAATTTTGTCACTCAGATTTGCCAGAATTCAGTGTGGTCTAATCAGTTTGCCTGTTTGACCGTTTTGTCGAGTTGTTGGTCCATACAATATAATGGGAGAATCAATACTTCTAACTTTCTCATAAATTCACCAAAAGTGAGCTACAAACATGGCAAACTAATTTACCAACCCATCCCATTGTTCCAATCACAGGCAATAGTAAAGGGTATTATTCTGTAATAAAGCCTATGTCTCGCAACTAAGTCGATCATTCTATCCTGTACATAGAGTAATGTACAAAATGCATGACTGACTCAAGTGAGAACAACATGCCTCCGTATACAAAGCAAAAAAAAAAGCTTAGTTACAATGTTGCCCCAAGCCCTCATGCCAAGTTAATGGATGTTCCTGTAGCATTGTGGTATACAAAACAATCAGTATTTTTTAATGTTTCATTTCTGAACTTTAAAGCAGGAAGAATGACTTTGATCTAATATATTGATATATTCACTTGCAATTAGGTTTATGCTAATATAGTAGGAAATTGCTTACCAAAACTAATACAGATCATGCATCTTTGACAATTTAAGCAAATGTGCCATTTCCCTTGTCCTTTAAAATAAAATTACCCTTTCTTGATTACACAAAGCAAAGTAATATATACAATGAATGTTGCATTTCTGTGCTGGAGCTGGTGTTAATGAAGTTTTACAGTTCCAGTATAGTGATAACAGACTCATTTTTTCTGCAACTGATTTTTGGTAAAGTGATTCCTTGTCACCAGGTGATCGAAATGGAAAGACACATTCAGTTTGCTTCACACCTACCACAGTATGGTAGTAGAGTGGGCAGACATTTTTGTAGTTAAATCAAGAGAGGATGAAAAAGAATAAAGACCAAAAATATGATTCAGGACTAAAGCCTTCATCAAAGTTCCAGCAAAAAAAATGTTGTTTTCAGAACTGAACTTTGTAGTTGAACAAAAAAAGTTAATGTTTTTCACACCTGCTCTAGCCAGCTTCACCAACTCTTTTGAAAAGGGGCAGAGCTTTGCCAGGTTTGGGCATGACAAGTGTCATCAACAGATTTATCAAAATTTTGTCCACAAATGAAATCAATTCTGACAAAATGTACTCCAGTGTCGGAGTGAAGTACATTTCTTGTGAGTGACACATGACAGCTGAAAGATGTGGCAACGTTAGATATGTCTTTTTTTTTTATTTGATGGGCAATAGGCAACAGAACACCATACATGAGAACATGCCTATAGACTGCAATGAGTGTGTTTTGTCTCCAAAAAACTGATAGAACATATACAGGACATACATATGTGTGAACTGCCCCTATGGCTCACTTACAGGATAGGGCTCCGGGCATGTAGTCTATATGACTCACACTATCCGATGAAAAATGCTCTTATTTCCCTCTGTCAAATCTATTTTTGTATGGCTCTATAGGAATCAGGAGTATATGGAGGTGCAATTGGTGCCCTATGATCTTTATTATGACACTTTACATAATATGGCCATATGGATGATCCCTTAGGGCCCATTTAGACAAGTCACAACAGCCGCTAAATGACTGTGAATTGGCTTCATACCTTATCTTGCGGATTACAATAGGCACCGGACTATGAAACGCATCCCAAAATTTGGGATGGGAAATAGGAGTTTTAAAAAAATAAATAAATAAAATGGTTGTACGTTTCATATTCTGTTTTAATAGTAGCTTACCTGGGAGGTGGCAGAGCGTGGTCACAGGAGGCAAGGACGCTGCTTCAGGATGCCAGGAGTGGGGCGATGCTGCAGTGATTGGGCGCTCATTAGATGTCTGCGCTGGTGAGCAGAGTTCCTTTTCCCATTTAGTTCCCTGTGGTGTGGCTTTTGGAAAATGGCCCGTTGGAGGCAATTTATGCATGCACCACCTACCGCAGTTTTCCCTACTGAGTGCTCAGGCACAACAGCATTGCCACACTCCTGCTGCTGTCGTCCTCCTGAAGCAGCAACCCTGCCTCTTGTGACCCCGCACCGCCACTGCTGACCCTACCAGTTAACTCACTTCAGATTGTAAGACACCCCCCATTTTACTTCCAAATTTGGAGGAAAAAAGTATGTCTTATAATCTGAAAAATATGGTACATGTCTTGTTTAACTTGTTTAAACAGAAGTTTCATGTGCACAGAACAATCCTATATACATACGTATAGAACGCCATGCTATTGGCAGCACTTCATCTCTTTACTTGGTGCAATTTACTACCAAGAATGTTATTTAAGCCTGCTCATTCACCAGGTGATTGTCAGCTTGCTTAGACAGGTTGATATGCAGAAATGAATGTTTCTACAATTGCACATTCTCAAATTATCGGCCCTTCTAATTGGTCCTTCAGTATGAGTTCAGACACCAAAGAATTTTTAGAGGTATCTTCCCCCTTGGCAGTATTCTCATTGGTAAATTATATGCAGCATATCGCAGGCTTACCCATTGTAGTCATCAGGGAAGGTACCCCCACCTTCTCAGCACCCCCGGACGTACGTTTTGCTAAATAGCTTTCTCAACAGGGTTCGCTTGTAGTCCGTCTCGTGATGTTTAAATAATATTCAAACCGGAAGTCGTGCCAGGCAAGGCGGCGCATGCGCGATGACGTCCAGGGCACATCATCGCTGGGGCCGTCACAGCTGGGCGTGTATGTGGGTGGTATTCCACCGTATGACGCCAGATGACACACACGTCCAGCCAAGACTGACAGCCGCAGCCATAGACGAGCATACCGGGCGGCAGCGGGCATGCACACTACCGGCAGCCATCTTTAAGAAGACCACGGTGGCGGCCATCTTTAGAAGGATCAAATCGCTACATGGTCCCATAATGTGCACACATAAAAGTGAATCGATAAGAGCCAATAACAAACAATACTTAAGTATATAAGGGGGGGGGGATATATACAGAGCCCACCCATAATATCAATCACCTAAGGTAAAATACCCAGCTTCTTAGAAATACTGTAGACAAATAAAGTGATAAGTGCAATAAATATCGCATAACAATTAATAAAATAAGTGCATATTTGAAGTATAAGATAGATAAACGGAGACAAAAACTTCTTATTTCTTAGTGGCTTCTGCTTGTCCATTGTAGCCTATATAGCATCCAGAACCGTGGTCATATAGAGGGATAAACTAAAAATTAAAAACACACACAAGACAATTAATAACAACATAAATTAAAAAGAATGGTGGATAGACTCGAATTTAGAGAGATAAAAGGGAATAAATATACCCAATACCTCCTATGTCACACAGGCGTGGCGAAACAAATATAATGGTGCTCAATACACTACCAATATATAAGGCCAAGTTAATCAGAGAAACGGAGCGAAGCTCAGCTTCTCGTTTAATCCTTTAGGGGTCAGGGTATCAAGGGTGACGATCCACTTGCACTCGCATTGTGCCAGTGTTTTGACCGTATTGCCACCCCTGATCCCTCCGTGTATCCTGTCTATGCCTCTCACTTTCAGGCCTCGAGGATCAGATCCGTGGAAGGTCCGAAAGTGTCTCGGTAGAGTCTTAAGGCTTGATATATCTACCACTTCTTTGGCAGCCAGGATGTCTCGTACATGCTCGCGTGTCCGGTTATGCTCTTGGGTAGAAGTAATAAGATGTATAACTATGTGCTTAATTCTTAAACTCTGGGCAAAAACATCAGTGAAAAAGACCTAGGTGTATGGGTGGATGACAAACTCATATTCAGTGGCCAGTGTCAGGCAGCTGCTACAAAGGCAAATAAAATAATGTGATGCATTAACCCCTTCACCCCCAAGGGTGGTTTGCACGTTAATGACCGGGCCAATTTTTACAATTCTGACCACTGTCCCTTTATGAGGCTATAACTCTGGAACGCTTTGACGGATCTTGGCGATTCTGACATTGTTTTCTCGTGACATATTGTACTTCATGTTAAAGGTAAAATTTATTCGATATAACTTGCGTTTATTTGTGAAAAAAATGGAAATTTGGCGAAAATTTTGAAAATTTTGCAATTTTCCAACTTTGAATTTTTGTGCCCTTAAATCACAGACATATGTCACGCAAAATACTTAATAAGTAACATTTCCCACATGTCTACTTTACATCAGTATAATTTTGGAACCAAAATTTTTTTTTGTGACGGAGTTATAAGGGTTAAAAGTTGACCAGCAATTTCTCATTTTTACAACACCGTTTTTTTTTAGGGACCACATCTCATTTGAAGTCATTTTGAGGGGTCTATATGATAGAAAATACTCAAGTGTGACACCATTCTAAAAACTGCACCCCTCAAGGTGCTCAAAACCACATTCAAGAAGTTTATTAACCCTTCAGGTGTTTCACAGGAATTTTTGGAATGTTTAAATAAAAATGAACATTTAACTTTTTTTCACACAAAATTTATTTCAGCTCCAATTTGTTTTATTTTACCAAGGGTAACAGGAGAAAATGGACCCCCAAAGTTGTTGTACAATTTGTCCTGAGTACGATGATACCCCATATGTGGGTGTAAACCATTGTTTAGGCGCATGGCAGAGCTTGGAAGGGAAGGAGCGCCATTTGACTTTTCAATGCAAAATTGACTGGAATTGAGATGGGACGCCATGTTGCGTTTGGAGAGCCCCTGATGTGCCTAAACATTGAAACTCCCTACAAGTGACACCATTTTGGAAAGTAGACCCCCTAAGGAACTTATCTAGATGTGTGGTGAGCACTTTGACCCACCAAGTGCTTCACAGAAGTTTATAATGCAGAGCCGTAAAAATAAAAAATCATATTTTTTCACAAAAATGATTTTTCGCCCCCAATTTTTTATTTTCCCAAGGGTAAGAGAAGAAATTGGACCCCAAAAAATGTTGTGCAATTTGTCCTGAGTACGCTGATACCCCATATGTGGGTGTAAACCATTGTTTGGGCGCATGGCAGAGCTTGGAAGGGAAGGAGCGCCATTTGACTTTTCAATGCAAAATTGACTGGAATTGAGATGGGACGCCATGTTGCGTTTGGAGAGCCCCTGATGTGCCTAAACATTGAAACTCCCTACAAGTGACACCATTTTGGAAAGTAGACCCCCTAAGGAACTTATCTAGATGTGTGGTGAGCACTTTGACCCACCAAGTGCTTCACAGAAGTTTATAATGCAGAGCCGTAAAAATAAAAAATCATATTTTTTCACAAAAATGATCTTTTCGCCCCCAATTTTTTATTTTCCCAAGGGTAAGAGAAGAAATTGGACCCCAAAAAATGTTGTGCAATTTGTCCTGAGTACGCTGATACCCCATATGTGGGTGTAAACCATTGTTTGGGCGCATGGCAGAGCTTGGAAGGGAAGGAGCGCCATTTGACTTTTCAATGCAAAATTGACTGGAATTGAGATGGGACGCCATGTTGCGTTTGGAGAGCCCCTGATGTGCCTAAACATTGAAACTCCCTACAAGTGACACCATTTTGGAAAGTAGACCCCCTAAGGAACTTATCTAGATGTGTTTTGAGAGCTTTGAACCCCCAAGTGTTTCACTACAGATTATAACGCAGAGCCGTGAAAATAATTTTTTTTTTTTTCTCAAAAATGATTTTTTAGCCCCCAGCTTTGTATTTTTACAAGGGTAACAGAATAAATTGGACCCCAAAATTTGTTTTCCAATTTGTCCTGAGTATGCTGATACCCCATATGTGGGGGGGAACCACTGTTTGGGCGCATGACAGAGCTCGGAAGGGAAGGAGCGCCATTTGGAATGCAGACTTAAATGGATTGGTCAGCAGCCGTCACGTTGCATTTGCAGAGCCCCTGATGTACCCAAACAGCACAAACCCCCCACAAGTGACCCCATATTGGAAACTAGACCTCCCAAGGAACTTATCTAGTTGTGTTTTGAGAACTTTGAACCCCCAAGTGTTTCACTAAAGTTTATAGCGCAAAGCCGTGAAAATAAAAATTCTTTTTTTTTTTTCACAAAAATGATTTTTTAGCCCCCAGTTTTGTATTTTCACAAGGGTAACAGGATAAATTAGACCCCAAAAGTTGTTGTCCAATTTGTCCTGAGTACGCTGATACCCCATATGTCGGGGGAAACCACTGTTTGGGCGCATGACAGAGCTCGGAAGGGAAGGAGCGCCATTTGGAATGCAGCCTTAAATGGATTGGTCTGCAGGCGTCACGTTGCATTTGCAGAGCCCCTGATGTACCCAAACAGTACAAACCCCCCACAAGTGACCCCATATTGGAAACTAGACCTCCCAAGGAACTTATCTAGATGTGTTGTGAGAACTTTGAACCCCCAAGTGTTTCACTACAGTTTATAATGCAGAGCCGTGAAAATAAAACATCTTTTTTTTTCCCACAAAAATGATTTTTAGCCCCCCAAATTTTTATTTTCCTAAGGATAACAAGAGAACTTGGACCCCAGAAGTTGTTGTTCAATTTGTCCCGAGTACGCTGATAACACATATGTTGGGGTAAACCCCTTTTTGGGCGCACGGGAGAGCTCGGAAGGGAAGGAGCACTGTTTTACTTTTTCAACGCAGAATTGGCTGGAATTGAGATTGGACGCCATGTCGCGCTTGGAGAGCCCCTGATGTGCCTGGACAGTGGAAACCCCCCAATTCTACCTGAAACCCTAACCCAAACACACCCCTAACCCTAATCCCAACGGTAACCCTAACCACTCCTCTAACCCTGACACACCCATAATTCTAATCCCAACCCTAATCCAAACGTAAATGTAATCCAAACCCTAACCCTAACTTTAGCCCCAACCCTAACTTTAGCCCCAACCCTAACTTTACCTCCAACCCTAGCCCTAACCCTACCCCTAACCCTAACCCTAAACGTGACTGAAATACGTGGCACTGAAATACGTGGCACTGAAATACGTGGCACTGAAATACGTGGCACTGAAATACGTGATACGTGGCACTTAAATACGTGGCACTGAAACACGTGGCACTGAAATACGTGGCACTGAAATACGTGGCACTGAAATACGTGGCACTTAAATAAGTGGCACTGAAATATGTGATATGTGGCACTTAAATACGTGGCACTGAAATACGTGGCACTGAAATACGTGGCACTGAAATACGTGGCACTATGACTGTCAGAAAATGTTCATTAAACGGTTAGGGGTGAGGTTAGGGGTAGAGTTAGGGTTTGGATCCCTTTATCACCTTGATGGTGGTGGGTGGCTTTTCAGTGTGTTTTCTGTTTTTTTCGATAAAAATGCATGCGTTTTTAACGCAAACAAACGCATGTGCTTCAAAACGCAAGAAAATACTGCAGGTTGTATTTCTGAAAATGAACGCATGCAGAAAAAACCCGCATGCGTTTGAAAACGCGACCAAACGCGTACAAAAAAACCGCATGCGTTTTCAATGTTAAATATAGGGAAAAAACGCATGCGTTTTTTTGTGCAAAAAACGCTGCAGACAAAAACGCAAGTGTGAAACCAGCGACGCTTTTTATAGCAAAAAAGTTTTTGCGTCTCCACATTTTGAGACCTATAATTTTTCCACATTTGCTCCACAGAGTCATGTGAGGTCTTGTTTTTTGCGGGACGAGTTGACGTTTTTATTGGTAACATTTTCGGACACGTGACCGTTTTTGATCGCTTTTTATTCCGATTTTTGTGAGGCAGAATGACCAAAAACCTGCTATTCATGAATTTCCTTTGGGAGAGGCGTTTATACCGTTCCGGGTTTGGTAAAATTGATAAAGCAGTTTTATTCGTCGGGTCAGTATGATTACAGCGATATCTCATTTATATCATTTTTTTTATGTTTTGGCGCTTTTATACGATAAAAACTATTTTATAGAAAAAATAATTATTTTGGTATCGCTTTATTCTCAGGACTATAACTTTTTTATTTTTTTGCTGATGATGCTGTATGGCGGCTTGTTTTTTGCGGGACAAGATGACGTTTTCAGCGGTACCATGGATATTTATATCAGTCTTTTTGATCGCGTGTTATTCCACTTTTTGTTCGGCGGTATGGTAATAAAGCGTTGTTTTTTGCCTCGTTTTTTTTTTTTTTTTCTTACGGTGTTTACTGAAGGGGTTAACTAGTGGGCCAGTTTTATAGGTCGGGTCGTTACGGACGCGGCGATACTAAATATGTGTACTTTTATTGTTTTTTTTTTTTAATTTAGATAAAGAAATGTATTTATGGGAATAATTTTTTTTTTTTTTTTTCATTATTTTGGAATATTTTTTTTAATTTTTTTTTACACATTTGGAATTTTTTTTTTTTACTTTTTTACTTTGCCCCAGGGGGGGACAATACAGATCGGTGATCTGCCAGTTTGCATAGCACTCTGACAGATCACCGATCTGAGAGAAGTGCAGGCTGCTTCACAGTGCCTGCTCTGAGCAGGCTTCTGTGAAGCCACCTCCCTCCCTGCAGGACCCGGATCCGCGGCCATCTTGGATCCGGGTCTGGAGCAGGCAGGGAGGGAGGTAAGACCCTCGCAGCAACGCGATCACATCGCGTTGCTGCGGGGGGCTCAGGGAAGCCCGCAGGGAGCCCTCTCCCTGCGCGATGCTTCCCTGCATCGCCGGCACATCGCGATCATGTTTGATCGCGGTGTGCCGGGGGTTAATGTGCCGGGGGCGGTCCGTGACCGCTCCTGGCACATAGTGCCGGATGTCAGCTGCGATATGCAGCCGACACCCGGCCGCGATCGGCCGCGCTCCCCCCGTGAGCGCGGCCGATCGGCTATGACGTACTATCCCGTCGGCGGTCATACGGGCCCACCCCACCTCGACGGGATAGTACGTCAAATGTCGGGAAGGGGTTAAAAGAGGCATAGATGCTCATGAGGAGAACATAATTTTACCTCTATACAAGTCACTAGTTCGACCACACTTAGAATACTGTGCACAGTTCTGGTCTCCGGTGTATAAGAAAGACATAGCTGAACTAGAGCGGGTGCAGAGAAGAGCGACCAAGGTTATTAGAGGACTGGGGGGTCTGCCATACCAAGATAGGTTATTACACTTGGGGCTATTTAGTTTGGAAAAACGAAGACTAAGGGGTGATCTTATGTTAATGTATAAATATATGAGGGAACAGTACAAAGACCTTTCTGATGATCTTTTTAATCATAGACCTGTGACAAGGACAAGGGGTATCCTCTACATCTGGAGGAAAGAAGGTTTAAGCATAATAACAGACGCGGATTCTTTACTGTAAGAGCAGTGAGACTATGGAACTCTCTGCCGTATGATGTTGTAATGAGTGATTCATTACTTAAATTTAAGAGGGGACTGAATGCCTTTCTGGAAAAGTATAATGTTACAGGTTATGTACACTAGATTCCTTGATAGGGCGTTGATCCAGGGAACTAGTCTGATTGCCGTGTGTGGAGTCGGGAAGGAATTTCTTTCCCCAATGTGGAGCTTACTCTTTGCCACATGTTTTTTTTTTGCCTTCCTCTGGATCAACATGTTAGGTCATGTTAGGTTAGGCTATGGGTTGAACTAGATGGACTTAAAGTCTTCCTTCAACCTTAATAACAATGTAACAATGTAAAAGTGGAAAATTTTCAATTACATTAGCAACACAAAAAGTCATGCTGCACTGGTCATTTCAAGCTGTTCATTTTCTCTGCAACTTATGAATATAATCTTATGAAATCACATTTAGGCTATGGCCATACATTGCATTTTGCGGCTTTTTTAAATGAAATTTTAAGCTGCGTTTTTCCGTACCAGCAAACTCTGAGATTTCAGAAATCCTATGAACACACAATGGTTTTATTTTCCTGACTGATTTGGAAAACTGCTACTTTATTGAAAATTGCAGAATGTCTTATTTTTTGTAACCACTTCAAGCAGGTTTTACCTGCAGAAATGAAACGCTGCAAAAACGTAATGTGTGAACATAGCCTTACATGGTGCTACTGTAATGCACAGCAGATTTCCCACTGTGCATACACACCACAAGAACATGCCTTATGGGTACATTCACAAACTGCAGATTTTTTGCAGAAATTTCAGCCACTGTATAATATTTCTGAAAGATTGTAGAATCCATTGGCTTGATGCAGAAACAACCTTAATCATGAGTATGGAATGAGTTTCCAGTTGCAGAAGAAGGCTTGTCATCTGCTGTTCTATTCTGTGAATGTTATGAATATGTCTATATATAAGTTGTATTTAGTATAGGAGTTTAAGTGCTAGTTATCAAGAAACACGAAATGCTCAGAGTGAATTTTTCCTTGTCAAGAGTAAGCTATAAAATAATAGCTTGAAATCTGTTTATTTTAAGTTTCATAGCGCTCAGCAGTTTTTGGAAAAATATTCCAGCCTTTATTAATCTATCATTAATTTCCGTTCTTATTCTCCCTGTTAATAATTAATACCAATGCTAACATATCTCAAATACCTGCACAGTTTGTTAATTCACCAAAGTCTCCTCAATCAATTTATATATAACTTTTTATGTTGTGTAGAAATTACTTTTAAACAAGCTGACTTATCCTGGTGTAAGACATTAGAATTAGATTATTGGGGTCTGAATATCAGCCCCCAGCTGAGGCAGTGTAAAGAGGCCGTTGTGCTCATACAAGTGCTGCAGCCACAATCCAGTCTACATCTTCATCATCCTATTCAAGATACAAAACCTTGCACTGGTGCTAATCCAATGTAAGAAAAGTCAGACACCCAGGTGGGTCCTCGGTTGCTTTTCACCGCCTGCTGCCCTGGATTGATAGCACTCTGCCTTCGAGTATAGGCAGATGCCTGTCAATCCAGGGCAGCGGATGAGGAGAAGCCCACCTGTTAGACTAGTCTACAGCACAGCTCAGTCTACAGATGGTTTTTGGTATGTATTTTCGTTGAGACACCATACATGGCTGAGTTCATACAGCCAGTGCCTGATACATGCTGGCCACAGCTTCTCCCCGCTTGCCCTGGAGTGACAGGTCTCTGCCTATATGAGCATAATATCTCTCCAAGTTTTCCGGTTTTACACTAAATGTAGTCACATCAGGCTCCAGATTGCCATTACAATACGCAGACATAAAAAAGTTCTTAAAGTTCTATCATAGTGCCTTTAGAGCTTCTCTAGTCTTTATAGTAATTCAAGGTTAGCTAATTTGAACCACGGAAAGTCTTAGTGTTGTCTGTAAATTGAGTGATAAATCTGGGTTTTGTTTCTGCTGTTTGGTCCTCAGAAAGTTATCTGTTGTTTTTTTTTTTTTTGCTATACTCAAGAGTTCTCTAGAATTCTTTAAATGTTAGATTTGTGTGCCAGTGCCTCGTTGTGATCCATCTTCGCTGCATGTATGCAAACACAGTGGCCTTGATCAGCTCCCTGGACTGATATGAAGCACATTTTGCAAGTTTTATTTGAAATTCTATTAATTAAGAGTGTGTTCTAATTTTCTGAGTTCAGGAGCGCAGCGCTCTTCTGACTCCATCTTCCTGGTTAATGGGACCAGTGGACTCCTGAAGATTGGCCTTTTGGACCATTGGCATGGCTGCACCATTGATCTGAACGAAACACTCTCCCATGCTACAATCGGATGCAGCTTTGCCTCTGCATCATGGGATTAGCACAGGCACTAAAGCTGCCTGGATCCAGTAATCCCGCTAGTTTCAAAGCGGCATTTTCAGGTTCTGAAGATTAGATTCTGCAAGTGGTGTGTTCTCCTAGCCTAAGAACTGGCCGCTCAGTCACACACCCATATTAGAAGATTGGGGGGTTCCCTATAGATGAGCAATGTATTCTTTCCTAGAAGCATTTCTTGACATCTCATGTTTCCATGGTGCTGAGCTGTAGGGACCCAGTGTACCTTCTACAGGCTCAGCTGATGCAATGATGAATGTGTCTGTAGTGAGTGTGACCCTATTTGAGTGGATCATAGTGTCATGGATCACAGCAATGAGCCCATACCACAACTACAAGGACTTCTTTTATGTCCCTATGTAACCTTTTCTAGTGAGAAGGCCTCAGGGGACAGCAACTGGCAAGCGACAAACAGAGTCCTTGTTTACAGGAAGCAAATTCCATATGTAACGGAATGTATTTATCTAGGCAATAATAGGCCTCTTATGTTCCCACTGACTTGGTTAATGAGGATCTCTGTGCACGGCCAGTGGTGCAGAGCTCTTTTCATGTTTGACTAGAATAGTGAACAGCTAAACATTGTTTCTTATTGTAACTTGCCGTGGACTGCTGTCATTTACCTGTGCACTGGATGTTTGACCACTGACCCCTGACCCCGGGGCCACTGGAGTATGCACATGTATTTGGAATTTTAAGTTCTCTTCCTGGATGGTTTTCCTTTTCTTTCAAACAGGACATTGATAAGTAAAATTTCCAATAAGACAAATATGGAACCCAGGTTTCTAGCTTGTATATTTTATAGGAAATAAAAATATATAAGCTGTCATGGTTGTTGCCTACATCAGTTGTGAGCGATTTGATAAAGATGTTCCCTAAACTGAGACCTATTGTGTCATATTCCTGCTGCATTCTTTGATTCTGGCACTTATCCCTTTGGTGACTCCATTGTTACATTTTGTGATTCCCATGGAGTTGACTGGTGTGCTATATTTTAGATGGAAAAATTGCAGCTCTCATTCAGACATATCAAAACCTAGCTTAGGTCAAGTATAATTTACAATATTTCTTTTATAATATTATTAGAATTTTAAAGGGGCTCTCCTGTCTTAAACTACAAGTGTGCAGTCACACTATGTGATTGCAGACTTGTGAATCCTCACATTGCATGCCCTTCGCACTGTGAGTATTTGCCAGTGCTGGTATCATACTACAGCTACATTTTGACCAGAAGTTTCTGAGAAATTATCAAAAAATGAGCTAATAAGTTAAGGAAATCAAGAAAAAAACAACAGTAAATGACCTTATATCCCAATGATATATCAGATAAAAAATAATTTTTAATTATTACCTATTAAAACAGACTCAAAATATTAAAACAATCACCATACAAACAACCGTGCTGGCTAGATTCACCCTGCGCAATTATTTCTGCTTCAGAAGCCTATCAGTGGAGGTTAGCACCCTAAACAAAAAACAAGAGATGGCGCCACCGCTCCATGGTGGCTGTCCCTAAATCTCCTAGATACCTCTATGCTAATGAATCATACAGCCACCCAATTATCATGCACAGGGAAAAGGAGTGTACAGGGAATGCCATATGAGGACTGATAACAAAAGGTAGAAGGCAGTGACAAGAGTGTGTTATAGGGTGAATAGTACCACATTAACAAAGTAACCAGTGCATATAGATTAGTACCTCACTATACTGTTCCCTGCTGAAATAAAGTGTGCCTAACAGCAGAGGTAGGCAGTAGTGATGAGCGAGTGTACTTGTTGCTCGGGTTTTCCCGAGCACGCTCGGGTGGTCTCCGAGTATTTGTAACTGCTCCGAAATTTAGTTTTTGTTGACGCAGCTGCATGATTTACGGCTGCTAGCCAGCCAGAGTACATGTGGGGGTTGCCTGGTTGCTAGGGAATCCCCACATGTATTCAAGCTGTCTATCAGCTGTAAATCATTCAGCTAAGACAACGAAAACTAAATCTCTGAGCAGTCATAAATACTTCGAGACCACCCGAGAGTGCTCTGGAAAACCCGAGCAACTAATATACTCGCTCATCCCTAGTGGGTAACCCTACTTGTCAGCGGATATGGCGCCCCCCCCCCCCCCGCTCAGCTAGAGCTCTCCCTTGGAATCCCTGATCAAAATCTAATTAACCCATAGGGTAGTCATGTGATAGATAATATAGGCATTCAAGATTCAATGTAAAGAGGTACTTATGGTTTTAGATGCTCCCAGAACCTCTACACATTTCACCATATTGGATCATCAAGAGGTAAGATACAAGGATGCAGCATCCTTATATCTATGGCTATCCCTGTACAGACTGTTTCTGGCCTCACTCAATACACTTGCATTGAACAAGGCCTCACTCATCTAGTTGGAATATGGCTAAGTGACTACACATATCTCATACTTTTGGTCAGATGACCTTGTGTTCCTGGTGACAACACTGGAGAATCCTCACAGCGAGCAGTTCGCACAGTGTGAACACTCACAAATCTGTAGTCACATACAGTGGCTGCAGACTTGTAGATTACAATTGGACAACCCCTTGAATAATGGGGTGGTCCTCTATAATAGGTGGTGCGTAGAGAGTTTTCACTGTATATGTAATATTTGAATACTCATTAACGTTTTATTACTCAATTCTTACATCAGTTCATATGTTGTAAAACATTTCCTCTAAGTCTTCATTTATTTTATGTGCCCTCCAGTTGTTTTATAAGAACAATAGTAATAAAAAATCCAAAATGTCATGCAGTACATTTATACAAGAATAATCCACACTTTTCAATTAGTGAAGTCAGACTTTTTTATTTTCAAGATTCGTTACAATCCATTTACAGGTGGTAAATTCAGGTGGAACACCTTTCTGGTTGTAATAACTTCCAATCATTTTAAATATCACTCCGCAGAAAACTGTCTTGCTGGGTTTTAGGGCACAATATTGCCTAAGTGTGGGCTTCTCTGCATAAAAGACATGCCATGGCTGGTTCTGTCTCGTGATGACTGCTCACCACTTCCTTAGCACCTATGTCACAAGATTCTTCTGGCTTCAGTTTCTTCTTTTTTAGATCTTTGTTCTTCTTTCACCCATTGGTCTATAATTTATTCATATGGACCTGATGTTCATGTCTAGACTTCTCAGTTTTTGGAGCAGTGATGTAGTAGCATAATGACTATTAACCTATTGCTTCTGGGGCAGACATCCATGGTCATGGATTTCTTTATTCACTTGCAAATATTCATCTTTAATTTAGTTGAGAATTGTGCAAAGCTGGTTATTGCTGTGCATCTATAGAAAAATAAAGTCATGGGTAAGTCAAACAGCATGGACATTTAGACATGTCTATTTTTGTGTTTTCTTTGTGCATGTTGTAGTGAAACTGTGTAGGAAGAACAAGCCCATAAGTATTCTCTTGTTTCTGCAAGGAACAAGTCCGTGTCTGTTTTCTACCTGTCATTTTGAATTTAGATTCTAATCACACATCCAACATCTGCAAGTAGGCTTCCGAGCTCTGGATTTCAGTATTACTTCCTGTAATTATTAGTAATGTTCTCTTCCATTGCATTAGTACCTTGCTTTGTTCTTTGTAGCACATAATGGTAATGATGCATATGTACTTCACAATGTAAACTAAACAACACATTAGCTATAATTAATGAAACCTCGTGCCTACAAAAAAATGTAATTTTCTGCCATTACAAAGTTTTATATATTAAGATTAAAGCATCTGCAGATAAACTGAAGGTTATTAGGCATGCAAGTGAATCATAAAAGGAAAGTTTTTTTCCCCGTGAATTTCAATGTTATTAAAAGAATAAAGTAAAATCCCCACCTCAAGTCTGACCTAAGACTTATATTTTGCTGCTGATTAAAACATGGAAATTAGTCGCCTTAAAGACAGATTTGAGAGCCTATTTTACATTTACAGGAATAAACTTATTCACATTATGCAGGAAAATATTGGTGCTTTATACGAGAGTCTACATTTTAAGAGTCAACATTTTGTTACTGAGTTTTTAAAAATGCATTCATGTTACAGAACTGCATCATCCACACCGCCATATAAAGGTTCCTCTCAATCCAAAATGTAATCCAAACATTTGATTAACTGAATAGACAAATGTCTGACAGTAGGTTAGATCTACAACTTGTAATCTACTAAATCTTCAGCACAAACATAAAAAGGCTCCACCCCCAAATGTGACAGGAAAAATACCCCCTTCAACCCACCCTACTCCTCAAAATGTGATATCCTCTCTTATTGGACAAAGGAATGATAGCATAAAAAAAGTTTGTTTCACTTGATCTGAGGTCATTGATGGCTAACAATGAATAAAATTGGTGTTCCTATAGCAGAATTTTTCACCTACAGTAAAAGATTCTGATCTTTAGGGTATGTGCACACATTGCAGATTTCCTGCAGATCTGCACCTTTTCTTCCAGCGCAGAAATGCTGCAGATCTGCAAGTGATTTACAGTTCAATGTAAATCAATGGCAAAAAATGCTGTGCTGATGGTGCAGAAAAATCTGCACAGACAACGCAGCAGATTCAAAAAAGGACCATGTCAATTCTTTTTGCGGATCTGCTGCGTTTCTGCACCTATGCCATAATAGAAATCCGCAGGGGTAAAAAAAGGAAGAAATCCGCACAAAAATCTGCAACGTGTGCACATACTAAAAAAAAGCGCAGATTCTGACCTGTTTTTTCTGCCAAGGAATGCAGAATCTGCACAGAAAATTCCACAGTCAAATCTGCACTGTGTGCACATAGCCTTAAAGGGTTGTCCCACAAGCAAAGTACATTTAAATCAATACTTCATGGAATAATAATAATAATAATAATAATAATAATAATAATAATATGTTTCAGAATTTAGTGTGTTAAAAAAATGTGAATGTGCTTAGATAATCTTATAAATGTGCCTCTGCTATGTACTGTGTAATGGCAGGGAAATGTTTTACCTCACAGAAAGCAGCAGCTGTGATCCCTTGCTGTCCTGTCCTGTCTGTATACTCTCGTTTGCACATTCCACAGCTCCTGGTCATAGGAGGAAGCAGACTATGAACTAGAGCAGCTCTGCATGGTGGGACACAGCCAGTACACAGTACACAGTACACAGCAGGGGCACATTTATAAGATTATCTAAGCACAGGAACATTTTTTTTAACACATCCAATTGTGGAACGTATTATTATTCCAAGATATGTTGATTAAATTAACTTTGTTTGTGGGAAAAACTCCTGTAAATAGGATATGCATATTTAAGCTTTATCACTTAATTTGTAGCCACAGCAAACCTTTAACGTTATATAATGAGTTACATCCTTGGCAGTAAACCTACCCACAATATAGATCCAAGTCAGCTCTTTTAGCTTCTCATTTTGTGTTTCATTAATATTTTCTGATGGTCTTGAGATAAGTTTTTTTTCTTTACCAGTGCCCCTAGTATGTCAGCCAGTTTCTATGTATAGGTGTCTTTTACATTTGTGCACAATACAGTTATATGTTACACCTAAGGCAATAGCTCTTGAGAATATTAAGAAATCCATGTCTTGCAGCCAAATAATCTGGGGCATCATTCATATTTTAATATCTTTCTTCCTTTAGTTCCGAGTAAACATCTGTATTCATACGAGCAGGAATTGGATACCATTGTACCTTCAGGCAAAAAAGAAAATGGCAAATCAGATTAGTCCAAAAGACTGATGTCTGCATTGACATCGGTAGTAATGTTTATTTATTAGTTTTATCCTGAGTATAAAATTCTAGTTATTAATCATGGGAGTTATAGCTAGAATCTCAATATTGCTGTGATATTTTATCTTTATGAACACAATAGGTCTCATCACTCTGGCAATATTTCACACAGTGTCGAATATGGAAGGCATGAGGGTCATCTGGAATCTCCTATTAATATAACTTGCTCTGACATTGTATATATTAGTAGAAAATAATGTATGCAGATAGTAGTAGCGACAGCTTGCTCCAATCCTGACACCTTCCTTCTATTGTACAACACATTACTACGGCTATGAGGATGCATTAGCATGTACCGTATTTTCTGGCGTATAAGACGACTGGGCGTATAAGACGACCCCCCAACTTTACCAGTTAAAAAATAAAATCTTCTTAAAAGTCGGGGGTCTTCTTATACACCGTATGTCGTCTTATAGGACCGGTGAATATGTGCCTTTTGGGGGGGGGAGTGATCCTGATGACGACGAGGGGGCGTCTCACAGGAAAGTGAGTATCCCCCATTACCTTATCATAGCGCTGCAGCGTGGGGTCTCTGTGCTGGGAGCGGCGGCTGCTGTGCTGTGGTGCGGTGGCTCCTCTTCTGCAGTGTGGGGCCTCTGTGCTGTGGGGTGGCGGCGTCGGCGTATCTTTATGCAGTCGGGGCTCCTCCGGCATCTCATTAAAGCTCGGAGGCCCCGCCGGCAACTCCATCGGTACAATGCGGTGGCCTCCGGGAAAATGGCCGCTGCTCAGATTCAGATCTCGTCCCGAGATCTCGGGAGACGAGATCTGAATCTGAGCAGCGGCCATTTTCCAGGAGGCAGCTCAATAGGTGCGATGCGGTGGCCTCCGGGAAAATGCCGCTGGGGGCTGCGCATGCTTAGATTCAGATCTCGTCCCGAAATCTCGGGACACGAGATCTGAATCTAAGCAGCGGCCATTTTCCCGGAGGCCACCGCATTACACCGATGGAGTTGCCGGCGGGGCTTCCAAGCTTTGAGATGCCGGAGGAGCCCCGACTGCATGAAGATACGCCGCCGCCACCGCCCCACAGCACCAGAGGCCCCACACTGCAGAAGAGGAGCCGCCGCACCACAGCACAGCAGCCGCCGCTCTCTGCACAGAGACCCCACGCTGCAGCGCTATGATAAGGTAATGGGGGATACTCACTTTCCTGTGAGACGCCCCCTCGTCGTCATCAGGACCACTCCCCCCCACCCACCATATACACCCGGCGTACAAGGCGATTCCCGGCGTACAAGACGACCCCCGACTTTTAAGAAGATTTTCAGGGGTTAAAAAGTCGTCTTGTACGCCGGAAAATACGGTAAGTCCTGCTTTTTATTTTCCAACCATGTGATTATTCTTTTTTTTTTCAGTAATATTTGCTACTATGTTGTAGGTAACGGTCCACTTGGTAAAAAAAAAGTTGGCTGTTAGGAGACAGAAGATATGGAAACGAAAAATTAGTAATTAAAGAAGCACTCCTCCCATTAACCCCTTCATGACCCATCCTATTTTGGCCTTAATGACCTTGCCATTTTTTGCAATTCTGACCAGTGTCCCTTTATGAGGTAATAACTCAGGAACGCTTCAACGGATCCTTGCGGTTCTGAGATTGTTTTTTCGTGACATATTGGGCTTCATGTTAGTGGTAAATTTAGGTCGATAATTTCTGAGTTTATTTGTGAAAAAAACGGAAATTTGGCGAAAAATTTGAAAATTTTGCAATTTTCACATTTTGAATTTTTATTCTGTTAAACCAGAGAGTTATGTGACACAAAATAGTTAATAAATAACATTTCCCACATGTCTACTTTACATCAGCACAATTTTGGAAACAATTTTTTTTTTTTGCTAGGAAGTTATAAGGGTTAAAATTTGACCAGTGATTTCTCATTTTTACAACAAAATTTACAAAACCATTTTTTTTAGGGACCACCTCACATTTGAAGTCAGTTTGAGGGTTCTATATGGCTGAAAATACCCAAAAGTGACACCATTCTAAAAACTGCACCCCTCAAGGTGCTCAAAACCACATTCAAGAAGTTTATTAACCCTTCAGGTGTTTCACAGCAGCAGAAGCAACATGGAAGTAAAAAATGAACATTTAACTTTTTAGTCACAAAAATGATATTTTCGCAACAATTTTTTTATTTTCCCAAGGGTAAAAGGAGAAACTGGACCACGAATGTTGTTGTCCAATTTGTCCTGAGTACGCTGATACCTCATATGTGGGGGTAAACCACTGTTTGGGCGCACGGCAGGGCTCGGAAGGGAAGGAGCGCCATTTGACTTTTTGAATGAAAAATTGGCTCCAATCTTTAGCGGACACCATGTCGCGTTTGGAGAGCCCCCGTGTGCCTAAACATTGGAGCTCCCCCACAAGTGACCCCAATTTGGAAACTAGACCCCCCAAGGAACTTATCTAGAAGCATAGTGAGCACTTTAAACCCCCAGGTGCTTCACAAATTAATCCGTAAAAATGAAAAATTATTTTTTTTCACACAAAATTTCTTTTAGCCTCAATGTTTTCATTTTCACATGGGCAACAGGATAAAATGGATCCTAAAATTGGTTGGGCAATTTCTCCTGAGTACGCCAATACCTCATATGTGGGGGTAAACTACTGTTTGGGCACATGGTAAGGCTCGGAAGGGAAGGAACGCCATTTGACTTTTTGAATGAAAAATTATCTCCATCGTTAGCGGACACCATGTCAGGTTTGGAGAGGCCCTGTGTGCCTAAACATTGGAGCTCCCCCACAAGTGACCCCATTTTGGAAACTAGACCCCCCAAGGAACTTATCTAGATGCACAGTGAGCACTTTAAACCCCCAGGTGCTTCACAAATTAATCCGTAAAAATGAAAAAGTACGTTTTTTCACACAAAATTTCTTTTAGCCTCAATTTTTTCATTTTCACATGGGCAACAGGATAAAATGGATCCTAAAATGTGTTGGGCAATTTCTCCTGAGTACGCTGATACCTCATATGTGGGGGTAAACCACTGTTTGGGTGCACGGCAAGGCTCGGAAGGGAAGGCGCGCCATTTGACTTTTTGAATGGAAAATTAGCTCCAATCGTTAGTGGACACCATGTCACGTTTGGAGAGCCCCTGTGTGCCTAAACATTGGAGCTCCCCTACATGTGACCCCATTTTGGAAACTAGACCCCCCAAGAAACTAATCTAGATGCATAGTGAGCACTTTAAACCCCCAGGTGCTTCACAGAAGTTTATAACGCAGAGCCATTAAAATAAAAAAAAATATTTTTCTTTCCTCAAAAATGATTTTTAGCCCGGAGTTTTTTATTTTCCCAAGGATAATAGGATAAATTGGACCCCAAATGTTGTTGTCCAGTTTGTCCTGAGTACGATGATACCCCATATGTGGGGGTAAACCACTGTTTGGGCGCACGGCAGGGCTCGGAAGGGAAGGCACACCATTTGGCTTTTTGAATGGAAAATTAGCTTCAATCATTAGCGGACACCATGTCGCGTTTGGAGAGCCCCTGTGTGCCTAAACATTGGAGCTCCCGCACAAGTGACCCCATTTTGGAAACTAGACCTCCCAAGGAACTAATCTAGATGTGTGGTGAGCACTTTGAACCCCCAAGTGCTTCACAGAAGTTTATAACGCAGAGCCATGAAAATAAAAAATTATTTTTCTTTCCTCAAAAATGATTTTTTAACCCACAATTTTTTATTTTCCCAAGGGTAACAGGAAAAATTGGACCCCAAGGTTGTTGTGCAGTTTCTCCTGAGTACGCTGATACCCCATATGTGGGGGTAAACCACTGTTTGGGCACATGCCGGGGCTCGGAAGGGAAGTAGTGACGATTTGGAATGCAGACTTTGATGGAATGGTCTGCGGGAATCATGTTACGTTTGCAGAGCCCCTGATGTGCCTAAACAGTAGAAAACCCCCACAAGTGACCCCATTTTGGAAACTAGACCCCCCAAGGAACTTATCTAGATGTGTGGTGAGCACGTTCAACCCCCAAGTGCTTCACAGAAGTTTACAACGCAGAGCCGTGAAAATAAAAAATCATTTTTCTTTCCTCAAAAAAGATGTTTTAGCAAGCAATTGTTTATTTTCACAAGGGTAACAGGAGAAATTGGACCCCAATATTTGTTGCCCAGTTTGCTGTGAGTACGCTGATACCTCATATGTGGGGGTAAACCACTGTTTGGGCGCACATCAGGGCTCGGAAGGGAAGTAGTGACATTTGAAATGCAGACTTTGATGGAATGGTCTGCGGGCGTCACGTTGCATTTGCAGAGCCCCTGATGTGCCTAAACAGTAGAAAGCCCCCCTAAGTGACCCCATTTTGGAAACTAGACCCCCAAAGAACTTATCTAGATGTGTGGTGAGCACGTTCAACCCCCAAGTGCTTCACAGAAGTTTACAACGCAGAGCCGTGAAAATTAAAAATCATTTTTCTGTCCTCAAAAAAGATGTTTTAGCAAGCAATTTTTTTTTCACAAGGGTAGCAGGAGAAATTGGACCCCAACAGTTGTTGCCCAGTTTGTCCTGAGTACGCTGGTATCCCATATGTGGGGGTAAACCACTGTTTGGGCGCACGTCGGGGCTTGGAAGGGAGGGCGCACCATTTGACTTTTTGAACGCAAGATTGGCTGGAATCAATGGTGGCGCCATGTTGCGTTTGGAGACCCCTGATGTGCCTAAACAGTGGAAACCCCTCAATTCTAACTTCAACACTAACCCCAACACACCCCTAACCCTAATCCCAACTGTAGCCATAACCCTAATCACAACCCTAACCCCAACACACCCCTAACCACAACCCTAACCCCAACACACCCGTAACCCTAAATCCAACCCTAACCCTAATCCTAACCCTAATCCCAACCCTACCCACAACTGTAACCCCAACACAACCCTAACCCTATCCTTAACCCTAACCACAAGCCTAATCTTAACCCTATTTCCAACCCTAGCCCTAATTCCAACCCTAAGGGTACCATCTCACATAACGATTTACCAACGATCACGACCAGCGATACAACCTGGCCGTGATCGTTGGAAAGTCGTTGTGTGGTCGCTGGGGAGCTGTCACACAGACCGCTCTCCAGCGACCAACGATGCCAAGGTCCTGGGTAACCAGGGTAAACATCGGGTTACTAAGCGCAGGGCCGTGCTTAGTAACCCGATGTTTATCGTGGTTACCAGCGTAAAAGTAAAAAAAAAAAAAAAACGTACATACTCACATTTCGGTGTCCTTCAGGTCCCTTGCCGTCTGCTTCCCGCTCTGACTGAGTGCCACCGTACAGTGAGAGCAGAGCACAGCGGTGACGTCACTGCTGTGCTGTGCTCTCACTTTCCGGCCGGCAGACAGTCAGAGCGGGAAGCAGACGGCAAGGGACCTGAAGGACACCGAAATGTGAGTATGTACGTTTTTGTTTTTTTTTTACTTTTACGCTGGTAACCACGGTAAACATCGGGTTACTAAGCGCGGCCCTGCGCTTAGTAACCCGATGTTTACCCTGGTTACAAGCGAACGCATCGCTGTCACAACGATCCAGCGATGACAGCGGGAGATCCAGCGACGAAAGAAAGTTCCAAACGATCTGCTACGACGTACGATTCTCAGCAGGGTCCCTGATCGCTGCTGCGTGTCAGACACAGCGATATCGTATGGATATCGCTGGAACGTCACGGATCGTACCGTCGTAGCGATCAAAGTGCCACTGTGAGACGGTACCCTAACTCTAATTCCAACCCTAACCCTAAGGGTATGTGCCCACGTTGCGGATTCGTGTGAGATTTTTCTGCACGATTTTTGAAAAATCTGCAGGTAAAAGGCACTGCATTTTACCTGCAGATTTACAGCAGATTTCCAGTGGTTTTTTTGTGCGGATTTCACCTGCGGATTCCTATTGAGGAACAGGTGTAAAACGCTGTGGAATCCGCACAAAGAATTGACATGCTGCAGAAAATACAACGCAGCGTTTCTGCACGGAATTTTCCGCACCATGGGCACAGCGGATTTGGTTTTCCATAGGTGTACATGGTACTGTAAACCTGATGGAAAACTGCAACAAATTCGCAGCGGCCAATCCGCTGTGGATCCGCAGCCAAATCCGCTGCGGATCCGCAGCCAAATCCGCTGCGGATCCGCGGCCAATCCGCTGCGGATCCGCGGCCAATCCGCTGCGGATCCACAGCCAAATCCGCACATGCCATAACCCTAACCCTACCCGTAACCCTAACCCTACCCCTAGTTCTAACCCTAACCCTAGTGGAAAACAAAACAAACAAAAAAATATTTTCTTTATTTTATTATTCTCCCTACCTATGGGGGTGATAAAGGGGGGGGGGGGGGTATTTATTATTATTTTTATTTTGATCGCTGTGATAGAACCTACCACAGCGATCAAAATGTACTTGTAAGGAATCTGCCGGCTGGCAGATTCGGCGGGCGCACTGAGCATGCGCCCGCCATTTTCCAAGATGGCGGCGCCCAGCGAGGAGACGTCCGGACACCGGGAGGATCGGTAAGTATGAAGGGGTGGTGGGGGGTGGATCGGAGCACAGGGGGGGTGATCGGAGCACAGGGGGGGTGATCGGACCACAGGGGGGAGCGGACAGGAGGACGGGGGAGCCGGCAGGCGGACGGAGGGAACCGGACCCCATAACGGAGCACTGGGGGGGCGATCGGTGGGGTGGGGGGGTCACTTCAGGTTTTCCAGCCATGGCCGATGATATTGCAGCATCGGCCATGGCTGGATTGTAATATTTCACCTGTTTTTTAGGTGAAATATTACAAATCGCTCTGATTGGCAGTTTCACTTTCAACAGCCAATCAGAGCGATCGTAGCCACGGGGGGGTGAAGCCACCCCCCCTGGGCTGAAGCACCACTCCCCCTGTCTCTGCAGATCGGGTAAAATGAGAGTTAACCCCTTCACCCGATCTGCAGGGACGCGATCATTCCATGACGCATACGCTGCGTCATAGGTCGCATTGGCACCGACTTTCATGATGCAGCGTATGCGTCAAAGGTCGTGAAGGGGTTAAAGTTTGTATCTTAATATATTGCAGTCATCATATTATACAGCACTGTGTACTTACAATTGCTCATTTTTGTCTTTCTACCCACTTAATTCCACTCTTTTCTCTGCTCTATGTAGAAACAGGAAATCTCTTGTCCCTGCAAAAATCATTTCCCTCTTTAACGGCTTACACAGCTTCTCTGCCCCCTCCCCAACCAGGGACTTTTGCAATAAATGATTACTCATGCAAGGAAAATAGACTTCCAATTTCTACCTAGAGCTTAGAAGGATTCAGCTCTTTAGTTTTTAATCACGTGATGTCATAGACCTATTGGAAAGAGACAAATTAGCTGGGTAGAAAGGCAAAGTGAACAATTGTAAGTGCACAGTGTTAAATAACGTGATGACTGCAATATATTAAGAGGATATGAACTTTGATGAGAGGAGGAGTGCTTCTTTAGTAAAATTTCAGCTTCATAGGCAGATCGCTCCCCAGCTGCTCGGCTTTCTGAAGAGGTTATTGTTAAAGGGAATCTGTCACCCCCTGGATGCTTTATTACTATGGACATACAAGTAATTTGGTTAAAATATTCTTACCTGTATGTGTCATAGCTGCCGCCTAGTTGTGGAGAAATAGAGTTTTAAAGTTTTATGTAAATGATTTATTCCCGGCTCCGGGCCGTGCGATGCCTGGAAGAAATCCCTGCCTCCCGACTTCATTATAATATCACCCCAGGTGACGTGCAGTTGTGGAGCCATAAACCTGCACTTGCACCTTGTACTCATGCTGTTCTGGGTACCTTATCTGCCCTTCTATGGGCAGTGTCTTCATGCTGATTCTGCGCAGGCGAGTCTCTGCTACTGCGCAGTGAAACACAAGTTTATAACACCTTGTTGAGGAAAACCATGCCCAAACTGTTGTATAATAAAAAAACAAAACTGTCTTTTAAGTGTCACTTAAAATGGAGAGCAAATTAAATATTGAATAAGGTGGCAATATGAAAGTTAATGATTATAATTTTATTTCTATGGCGCCAACATATTCCACAGCACTTTACATTTTAGAGGGGACTTGTACAGACAATAGACATTACAGCATAAAAATAAACACACAGATCAAACCAGATACCAAGAGGGATGAGGGCCCTGCTCGCAAGCTTACAATCTGAGGATAAAGAGGAGACATGAGAGGTGGATGGAAACAATTGCAAACATTGTTCAGACCTGCCATAGTGTAAAAAGTTGGGTGTTCATGTAATGCTGCATGAACCGGTTATCAACCTAAGTATGTAACAGTACAGACACAGTGGACTATTAAATGCATAAAGCGTGTGAGAATATGATGCGAGGAACCTGGTTATGGTAAAACATTTTTAATGGGCAACACAGGGATAGTTAGATTAATGTGTTGAGGTGGTAGGCCAATCTGAAGAAATGCATTTTTAGGGCACGCTTAAAACTGTGGGTATTGGAGATTAATTGAATTAACCTGGGTAGTGTATTCCAAAAAATTAGCGCAGCATGCGAAAGGTCTTAGAGACAGAGTGGGAGGTTTTGATTATTGAGGATGCTAACCTCAGGTCATTAGAAGAACGGAGGGCACAGGTAGGGTGGTAGACTGAGATGAGAGAAGAGATGTAGGGTGGTGCTAAGCCATGGAGTGCTTTTTGGGTGAGGGTAATGATTTTATACTGAATTCTGGAGTGGATTGGTATCTAGTGTAATGACTGGCACAAGGTAGAGGCAGCGGTGCAATGGTTGATGAGGAATATTATCCTTGCTGCAGTATTCAAGACAGATTGGAGAGGGGAGAGTTTGGTAAGAGGGAGACTGAGTAGTAGAGAGTTACAATAGTCCAGACAAGAATGAATAAGATAAACAAGAGTTTTTGCAGAGTCGAAAGTAAGAAAAGGTCAAATTCTAGAAATGTTTTTGAGGTGCAGATAACAAGAGCGAGCCAGTGATTGGATGTGGGGGGTGAATGAAAACTCTGAATCAAGTATGACCCCAAGACAGCATGCATGTTGCTGGGGACTAGTGGTAGAACCACACACGGAAATGACAATGTCGGACATAGGCAGGTTAGTAGAGGGAGGAAACACAAGGAGTTCAGTTTTTGACAGGTTCAGTTTCAGATAAAGGGAGGGCATGATGTTGGAGACAGCGGTAAGACAATCACTAGTGTTTTCTAAAAAGGCAGGCATGATGTCAGGAGAAGAAGTTTATAATTGGGTGTCATCAGCATAGAGATGGTACTGGAAACCAAATCTACTGTTTGTCCAATAGGGTCAGTATACAGAGAAAAGAGGAGGGGGCCTATGACTGATCCTTGAGGAACCTCAACAGTAAGCGGAAGATGAGAGAAGCCAGCAAAATATACAGTGAAGGAGCAGTCAGAGAGGAGAACCAGAAGAGAACGGTGTCCTTGAGGGCAATGGAGCGGAGCATTGTGAGGAGGAGCTGATGATCCATAGTGTTGAATGCTGCAGGGAGATTCAGTAGAATTACCATGGAGTAGTGACCATTAGATTTAGCTTTTAGAAGATTATTAGAGACTTTAGTGTTGGCAGTTAGTAGAGTGTAAAGAGCGGAAGCCAGATTGAAGAGGGTCAAGAAGATATCTGAGAGATAGCAGAGGATAAGATGGGAGTGGACCAGGCGTTCCAGGAGTTTAGAGATGAATGGAAGATTAGAGACAGGTTTACAGTTAGCGGCACAGTTTTGATTGAGGGTTGTTTTTTTAAGTAATGGATGTATGATGGCATGCTTAAATGAGGAGGGAGCAATACCTGAAATGAAAGAAAGGTTTAATATTTTTGTTAGGTGAGTGGTGACAGCAGGGGAAAGGGACTGGAGGAGATGTGATAGAATAGGGTCACTGGTGCAAGTAGAAGAGTGAGAAGATGCAAGGAGCCTGATCACTTCTTCTTCTGTGACTGGTTCAAAATCAGAGAGTGAGCTAGATGCAATGGGGGAGTGAGGACAGTGCATGCTATGAGGGGTTTGGGAGAAAATTTCCTGTCGGATATGGTCAAATTTATTTTTAAAGTAATTGGCTAGATCATCAGCGTGGAGATCCATAGTTGGGGCCTGCACTTTTAGGTTGAGTAGGGAATGAAATGGTTTTTAGATAGTGAGGTGATGAAAGTGTTGAAATAGGTTTGTTTGGAGAATTGAAGTGCAGTGTTGTATGTTTTAAGCATGAACTTATAATGGATGAAATCTTCAGGTAGATTGCATTTTCTCAACAAACATTCGGTGCATCTGGAGCACTGCTGTAGGAAGCATGTTTGCAGTGTGTGCCAGGGTTATCGCCCTCTGTGCCGAGTTGTTCTATGTATAGGAGGTGCAGTTTCATCCAGGGCATTTTGCAGGGTTTCATTATAATGCTTCAGTGCAGAGTCAGGACATGAGAGGGAGGAGATAGGGGCCAATGCTGATTGCAAGTTCTTCATAAGTTTCTGATTGTTAATGGCCTTTATGTTTCTATAAGTCTGGAAAATGGGGGTGACCTGAGCGGGATGGCAGTTCTTGATAGAGAATGAAAGAATGTTGTGGTCAGAGAGCAGGAGAGGGGAGTTTGTAAAACCATACACTGAGTAAAGCCAGAAGAAATCCATGTCGATGGAGTTTCTGTCTTCATGCGTAGGATAGTTAGTAAGCTGCAAAAGGCCAAAAGAGGAGCTTAGAGATAAAAGGTGAGTAGCAGATGGGGAGAGGGAAAAAGCAATGGAGATGTGGAAGTCTCCCATGATGAGGGTGGGGTGTCACAGGAGAGAAAATGTGGGAGCCAAGTGGCAAAGTGATCCAGGAACTGATGGGAGGGGCCGGGAGGACGATACACAACTGCCACTCGAAGGGAGAATGGTCTGTAGAGTCTAACAGCATGGACCAGATCATCACCTGCTCTGTTGTCCGATCTTGGGGTATGAGAGAAGTATAGTCCACCATATGAGAGAGCAGCAGCAGGAGCGGTTGTATCTGACTGCTGGATCCAGGTTTCAGTAAGAGCCAGAAGGTTAAGAGAATCAGAAATGAAGAAGTCATGGCTAAAGAAGAGTTTATTACACACTCAGCGAGAATTCCAAAGGGCACAATTAAAAGAGACAGAAGGCATGCAGGGAATATTAATGAGATTTGAGGGGTTTTTGAGTGTAGCAGTTGAGGGGTTTAACTTACTATAACATGATGTTACTATTGGAACTATTTTTATGCCAGAAAAACAGTGCAAATACAATGATTAATCTGGACCATACTGTTATAAATAGGGTGCAAGTCATGCTTTTTTGGGCGCTTTGCACTTTCAATGGCGATAATAAACCTTTGCAGGAGGACAGTTTTAGTTGGCTGCCCCTTTAAGAATATCTCTTTTAGACACCAGTGTACCTGCACTGTTTTTGAAGCAGAAAACATTTCAGGAAAACAAAGGCTGTGTTTCACCTGAATAGTTTTTTCTCTCGCAGTGGCTTCACCATCAGCATTTTTTTTGTTTTGTTTGTTTCATATTTCTTATGTAAAGCAGAAGCCCCCAGAAGAATAAGTAAGCCATTTCTGTTAGCACCTTCAATGCGGGTATGAAGAGAGACATTGGACAGAATATATGCGCAGCAATAGCAAGTCACTTTGACATTACTGGACATATGTATATAATTTATGTTTTTCACTTTTTTTTTTACTGGTTCCAGATGGAAAAGTCTAGAATTGCATCATCTACTTTTGAGGAGCAGCATTGTATATACAGGTCCTTCTCAAAAAATTAGCATATAGTGTTAAATTTCATTATTTACCATAATGTAATGATTACAATTAAACTTTCATATACTATAGATTCATTATCCACCAACTGAAATTTGTCAGGTCTTTTATTGTTTTAATACTGATGATTTTGGCATACAACTCCTGATAACCCAAAAAACCTGTCTCAATAAATTAGCATATTTCACCCGTCCAATCAAATAAAAGTGGTTTTTAATAACAAACAAAAAAACCATCAAATAATAATGTTCAGTTATGCACTCAATACTTGGTCGGGAATCCTTTGGCAGAAATGACTGCTTCAATGCGGCGTGGCATGGAGGCAATCAGCCTGTGACACTGCTGAGATGTTATGGAGGCCCAGGATGCTTCAATAGCGGCCTTAAGCTCATCCAGAGTGTTGGGTCTTGCGTCTCTCAACTTTCTCTTCACAATATCCCACAGATTCTCTATGGGGTTCAGGTCAGGAGAGTTGGCAGGCCAATTGAGCACAGTAATACCATGGTCAGTAAACCATTTACCAGTGGTTTTGGCACTGTGAGCAGGTGCCAGGTCGTGCTGAAAAATGAAATCTTCATCTCCATAAAGCATTTCAGCCGATGGAAGCATGAAGTGCTCCAAAATCTCCTGATAGCTAGCTGCATTGACCCTGCCCTTGATGAAACACAGTGGACCAACACCAGCAGCTGACATGGCACCCCACACCATCACTGACTGTGGGTACTTGACACTGGACTTCAGGCATTTTGACATTTCCTTCTCCCCAGTCTTCCTCCAGACTCTGGCACCTTGATTTCCGAATGACATGCAAAATTTGCTTTCATCAGAAAAAAGTACTTGGGACCACTTAGCAACAGTCCCGTGCTGCTTCTCTGTAGCCCAGGTCAGGCGCTTCTGCCGCTGTTTATGGTTCAAAAGTGGCTTTACCTGGGGAATGCGGCACCTGTAGCCCATTTTTTGCACACGCCTGTGCACGGTGGCTCTGGATGTTTCCACACTAGACACAGTCCACTGCTTCCTCAGGTTCCCCAAGGTCTGGAATCGGTCCTTCTCCACAATCTTCCTCAGGTTCCGGTCACCTCTTCTCGTTGTACAGCGTTTTCTGCCACATTGTTTCCTTCCAACAGACTTACCATTGAGGTGCCTTGATACAGCACTCTGGGAACAGCCTATTTGTTGAGAAATTTCTTTCTGGGTCTTACCCTCTTGCTTGAGGGTGTCAATGATGGCCTTCTTGACATCTGTCAGGTCGCTAGTCTTACCCATGATGGGGGTTTTGAGTAATGAACCAGGCAGGGAGTTTTTAAAAGCCTCAGGTATCTTTTGCATGTGTTTAGAGTTAATTAGCTGATTCAGAAGATTAGGGTAATAGGTCGTTTAGAGAACCTTTTCTTGATATGCTAATTTATTGAGACAGGTTTTTGGGGTTATCAGGAGTTGTATGCCAAAATCATCAGTATTAAAACAATAAAAGACCTGACAAATTTCAGTTGGTGGATAATGAATCTATAATATATGAAAGTTTAATTGTAATCATTACATTATGGTAAATAATGAAATTTAACACTATATGCTAATTTTTTGAGAAGGACCTGTAATAGTGCTTACATAGAAGTTCCCTCAGTGAGGACATTTTACAATCTGCCTTATAGGGATCTTCACGCTGTATGTGAAGTACTTATCTCTGGACAACATGATACTGAGAGCGAGTATAAAGATGAGCAGAATGGTGTATAGGTTTGTTGGAAAAGATTCTGTACAGCCGGTATTTTATTCATTGGAATCCCTGGTGTTTGTGTATATGCATACTGTATATGTAATAGTCCAGAGGGCGTTCCTACTCAGTGATTGACAGCTATCTCTCCATGCACAATCATACACCTGGAATTTCAATGGATACATTTTTTTTTTACTAGAACTTTTCCCACAATAATGTCCATCAGTGTGATCAGCTCCTCCTACTCTATAACATTTCCGCCTCCAGACCAGATACCATTTTTCAGCATGATAGGTACCCATTACCATTTCCACATCTGTAGCAATCATCCATAGCTTTTTTTATGAGAATATATGAATGTAGACACCTTAGTATGTTTCAGAGGTTTCACAAATATTCTTAAGTCTCAAAAATGATTCAAGCTTAGCACATATTATATGATTTAGGTAACCTTAAGATATTATTTGTCCTATATTTATCACCAATAGAAATGACAGTGTCAAGACACAGTTTTAGATAATACACTTGACCAGATAAGCTGTGATTCTATTTATATTGGAGATATTGAATAACCTTTCCGTGTGGCTGGGCTTAATCTGCATAACAGGGAGCACCTGAGGACCGGGAGGGTTGTCAAAGCAAAACTGCAGACTCAAAATGATTTTTATGATTTTTTATTACTTGGTGTAAGGTAATTAATTGATGCATATTATGATCACTTAAGGTGGATCTCCATGCTCTAGGTGATGCAGAGCCAGTTAATTAATGTTGACATTTCCAACCGTGTTTAATTTGTTATTATAAGAAGGCTTTGACGGTCTGTTTTGAGATTCAGCCTCTGTCTCCCCAAGGTTTTTAATGGACAGACATACTATCAGTTAGTTCATTTTAATGCTGGAGAAAAGAAAAGTCCAGCATAGTTGGTGCACAAGCTATTAGCTAGCCCTGTTAGTAATCGGAAGGGGCATTCGCGACTCTCCGCTGCTGTGTGCCTGCTAGAGGTGCAAGTTACAGAAATGGTACACATAACTCTGGTAAGAATATGTTTTATCTGCGATTTCTAATGAGATAAATCCTAGACATGTTCAATCTGTGATAGTATGCACACTGCATGCAGCCACTAGTCCATTCTATGTGTAATGGACAATATCCTTATGTGATGCTTTGTGTTAATTGGCCACTGTCACATTATATGAGCTGGATCAGACACTCTCAGTGGAAGAGCTGTATTGTCAGATGCCTGGCACACACAGAGAGACATTCATAATTAAGAAAACTTGTTCAGAAACCCATGTACATTGGACCAAAGTTGAACCCAATGGACAATTTTGACCAAATCGATTGTTCATCATTCGATTCTTTAGATGGCGATCAATTGACTTCCTGGCAACAAACATTCATAGTTGTCTTAAAGATAAATCTGGCACATCTGATATTTTTGCAATCAATATCCAAACCAGGGCCGGCTCCAGGTTTTTGAGGGCCCCGGGCGAAAGAGTCTCAGTGGGCCCCCCCTCCCCCCCTTTAACACATACCACGACTCATGATGCCCAGATACAGCAGAGAAATATAGGTATAGTACAATGCCAGATTTCACTTCTTACATGAGTGATAGCTATTGTAAATTCTGCAGTGTATATATACAGGACAGGAGGGGTGGTACTGTGCAGTGTATATATACAGGGCAAGAGGAGTGGTACTGTGCAGTGTATATATACAGGAGGAGTGGTACTGTGCAGTGTATATATACAGGACAGGAGGAGTGGTACTGTGCAGTGTATATATACAGGACAGGAGGAGTGGTACTGTGCAGTGTATACATACAGGGCAGGAGGAGCGGTACTGTGCAGTGTATATATATACAGGAGGAGTGGTACTGTGCAGTGTATATATACAGGACAGGAGGAGTGGTACTGTGCAGTGTATATATACAGGACAGGAGGAGTGGTACTGTGCAGTGTATATATACAGGACAGGAGGAGTGGTACTGTGCAGTGTATATATACAGGACAGGAGGAGTGGTACTGTGCAGTGTATATATACAGGACAGGAGGAGTGGTACTGTGCAGTGTATACATACAGGGCAGGAGGAGCGGTACTGTGCAGTGTATATATATACAGGAGGAGTGGTACTGTGCAGTGTATATATACAGGACAGGAGGAGTGGTACTGTGCAGTGTATATATACAGGACAGGAGGAGTGGTACTGTGCAGTGTATATATACAGGGCAGGAGGAGCGGTACTGTGCAGTGTATATATACAGGAGGAGTGGTACTGTGCAGTGTATATATACAGGAGGAGTGGTACTGTGCAGTGTATATATACAGGAGGAGTGGTACTGTGCAGTGTATATATACAGGACAGGAGGAGTGGTACTGTGCAGTGTATATATACAGGAGGAGTGGTACTGTGCAGTGTATATATACAGGACAGGAGGAGTGGTACTGTGCAGTGTATATATACAGGGCAGGAGGAGCGGTACTGTGCAGTGTATATATACAGGAGGAGTGGTACTGTACAGTGTATATATACAGGAGGAGTGGTACTGTACAGTGCATATATACAGGACAGGAGGAATGGTACTGTCTGTGCAGTGTATATATACAGGACAGGAGGAGTGGTACTGTGCGGTGTATATATACAGGAGGAGTGGTACTGTGCAGTGTATATATACAGGACAGGAGGAGTGGTATTGTGCGGTGTATATATACAGGAGGAGTGGTACTGTGCAGTGTATATATACAGGACAGGAGGAGTGGTATTGTGCAGTGTATATATACAGGAGGAGTGGTACTGTACAGTGTATATATACAGGACAGGAGGAGTGGTACTGTGCAGTGTATATATACAGGACAGGAGGAGTGGTACTGTGCAGTGCATATATACAGGACAGGAGGAGTGGTACTGTCTGTGCAGTGTATATATACCGGACAGGAGTAGTGGTACTGTCTGTGCAGTGTATATATACAGGACAGGATGAGTGGTACTGAGCGGTGTATATATACAGGAGGAGTGGTACTGTGCAGTGTATATATATATATATATATATATATATATATATCAGCTGCAGCAGCCCAGCCCATGGCCGCCCCAGATTATCCACACTGTCAGAACATACAGTACAGCGATATAGCATTGCATTGCATTGCACTCACTCAGGTGCTGGTAGGAACTCCGTCTCCTCCGGAATCTGCCTGTGCCTGATAAGTTCAGCACTGAACAGAGAAGTGCTCTCTCCGCCCACAATGTCACGCTGGCTGTGTCCTTAACCCCTATGTGCCTGGCCCTGCACTGACAGTGAGAAGATGCTTGTGCCAGCTCAAATTGAAAGGGTAGAAAGGGTTAAAGCGGCCAAATGGATCTATGACTGTGTGAGTGGGCCCCCCTGTCTCGTCAGGGCCCCGGCACTTGCCCGGGTAAGCCGGGTGCTGACGCCGGCCCTGATCCAAACGCAGAATGTATAGGTAGATAAGGGAAACATATCCCCAGTAATTAAAGAGAGTTGGAAACTCCAAAATAATACATACAGTACGGACCAAAAGTTTGGATACACTTTCACATTTAAAGATTTTTCGGTATTTTTATGGCTATGAAAATTGTACATTGACGCTGAAGGCATCAAAACTATGAAATAGCACATATGGATTTATATACTTAACAAAAAAGTGTGAAACAACTGAAATTATGTCTTATATTCTAGGTTATTCAAAGTAGCCACCTTTTGCTTTGATGACTGCTTTGCACACTCTTGGCATTCTCTTGATGAGCTTCCAGAGGTAGTCACCGGGAATGGTTTTCACTTCACAGGTGTGCCCTGTCAGGTTTAATAAGTGGGATTTCTTGCCTTCTAAATGGGGTTGGGACCATCAGTTGTGTTGTGCAGAAGTCTAGGGGATACACAGCTGATAGTCCTACTGAATAGAATGTTAGAATTTGTATTATGGCAAGAAAAAAGCAGCTAAGTAAAGAAAAATGAGTGACCATCATTACTTTAAGAAATGAAGGTCAGTCAGTCTGAAAAATTGGGAAAACTTTGAAAGTGTCCCCAAGTGCAGTGGCAAAAACCATCAAGCACTACAAAGAAACTGGCTCACATGAGGACCGCCCCAGGAAAGGAAGACAAAGCTCACAGACACACAAAGATGACTTAAAAATCCTCCAGAAAATTGACAAAAAAATCACAGATAAAAAAGCAAAGATGGTTACCTGCTGAAGCCTCCAAACAAATTCACCAACAGGGCACATCGGACCCGATTAATGATGGCAACAACACAGGTGCAAAAAATACCGATGAAGCAACCACTTTCAATCCAGTATTGGTTGTTTGGCATTAGTGCACATACAGATAAGCGATAATAGTCTGTATGTGGCATTGTTCACACAAGCAATGCAGAGCATCTGGTCTACAGCCTATTACTAACGCACATACAGGCTGGCTGCCCAGTGCTACAAAATGCATGCTGTGGGAATAGAGGCCTACAGTTTACAGAGCCATCTTGGTCCGACTGCACCCTGCAAGATAAAGTGCAAAAAAAACCCACATATCAATGTATGTAAGATATTAGTTTATATTGGGGCCTCAATACGTAAGCCGGCAACCCACGTCAAGGGTCCTTACATTTTTGCCGGTCCTAACGCTAAACATTGAGTAAAAGCTCACAGATGCTCAAAGAGGACTTAAGAATCCTCCAGAAAATTGACAAAAAAAATCACAGAAAAAAAAGCAGAGATGGTTACCCGCTGAAGCCTCCAAACAAATGCACCAGCAGGGCGCATCGGACCCGATTAATGATGGCAACAACACAGGTGCAAAAAATACCGATGAAACAACCACTTTCAATCCAGTATTGGTTGTTTGGCATTAGTGCACAAAAAGATAAGCGATAATAGTCTGTATGTGGCATTGTTCACACAAGCAATGCAGAACATCTGGTCTACAGCCTATTACTAACGCACATACAGGCGGGCTGCCCAGTGCTACAAAATGCATGCTGTTTGAATAGAGGTCTACAGTTTACAGAGCCATCTTGGTCCGACTGCGCCCTGCAAGATAAAGTGCAAAAAAACCCACATATCAATGTATGTAAGGTATTAGTTTATATTGGGGCCTCAATACGTAAGCCGGCAACCCACGTCAAGGGTCCTTACATTTTTGCTGGTCCTAACGCTAAGCATTGAGTAAAAGCTCATGGATTGAAAGTGGTTGTTTCATCGGTATTTTTTGCAACTGTGTTGTTGCCATCATTAATCGGGTCCGATGCGCCCTGCTGGTGCATTTGTTTGGAGGCTTCAGCAGGTAACCATCTCTGCTTTTTTCTCTGTGATTTTTTTTCCCAGGAAAGGAAGACCAAGAGTCACCTCTGCTTCTGAGGATAAGTTTATCTGAGCCACCAGCCTCAGGTTAACAGCAGCTCAGATTAGAGACCAGGTCGATGCCACACAGAGTTCTAGCAGCAGACACATCTCTACAACAACTGTTAAGAGGAGACTTTGTGCAGCAGGCCTTCATGGTAAAATAGCTGCTAGGAAACCACTGCTAAGGGCAGGCAACAAGCAGAATAGACTAATTTGGGCTAAAGAACACAATGAATGGACATTAGACCAGTGGAAATCTGTGCTTTGGTCTGATGAGTCCAAATTTGAGATCTTTGGTTCCAACCACCTTGTCTTTGTGAACGGATGGACTCTACATGCCTGGTTCCCACCGTGAAGCATGAAGGAGGAGGTGTGATGATGTGGGGGTGCTTTGCTGGTGACACTGTTGGGGATTTATTCAAAATTGATGGCATACTGAACCAGCATGGCTACCACAGCATCTTGTAGCGGCATGCTATTCCATCCAGTTTGCATTTAGTTGGACCATCAATTATTTTTCAACAGGACAATGACCCCAAACACACCTCCAGGCTGTGTAAGGGCTATTTGACCAAGAAGGAGAGTGATGGGGTGCTACGCCAGAAGTCCTGGCCTCCACAGTCACCAGACCTGAACCCAATCGAGATGGTTTGGGGTGAGCTGGACCGCAGAGTGAATGCAAAAAGGCCAAAAGTGCTAAAACTCTGGGAACTCCTTCAAGATTGTTGGAAGACCATTCCCGGTGACTACCTCTTTAAGCTCATCAAGAGAATGCCAAGAGTGTGCAAAGCAGTCATCAAAGCAAAAGGTGGCTACTTTGAAGAACCTAGAATATAAGACATAGTTTTAGTTGTTTCACACTTTGTTGTTAAGTATGTAATTCCACATGTGTTAATTCATAGTTCTGATGCCTTCAGTGTGAATGTACAATTTTCATAGTCATGAAAATACAGAAAAATCTTTACATGAGAAGGTGTGTCTAAACTTTTGGTCTGTACTGTAGATCCTACAAGCATAGGGACTAGTGATGAGCGAATATACTCATTACTCGAGATTTCCCGTGCACGCTCGGGTGACCTCTGAGTATTTTTTGGTGCTCGGAGATTGTTTTCATCGCCGCAGCTGAATGATTTACATATTTTAGTCAGCATAAGTACATATGGGGGTTCGCCTGGTTGCTAGTGAATCCCTACATGTGTTCTCTACGACAGACATCTTTGCCAGTGGCTTATCTCCGGGTGAACAAAGTGATGGGCAGTCCAAAATCCCCAACAATCAGTTGGTCGGCACCCTTAAAAAATGAATTCCTGTTCTGTGCAGGGTTTTTACATTTAAAGGTGTGCAGCTATTTTCTTTACATTGCTGTTTTATCTGCTTTTCAAATTCTTTGGTGTAATATAAACATTGTAAATATGAATATAAAATGGAATTATGGTTGAAACATAGTACAACAAATTCAATTTCTACTTGTCTATTTTCACTAACATTTGTTGATGATGTTGTTACCTATTTTAGTGTATGCCATTATGTTTATTTATCATACTTACCCATGAACACTTTCTAATTAAACATTGGATTAGAGGAATGGAATTTATCTACTCCATTATATTTTGAAAAACCCCAACAAAAAGCACACAATAGATGGTTGTGTAAGAAGCTTTATGAAACTTAACAGACTAAAACCGCATGCATCCATCTTTCTTTTGTGCCTACTGGGCTTGGGAGTGGGCTCCTTACAATCAGATCATAGAGAACACAGGAGCGCTTGGGCGAGTAAGCACTCATGTGTAAGGGAGAAACTGCTAAGATCCCTTTTGACCAAAGCATTGTTCAGCCGGCAGCCAATTCTTTCACACGTCCGTCGGTACGGGGCCGTCACGAAGCATCGGCGCGACGTAACGTTCGAAGTGATTGCTTTCACACTTCTGTCTGCGTTGCCGAGCAGGAAAGATAGTGAGAGCGATATTTCCTGCTGGTCATGTGCAGTCTGAAACACTGGATGCAACCTACAGAAAAACGTTCCCTTGAATGTTTTTTTCTGTGACGACGGGCCGCCAAAACCCGACGCATCCAGTGCACGACGGACGCGACGTGTGGCCATACGTTGCGATCCGTCGGCAATACAAGTCTATGAGAAAATGCAGTATCCTGCTAATTTTTTGGCAGGATCCTGCATTTTCAAAAATCGATGGATTGCGACGTAAGCAGAAAGACAGAAGTGTGAAAGAGGCCTAATATGTAGGAGTTAAAAGGAACTGCTGGACACCATGTTGGATTGTTTACCCATTGCAATATGGCAGTGTCTATGGCATTGTATGTTTAGTACGGCTTTCAGTTACAGTGGGCCAGGAAAAATGATTGTCTGTTAAAAATATTGTAACCTGATTAGAGATGAGCAAATTTGCCCCGATTCCCTCTTATTCGGCACGCTATAGCGCTTGCCGAATAAGCTGCAGAGGGAACTTGGCTTCCTGGATCGCTCCGGCAGATTAGCTGATCGGTGCCGCAGCTGCTTGTGTTGCGGCTGTGTGACAGTCACGACCAGGGCCGGCGTCAGCACCCGGGCAAGTGCCGGGACCGTGAGCAGGCAGGGGGCCCACTTGCCGTCAGGGACACTGGCGCGCTATAGTGCCGGCCCCCGCGAGTGGACCCCCGCCTGCTCCAGGCCCCAGCACTTGCGATACTTACCTCTCCCGGTTCCAGCGCTGCAGCGTCTTCCATCCTCTGACTGTGATGTTCAGGTTCAGAGGGCGCAATGACGTCACCAGTGCGCGCCCTCTGCCTGAGCAGTCGCAGCACAGAGAGCAGGAAGACGCCGATGGTGAGGAGTCCAGAGCAGAGCAGCGACAAGCAGAGTATTTCATTTTTTTTTTTTAATATTTGGAGCAATACATGGGGACCATCAGAAGGGGCCCATATAGGGAGCATTATATGGGGCCAATTTAAAGGGAACCTGTGACCAACGTCAAGTCAATTTTGCGGCCAGCGGGAAAAAAAGGGGATAATAAAAGACCCGGAAACACTGCCCATATGACCCAAAAAAGGACCCGCCAAATTCAGGTCACAGGTTCCCTTTAATATGGAGCAGTATATGGGGCCAATTTATTATGGAGCAGTATATGTGGCCAGTAATGTATGAAGCATCTTATGGGACTAATTATATATGGAGCATTTTATATGGCCAATTATATATGGAGCATTATGTGGGGCCAATTATTTTTTGAGCACTATATGGGACCCATTCTGTTAGGAGTATTATATGGGACCAATTCTGTAAGGAGTATTATATGGGCCCATTCTGTATGGAGCAATATATGGGACTCAGTATACTGTATGGGGCCGTTCAAATACTGTATATGAGGCCCATTATATATGGAGCAAAAGATGGGGCCCATCATATACTGTATGGAGAATTATATGTGGCTCACTATACTGTATGGAGCATTACATGGGGCCAATTCCGTATGGAGCAATATATGCGGCTCATTCTGTATGGAGCACTCTGTGGTGCCCATTACACTGTATGGAGCATTATATGGGGCTAATTTTTCTTTATAGAGGACTATGTGGTGCCAATTATACTGTATGGAGCACTATATGGGGCCATTATACTGTATGGGACACTTTATGGGGCTCATTTTTCTGTATAGAGGACTATACTGTCCGGTTTCTGAGCTAATGCAGAATGTACAATAGATATCACTCATGTAATGTAAGAAGTAAGTGAAATCTTTGGCATTGTACTATACTTATAGTTCTCTGCCGTATCGGTGCATTATGAATTGTGGTATGTGTTAACGGGGCCCACTGGGACTCTTTTGCCCAGGGCCCATGAAAACCTGGAGCCGGCGCTGGTCACGGCACATGCATAGAGAGCCTGTTTGGTGGGTTCTCCAGGCATGAGTTGTGACTGTCACACAGCTGTGACATATCCAGTTGCGACACCGATCAGCTGATCGGCCGGAGCGATCCAGGAAGCCGGGCTCCCTCTGCAGCTTATTTGGCAAGCGCTATAGCTTGCCGAATAAGAGGGAACCCGAGCAAATTCGCTTATCTTTAAACCTGACACCACTGTTATTTGGATAACCACTATTAAAGTAAAATATAACCAGCAGATTATACAAACTCTCCTCCCTACGTACATATTTAGTCTGTCGATTTACTTTTAATATATGCATCTAAAACTTTGTCTGCCTTTTTAAAACCACAATATCTGAAAGAACCGTGACTGCCTAAAACAAACAACATATGCACACGCAGTGTCTGATATGGGGCCGGCGGTTCCCGGAGATTGTTTATCTGTGGGTGAAATGAATAATGCAGTCTTGTACTTTGCATATGATAAATAGTGACATTTTGTGATGCAGAATCTGGCCTTTGCAGGTGAGCATAATTTAGATATTGAATGAAGTTTCCCTTATGGTGAAAACATCACATGGTTTTTGAATGATGGATTATATTTCTGTAATACGTTTCAGACAGGAAAGTGCAAAATAGCCTCTTCCAGAAATGCAGGAGGAATGAAAGATTTGATTTGTGTACTGTGGATTTGTCTGATAGGAATAAATATATCACTTTGAAACCCCCCATATAAATGGAGTCTCTGCCATGGTGGGGAAGTAATCACATAAAAACTAGTTGAATGTGTCTTTAGTTCTATGGTTATGAAAGTATCGGACCCCCATTAGACAGGACATGTCCACATAAACATATGTGTGTGTGTGTGTGTGTGTGTGTGTGTGTGTGTGTGTGTGTGTGTGTAGCCTATAGTGCATTTTAAAACCGTTCTTTTAGTCTATAAACTTCTGACAACATGTCTCCGAGTTTCCAAGCTATAATTTTTTTTTTCTGACCAAAAAAAAATTGTCAAAATTAAAAAACAAAACAAAACAGTGCTTTCGATACCTCAAATAATGCAGAGAAAACACGTTCATAATCATTTAGAAACAACAATACTATTGTTTTAACTCAGGAAGAGTTCAGAAATCAATAACCATGATTTTTAATCACAGCTTTCATGCGTCTTGGCATGCTTTCCACCAGTCTTCCATACTGCCCCTGGTGCAAAAATGTAAGAAGTTCTTCCTTGTTTGATGACCTGTGACTATCCATCTTCCTCTAGATTATATTCCAGAGGTATTCAGTGGGCTTCAGTTCTGGAGATTGGTCTGTCCATGACAGGGTTGAGATCTGGTGGTGTCTTAATTTTTGCCAGAGCTATGTGTGTATATATATGTATATATATATATATATATATATATATATATATATATATATATATATATATATATATATATATATATATATATATATATATATATATATATATATATATATATATATATATACACACATATATATACACACATATATCTATACTAAAGCTGCAGTAGCATCGTACACAGTGAAGAAGCAGTGACCCACAAATTCAAACACAAAAGTCTCTTTTAATGTGTTTCTTCACAGCATTAAAGTCCAATTCACATAAATGCATATAACTTCAGTGGATATTAACAGTGACCAGTTTACACCGGTTCAAAGCGATACATCACATGGCTTTAGATTTGCTGTCCCTAAACAGGCCAGACTTCCCTTGTCCAGTTTCACTGGGCGACCACACGTCATCTCACAGTCTCTATACGTCTCCATACACATAGCCTCATATGTTGCAGACACTACACACGCCAGCCCTCCTCTGACTAGTTCTTGTGGGTGTCCTGCATCGCTGTATCACAGTCTCTTTACTCACACAGTCATACACAGTTCAGGATATCCTCTGGATAGCAGCCGGGCACCATTTCCACCTGTTTGCACTCTTTGCACATGCTAGTCCTCTTTCGGGCACAGGACATCCACCTCCGGGCACAGGACTGTCCACATCCGACTCCTATGGGCACAGGACTGTCCACAACCGACTCCTTCGGGCACAGGACATCCACCTCCGGGCATATGACTATCCACATCCGACTTCTTTGGGCACAGGACATCCACCTCCGGGCACAGGACTGTCCACATCCGACTCCTTCGGGCACAGGACATCCACCTCCGGGCACAGGACTGACCACATCCGAGACCAGTACCATGGAAGACTTGCATCTCTGTGTATGCTGCGGGTGCCAGACTATTCAGCTACCCTGGGTGCTGGCTCTGCTGGCCTGTGCCTCCATGCACTCTGCAGACCAGCACAAACCAGACTGACACTGACGTGCACCTCGCACACCTGGCCTGACCTGGCCAGACACCTGACACGGCATGCCACGGCCTGACACACCCATACCCCTTACTGCAGGGTTTTTAAACACACACACGAACCTGTGGCCTTCAGCCACATGGAAAGCCCGTAACGGAAATCCGTGACTCTCATGCACACCTATGGACTTTATCCATCTGCATGCAGAGAATGTGGAGAACGAACAGTGCCCACTAGCTGTATCAGAGGCCACAGCCTCACAATATATACACTCACCGGCCACTTTATTAGGTACACCTGTCCAACTTCTTGTTAACACTTAATTTCTAATCAGCCAATCACATGGCGGCAACTCAGTGCATTTAGGCATGTAGACATGGTCAAGACAATCTCCTGCAGTTCAAACCGAGCATCAGTATGGGGAAGAAAGGTGATTTGAGTGCCTTTGAACGTGGCATGGTTGTTGGTGCCAGAAGGGCTGGTCTGAGTATTTCAGAAACTGCTGATCTACTGGGATTTTCACGCACAACCATCTCTAGGGTTTACAGAGAATGGTCCGAAAAAGAAAAAAAATCCAGTGAGCGGCAGTTCTGTGGGCGGAAATGCCTTGTTGATGCCAGAGGTCAGAGGAGAATGAGCAGACTGGTTCGAGCTGATAGAAAGGCAACAGTGACTCAAATCGCCACCTGTTACAACCAAGGTAGGCCTAAGAGCATCTCTGAACGCACAGTGCGTCAAACTTTGAGGCAGATGGGCTACAGCAGCAGAAGACCACACCGGGTACCACTCCTTTCAGCTAAGAACAGGAAACTGAGGCTACAATTTGTACAAGCTCATCGAAATTGGACAGTAGAAGATTGGAAAAACGTTGCTTGGTCTGATGAGTCTCGATTTCTGCTGCGACATTCGGATGGTAGGGTCAGAATTTGGCGTAAACAACATGAAAGCATGGATCCATCCTGCCTTGTATGGAGCATCTTTGGGATGTGCAGCCGACAAATCTGCGGCAACTGTGTGATGCCATCATGTCAATATGGACCAAAATCTCTGAGGAATGCTTCCAGCACCTTGTTGAATCTATGCCACAAAGAATTGAGGCAGTTCTGAAGGCAAAAGGGGGTCCAACCCGTTACTAGCATGGTGTACCTAATAAAGTGGCCGGTGAGTGTATATATATATATATATATATATATATATATATATATATATATATATATATATATATATATATATATATATATATATATATATATATATATATATATATATATATATATATATATATACCGTATATATATATATATATATATATATATATATATATTTCAATATCTAGTTTTATATATATATATATATATATATATATATATATATATATATATATATATATATATATATATATTTCAATATCTAGTTTTATATATATATATATATATATATATATATATATATATATATATATATATATATATATATATATATATATATATATATATATAATTGTTTTAAGATAAGAAACCATGCACAGTTTCTTTAGTTCAATACTGCATTTTACTGTTCTGTCATCAGCCATTTGACGGTTCCTTTATGGTGTAGTTTGAATACACTATGCTTAAAGACCCTGTGATTCCCTCTAAAAACGCAAGGTACTTGGTGAACTTATTTTAATCAAGAAGTGATCATCCAACCACAAGGTGACCTCATATGGATGGTCCTTAAAGGTACCTTCACACGAAACGACATTATAACGATATCGCTAGCAATCCGTGACGTTGCAGCGTCCTCGCTAGCGATATCGTTTCGTTTGACACGCAGCAGCGATCAGGATCCTGCTGTGATGTCGCTGGTCGCTGAATAAAGTCCAGAACTTTATTTGGTCGTCCGATCGCTGTGTATCGTTGTGTTTGAAAGCAAAAGCAACGATACCAGCGATATTTTACACTGGTAACCAGGGTAAACATCGGGTTACTAAGCGCAGGGCCGCGCTTAGTTACCCGATGTTTACCCTGGTTACTAGCGTAAAATGTAAAAAAAACAAACAGCACATACTCACATTGCGTCCCCTGCAGTCGGCTTCCTCCTCTGACTCAGCGCCGCAAAGTGAAAGTGAAAGCAGCACAGCGGTGACGTCACCGCTCTTCTCTCACTGTACGGCGCTCAGTCAGTCAGGAAGTGGACGCAGGGGGACGTGAATGTAAGTATGTGCTGTTTGTTTTTTTTAGATTTTACGCTGGTAACCAGGGTAAACATCGGGTTACTAAGCGCGGCCCTGCGCTTAGTTACCCGATGTTTACCCTGGTTACCAGGGGACCTCGGCATAGTTGATCGCTGGAGAGCGGTCTGTGTGACAGCTCTCCAGCGACCAAACAGCGACGCTGCAGCGATCGACATCGTTGTCGCTATCGCTGCAGCGTCGCTTCGTGTGAAGGTACCTTAACTCTAGTGACTCTCCTCTCCATGTGACCAGAAAGGCCTGAAATGAACTGAGGAAGAGCTAGAAGCCAGGCTTAAGGTACCGTCACACTAAACGACATCGCTAGCGATCCGTGACGTTGCAGCGTCCTCGCTAAGCGATATCGTTTAGTTTGACACGCAGCAGCGATCAGGATCCTGCTGTGATGTCGCTGGTCGCTGAATAAAGTCCAGAACTTTATTTGGTCGTCCGATCGCCGTGTATCGTTGTGTTTGACACCAAAAGCAACGATACCAGCGATGTTTTACACTGGTAACCAGGGTAAACATCGGGTTACTAAGCGCAGGGCCGCGCTTAGTAACCCGATGTTTACCCTGGTTACCAGCGTAAAAGTAAAAAAAACAAACAGTACATACTCACCTGCGCGTCTGCTTCCTGCTCTGACTGAGCCCGGCCCTAAAGTGAAAGTGAAAGCACCGCGGTGACGTCACCGCTGTGCTGTTAGGGCCGGAGCTCAGTCAGTGTCAGGAAGCAGAAGCTGGGGGACGCGCAGGTGAGCATGTGCTGTTTGTTTTTTTTACTTTTACGCTGGTAACCAGGGTAAACATCGGGTTACTAAGCGCGGCCCTGCGCTTAGTAACCCGATGTTTACCCTGGTTACCCGGGGACCTCGGCATCGTTGGTCGCTGGAGAGCGGTCTGTGTGACAGCTCTCCAGCGATCAAACAGCGACGCTGCAGCGATCGACATCGTTGTCGCTATCGCTGCAGCGTCGTTTAATGTGACGGTACCTTTAGCTCTAATTAAAACATTTCTTGAAAAGATGGGTAGATATGTGCTTTCAGAAGTGATCTGTAGCAGATTGTTTGCTGTAATTGTCCATCTTCATAGTCTGTCAGTGGATAACAATCTGTGGAATAAAACAGCCCAAAGTTTGCTAATTGCAGGAAGTTGATTAGAAAAGCAATTCACAGTTGATGGCCAATTTCCTTCATTGTGCTGCAGAGTACAGCAATCGTATATGTCAATTACACTTAATCCCTCCTCACGAAAAATACAACCGTGTTGCAGAAATTACTAGAGATCATAATGCACTAAGGTTACATGAGTTGCCAGCAATTTTATCTCCATCGCCTTCCTTCCTCTTCCATGGTAACCTCGTTGTCGCAGAAGGCAGACGTCAGACAATTGGTGTATTACATTTAACCATATAGATTCACAGAGAATGGCAAAGTTCTAAGGCCTGTACAGAAAAACACTTTAAAGATTTGACTTTTATCCCCTTCACAACATGGCTATTTTCTGTTTTTGAGGGGTTTTTTTTCCTCTTTTTATATAAAACCATAACTTTTTTTTCTCTTTCCATCGATATATCCACATTAGGACTTATTTTAGCGTAGCAATTCGTGTTCTTGAATGACATAATTTATTTTATCATGTTTTGCACTTAAAGGCGGGACAAATATTCCAAGTGTGGCAAAATTACAAAAAGTGTAAAACTTGACAATTGTAATTTTTGTATTTTTACAGTTTTCACTATACAGTTAAAATTACATGGCAATATGATTCTCCAGGTGTGTACAAATACGGCGATACCAAACATGCATAGTTTTTTTTAATCAATAAATACTGTTGTGAATTTGGATTCTGGGCTCCCCCGGTGGCCGCTTGTGGAATTGGACTTGTCATCCTCTTTCCTGTTTCACCTGTTTCCATCAGTAGTGGGTGTCGCTATTTAAGCTCATTTCTCTGGTGGTTTCTTGCCGGTCATCAATGTTATCTGATGCCTCTCAGTGCTTGTTCCTGCTTCTGACAACTACTAGATAAGTTGGACTTTTGTCCATTTTTCGTTTTGCCTATTTGTTCCAGTTCACAGCTGAAGTTTTGTTACTGTGTCTGGAAAGCTCTCGTTGATCAGGGATTGCTACTCTGGTGTTATGAGTTAATGCCAGAGTTTAAGGTAATCTCTGGATGGTGTTTTGTTAGTGTTTTTCTGCTGACCATGAAAGTATACTATCTGTCTTCTGCTATCTAGTAAGCGGACCTCAAATTTGCTAAGACTATTTTCCTGCTGCGTTTGTTGTTTCATCTGAACTCACCGTCATTATATGTGGGGGGCTACTGTCTTCTTTGGAATATTTCTCTAGAGGTGAGCCAGGTCTTAAATTTCCCTCTGCTAGCTATTTAGGTCTTAGGCCAGAGCTGGGCATCTAGCAATAAATAGGAAATGCTACCTGGCTATTTCTAGTTGCGCGGCAGGCTTAGTTCATGGTCAGTATAGTTCCATCTTCCGAGAGCTTGTCCCTCTATAGGCTTGCTATGATCTCTGCCTGCAGAGATCATGACAGTTTGACCGGCCCTTAAAGTGTTAAAGACCCAGGTTGAGAAAGGAGAGTTATAAGAAGTCTGCTGGAATTTTTTTTTTTTTTTTTTTTTTTCCCTCCAGTTTGCCTTGCTGCAGTCTTTTTTCTCTCTCTCCTCCTAATCTCTGTATGGCTCTGTGTGCACCTGACAATAATGGATCTTCAGAGTGTAACTGCGGGTTTGAATAATCTCATCACGAAAGTACAAAATTTACAAGATTTTGTGGTACATGCTCCAGTATCTGAGCCGAGAATTCCTTTGCCGGAGTTCTTCACAGGGAATAGAGCTAGCTTCCAGAATTTCCGAAATAATTGTAAGCTTTATTTGTCCCTGAAGTCTCGTTCAGCTGGAGACCCTGCTCAGCAGGTTAGGATTGTGATTTCCTTGCTCAGGGGTGACCCTCAAGATTGGGCCTTCTCATTGCCAGCAGGGGATCCTGCGTTGCGCAATGTGGATGCGTTTTTTCTGGCCTTGGGCTTGCTTTATGAGGAACCTCATTTGGAACTTCAGGCAGAAAAAACTTTGATGGCACTATCTCAGGGGCAAGACGAAGCTGAGGTTTACTGCCAAAAATTCCGTAAATGGTCTGTGCTTACTCAGTGGAATGAGTGCGCCTTGGCGGCAACTTTCAGAGAAGGTCTCTCTGATGCCGTTAAGGATGTTATGGTGGGGTTCCCTGTGCCTGCAGGTCTGAATGAGTCCATGACAATGGCTATTCAGATTGATAGGCGTCTGCGGGAGCGCAAACCGGTGCACCATCTGGCGGTGTCTATGGAAAAGACGCCAGAAAGTATGCAGTGTGATAGAATTCTGTCCAGGAGCGAGCGACAGAATTTTAGACGGAAGAATGGATTGTGCTTCTATTGTGGGGATTCTACTCATGTTATATCAGCATGCTCTAGGCGTACAAAGAAGCTTGATAAGTCTGTTTCCATTGGCACCATTCAGTCTAAGTTTATTTTGTCTGTAACCCTGATTTGCTCTTTGTCATCCATTGCCACGGACGCCTATGTTGACTCTGGCGCCGCTCTGAGTCTTATGGATTGGTCCTTTGCCAATCGTTGTGGTTTTGATTTAGAGCCTTTGGAGACTCTTATTCCTCTGAAGGGGATTGACTCCACCCCATTGGCTAATAATAAACCACAATACTGGACACAAGTAACCATGCGTATCAATCCGGATCACCAGGAGATTATCCGTTTCCTGGTGCTGTATAATTTACATGACGATTTGGTACTGGGATTGCCATGGTTGCAGTCTCACAATCCAGTCTTGGACTGGAGAGCAATGTCTGTGTTGAGCTGGGGATGTAAGGGTATTCATGGGGACTTACCTTTGGTTTCTATTTCGTCGTCCATTCCCTCTGAAGTCCCTGAGTTCCTCTCAGATTATCAAGACGTCTTTGACGAACCCAAGCTTGGGTCGTTACCTCCGCACCGTGAGTGCGATTGTGCCATAGATTTGATACCGGGTTGCAAATATCCAAAGGGTCGTTTGTTTAATCTGTCCGTGCCGGAACATGCTGCTATGCGGGAATATATAAAAGAGTCTTTGGAAAAGGGACATATTCGTCCATCTTCTTCTCCCTTGGGAGCTGGGTTTTTCTTTGTCTCAAAAAAGGACGGCTCTTTGAGACCATGTATTGATTATCGGCTTCTGAATAAGATCACTGTTAAGTACCAATACCCATTGCCATTGCTTACTGATTTGTTTGCTCGTATAGAGGGTGCTAAGTGGTTCTCTAAAATTGATCTTCGTGGGGCGTATAATTTGGTGCGGATCAGGCAGGGGGATGAGTGGAAGACCGCATTTAATACGCCCGAGGGCCACTTTGAGTATTTGGTCATGCCTTTTGGTCTTTCTAATGCCCCTTCAGTTTTCCAGTCTTTTATGCATGATATTTTCCGCGATTTTCTGGATAAATTTATGATAATATATCTGGATGATATTCTGATTTTTTCTGATGACTGGGACTCTCATGTCCAGCAGGTCAGGAGAGTTTTTCAGGTTCTGCGGTCTAATTCTTTATGTGTGAAGGGGTCTAAGTGCGTTTTTGGGGTCCAGAAAATTTCCTTTTTGGGGTATATTTTTTCTCCCTCTTCCATTGAGATGGATCCCGTCAAGGTGCAAGCTATTTGTGACTGGACTCAGCCCTCCTCTCTTAAGGGTCTTCAGAGATTTTTGGGCTTTGCCAACTTTTACCGCCGATTTATTGCTGGTTTTTCGGATGTCGTTAAACCACTGACTGATTTGACCAGACATGGCGCTGATGTTGCTAATTGGTCCCCTCATGCTGTAGAGGCCTTTCAGGAGCTTAAGCACCGTTTTGCCTCTGCCCCTGTGTTACGTCAGCCTGATATGAATCTGCCTTTTCAGGTTGAGGTTGACGCTTCGGAGATCGGAGCTGGGGCAGTGTTGTCGCAGAAAGGTTCCGACTGCTCCGTCATTAGGCCTTGTGCCTTCTTTTCTCGCAAATTTTCGCCCGCAGAGCGGAATTATGATGTTGGGAATAGGGAGCTTTTGGCCATGAAGTGGGCGTTTGAGGAGTGGCGCCATTGGCTAGAGGGGGCTAAGCATCAGGTGGTGGTATTGACTGACCACAAAAATTTGATTTATCTTGAGACTGCCAGGCGCCTGAATCCTAGACAGGCGCGCTGGTCTTTATTTTTTTCTCGCTTTAATTTTGTGGTGTCATACCTACCGGGTTCTAAGAATGTTAAGGCAGATGCCCTTTCTAGGAGTTTTGACCCGGACTCTCCTGGTAATACTGAACCCACAGGTATCCTTAGGGAGGGAGTAATTTTGTCGGCCGTTTCTCCTGATCTGCGGCGGTCCTTGCAAGAGTTTCAGGCGGATAGACCGGATCGTTGTCCGCCTGATAGACTGTTTGTTCCGGATGATTGGACCAGTAGAGTCATCTCTGAGGTACATTCTTCTGCATTGGCAGGTCATCCCGGAATTTTTGGTACCAGGGATTTGGTGGCAAGATCCTTCTGGTGGCCTTCCCTGTCACGAGATGTGCGAGTCTTTGTGCAGTCATGTGACATTTGTGCTCGGGCCAAGTCTTGTAGTTCTCGGGCTAGCGGACTGCTGTTGCCCTTGCCTGTTCCTAAGAGGCCTTGGACACACATCTCGATGGATTTTATTTCGGATCTGCCTGTTTCCCAGAAGATGTCTGTCATCTGGGTGGTCTGTGACCGTTTCTCTAAAATGGTCCATTTGGTTCCTCTGCCCAAGTTGCCTTCTTCTTCTGAGTTGGTTCCTCTGTTTTTTCAGAATGTTGTCCGATTGCACGGTATTCCTGAGAATATTGTTTCTGACAGAGGTACCCAATTTGTGTCTAGATTTTGGCGGGCATTCTGTGCTAGGATGGGCATAGATTTGTCTTTTTCTTCTGCTTTTCACCCTCAGACTAATGGCCAGACCGAGCGGACTAATCAGACCCTGGAGACATATCTGAGGTGTTTTGTCTCTGCTGACCAGGATGATTGGGTTGCTTTTTTGCCATTGGCAGAGTTCGCCCTCAATAATCGGGCCAGCTCTTCCACCTTGGTGTCCCCGTTTTTCTGTAATTCGGGGTTTCACCCTCGATTTTCCTCCGGTCAGGTGGAATCCTCGGATTGTCCTGGAGTGGATGCGGTGGTGGAGAGATTGCATCACATCTGGGGGCAGGTTATGGACAATTTGAAGTTGTCCCAGGAGAAGACTCAGCGTTTTGCCAACCGTCATCGTCGTGTTGGTTCTCGGCTTTGTGTTGGAGATTTGGTCTGGTTGTCTTCTCGTTTTGTCCCTATGAGGGTCTCTTCTCCTAAGTTTAAACCTCGGTTCATCGGCCCTTATAGAATATTGGAGATTCTTAATCCTGTTTCTTTCCGTTTGGACCTCCCTGCGTCCTTTTCCATTCATAACGTTTTTCATCGGTCGTTATTGCGCAGGTATGAGGTACCTGTTGTACCTTCAGTTGAGCCTCCTGCTCCGGTGTTGGTTGAGGGTGAGTTGGAGTACGTTGTGGAGAAAATTTTGGACTCTCGTGTTTCCAGACGGAGACTCCAGTATCTGGTCAAGTGGAAGGGTTACGGCCAGGAGGATAATTCTTGGGTCAATGCATCTGATGTTCATGCTTCTGATCTTGTTCGTGCCTTCCATAGGGCTCATCCTGGTCGCCCTGGTGGATCTGGTGAGGGTTCGGTGCCCCCTCCTTGAGGGGGGGGTACTGTTGTGAATTTGGATTCTGGGCTCCCCCGGTGGCCGCTTGTGGAATTGGACTTGTCATCCTCTTTCCTGTTTCACCTGTTTCCATCAGTAGTGGGTGTCGCTATTTAAGCTCATTTCTCTGGTGGTTTCTTGCCGGTCATCAATGTTATCTGATGCCTCTCAGTGCTTGTTCCTGCTTCTGACAACTACTAGATAAGTTGGACTTTTGTCCATTTTTCGTTTTGCCTATTTGTTCCAGTTCACAGCTGAAGTTTTGTTACTGTGTCTGGAAAGCTCTCGTTGATCAGGGATTGCTACTCTGGTGTTATGAGTTAATGCCAGAGTTTAAGGTAATCTCTGGATGGTGTTTTGTTAGTGTTTTTCTGCTGACCATGAAAGTATACTATCTGTCTTCTGCTATCTAGTAAGCGGACCTCAAATTTGCTAAGACTATTTTCCTGCTGCGTTTGTTGTTTCATCTGAACTCACCGTCATTATATGTGGGGGGCTACTGTCTTCTTTGGAATATTTCTCTAGAGGTGAGCCAGGTCTTAAATTTCCCTCTGCTAGCTATTTAGGTCTTAGGCCAGAGCTGGGCATCTAGCAATAAATAGGAAATGCTACCTGGCTATTTCTAGTTGCGCGGCAGGCTTAGTTCATGGTCAGTATAGTTCCATCTTCCGAGAGCTTGTCCCTCTATAGGCTTGCTATGATCTCTGCCTGCAGAGATCATGACAAAATACATTTTGCTTGTCACCATTATACGAGACCCGTAACATTTTCAACTTTTGATTAATGGGCCTGTGTGAGGGCTTGTTTTATGCACTTTGAGCTGAGATTTTTAGTCCTACCATTTTGGGGTAGATAAGATGTTTTGCTGTGTTATGGCAGTCAAAATAGTTTAATACTGGCGTTTTAGATTTGTTCCCTCCTTGTGCAAATTACCAATCAAGTTAATTAACTTTATATTTTGACAGGTCAGACTTTTACGGACGTAACAATACCACATATGTGTTTTTGTTTTTTTTTTTATGAGTCAAAAGGGGGTGATTTGAAATTTTGTATATTTTTTATTTTTTTCACTTTTCATTATATTTGTTGGTCCCATTAGGGGACTTGAACCTGCGATCATCTGATCCTTTGGGCTGTGTACAGCAATACCACATGGTTTTCACACATCAAACACGTACTGTACATCATAATCTGTGGTGCTGAATACTTGTCCATGTGTTTTCACTGACCATGTGTCCACAAAAAAGTCATGGATAAATGTCCGTTTTTGATCGGCGTCACAGATCAAAATGACCCATACAAGTCCATGGCAATGTATCTTTTTTTTTTTTTTCATATGTGGAAATCACTGATGAAACATTGATGGTAAAAACTGACCCACAGACCAAACACCAATGAAACGTGGATCATTTTATGCATACATGAATAGTCACGGATGTCTGGTTTGAAGTCTTATCCTGAGGATATAAATATTGTTCACGTGAAACAAATCACGCTCTCGTAATTGGTAACTGCACAGTTTCACCCGTCCGCTCAGAGGTACTTTTCATTTGCTTGGGTTTACCGTTACGGACATTGGTATTTCAGACTACTGCAAAAGACACTTGTTTCTTGGTAGCCCTACCAAACAACTGCTCCAGTAATATGGATGGAATTAAGAAATGTTAATAGTTCTAATCTTCTTGAATTATTCAAAATAACTTGCTTCATTAGGCACGTTGATTAATATAGTACTTGCCCAGTGTAGAGCCTTTGATTTTCTAAAGTTTCAGGAAGCTGTACCCCACTGTGACGACTGATTCATATCTTTAAACCACCACCCGGCTCTGTTTTCACATACGCCATTTACATTTTTCACTATTTAACCTCTTTGTTTCACATAGACATATCCATAGACTGTGGGGGAATGTGTTTTTTTGTTATAGAGTTATGCAAATATTTCTATTCCTGCTGTACCTAAATTGTCTGATGAGAAAAAGCTGCTGTCTCTGTTTTTATCGTTTTAGAGTAGATCTTATTGATAAATTTAGATGATTATATTGGAATATTGTATGACTAAGGCTATGTGCACACGTTGCCACATATTTTTTTTAGGGCTGCAGATTTTTCCGCAGCGGATTTCAGAAACCTGCAGGTAAAAGGCACTGCATTTTGCCTGTGGATTTCTATAATAGAATGGGTACAAAAACGCTGCAGATCCGCAAAAGGAAGTGACATGCTACTTCTTTTAATCCGCAGCGTTTCCACACGGAATTTCCGCACCATCTGCACAGCATTTTTTTTTTCTCATTGATTTACATTGTACTGTAAAGCAATTGCGGATCTGCAGCGTTCCTGCACCACAAAAAACGCTGTGGATCCGCAGATAATCCGCAACGTGTGCATATACCCTAATAGTATCAAGATACAAATCAGAAAAAAGTGATGGAAAATGTAGAAATTTCATATTTTTTTTATAAATTCATTATTTGAGATGACAATTCGAAAACCCAGGGACTTAAGGACGGCAATATTTTTCCTGCAATTTAGTGTTGCTGCAAACCAGAGGGCAGATTTATCAAAACAGTCCTTGCTTCCCATAGCATTCACTTACAGGTCAGCTTTCATTTTAGCAGAGCAATTTCAAACTGACCTTGAATTAGTTGCTTTGGGAAACAAAGACTTTTTTTCTCTTAAGTTTTGATAAATGAGGCCTAAATTCATTTTCCCGATTATGTATAAACTTTCTTATATTTTGTTACAGAATCTCAACAAATAATTTGGGGCCAGAACACTTTAGCCTATAGAAATATGTGTGCAAAACTCAAAAAAATGTGTTAAGACTTTGTTAGACCAGAGTTAAAAGGAACTGGTCATTAGGATTTAATACCCTAAGGTAATGGCATGTATGAAAAGGCACTTTAATGCTGATTACTTATTTGTTTGCTTGTAGAAATCCATTTTGCTGCTTTAGAGAATGCCAAAAGCTAAAGGTACCTTCACACGAAGCGACGCTGCAGCGATAGCGACAACGATGCCGATCGCTGCAGCGTCGCTGTTTGATCGCTGGAGAGCTGTCACACAGACCGATCTCCAGCGACCAACGATGCCGAGGTCCCCGGGTAACCAGGGTAAACATCGGGTTGCTAAGCGCAGGGCCGCGCTTAGTAACCCGATGTTTACCCTGGTTACCAGCATAAAAGTAAAAAAAACAAACAGTACATGCTCACCTGCGCGTCCCCCAGCGTCTGCTTCCTGACACTGACTGAGCTCCGGCCCTAACAGCACAGCGGTGACGTCACCGCTGTGCTTTCACTTTCACTTTAGGGCCGGCGCTCAGTAAGTGTCAGGAAGCAGACGGCAGGGGACGCGCAGGTGAGTATGTACTGTTTTTTTTTTTTTTTACTTTTACGCTGGTAACCAGGGTAAACATCGGGTTACTAAGCGCGGCCCTGCGCTTGGTAACCCGATGTTTACCCTGGTTACCAGTGTAAAACATCGCTGGTATCGTTGCTTTTGCTTTCAAACACAACGATACACAGCGATCGGACGACCAAATAAAGTTCTAGACTTTATTCAGCGACCAGCGACATCACAGCAGGATCCTGATCGCTGCTGCGTGTCAAACGAAACGATATTGCTAGCCAGGACGCTGCAACGTCACGGATCGCTAGTGATGTCGTTTAGTGTGAAGGTACCTTAAGATACAAACAAAATGAGCATATACCCTGCAATAAGAAAATAGAAATAGTGCATATAAATAACATAGTGTACTTAGTAAATGCTTTTTTGTTCAAAAAAAGCGTTAAAGCCATCTCATCTGAACCGTTCTATTCTCCAAGATTAAAATCTCATATTGTGTCAGATGATCTCAATGTAGATAGGGCAGAGTAGGACTGGAGCCTGACTGATTCAGACATCTGCTCATGGGAAGCTATATAAGGCCTCCTTCACATGTCCTGGTGATTTCTAAACTAGAAAAACCAGTACTAGTGAGATCTGTGTATGTGTGTGTACGTATGTATCATCCATGTGTCTGTTTGCTGTCCATGTCCGTGTGTCACATCCGTGTGCCATCTGTGTGACACATACCAGAACCTGGGAAAAGCAGTACAGTTCATGCTGTTCCCAGGCGCCAGTTGCTGAAGGCCACTCTCATTATAGTCACCTGGTCTTCCTGAGATCAGCGTGACAAGGCGACAATGATGGGAGTTGTATTCAGCACCTGCAGTGTACATTGTGTCTAAAATATATATATTTTTTTAAAAAATGGCGTAGGTTCACACATTTTTTTTAACCAGTAGAGGAAAAGTTGACTGCTGGGGGCTGATATTAACAAATCATCCGGATCAACCTGGGACAAGAACATTTTTTTGGATTATCGGCAGACAGGTGAGTATAAATTTGCTTTTTTATTTTAACTTTTTGACATTAAATGGGTACAAGAGGGTCTGGGAGTACTCTTTCAATTAAAGGACTAATTACTGTGTGTGTCTTTATTAAACTTGATTATGGGATTAGTAATAGACCCCTCTTCATTACTAACCTCTGGGCTTGATGTCAGCTGCCATAAAACAGCTGACATCAACCCCAAACCTATTGCCCCACTTGACACTGCAACAGCACCAGTGGGAAGAGCTGAGGCTAAGTGCCAAATTTGGTGCATCTTATGGATTTGCCATTTCTGGGACAGCTAAGAGCTGATCTTTTAGTATGGGAGGGAGCCAATGTCCAAGGCTCTTTACAGGCTATTAATATCTGCCCGCAGCTGTTTGTGTAGCCTTTGCTGGTTTTTGATTATAGGGGGACTACAGCAAAGCAAAAGAAATGAGCCAGTGCATAAGTTGATAAGCATGCAACGTGTAAAAGCGTTTCACACTGTGGCCATTAAACAGAGAAAACATAAGATAGAAAAAAATGAGCATATATCCAGCAGTAAGTAATTGGTAATAGTACATATAAATATCATGGTTCTTAGACAACATGGGGTATCCAAAAGTGCCATTGCAAGGTAGATCAGGAAGGCTATTAATATAGCCTACTTTGCTAGTGGTTCTTCAGTTCTTAATGGCATCAAGGCTCATTCCACGAGAGCTGTGGTGACCTCCTGGGCAGAGAAAGCGGAGGTATCAATTGATCAGATTTGGAAGGCCCCTACCTGGTCCTCACCATCTACTTTTTTTAGACACTACAGACTGGGTCTGTCCTGTTGTGCTGCAAGTAGTGGTCCCTCCATTAGATGAAGAGAAAACACCAGGGTTACGTTTTTTCCAAAACCCATGACAGTACCCTTATACCCCCCCCCCCCCCCCCCTTTTTCTCACCATATGGTTGTGCACTATAGCTTGTTTGTTTTCTAGGTGTTGGTCATGTATGTAATCTGTTTGGTGGTTCTCTCATGCTCTGTAGCCCAACTAATGTGAGGGAGAAATACCACCCTTTTATTTCAGTAAGTTTCCTGTGCTTGATGGGCAATTCCCTCTCTCAGGTGTGCTGTCATGGGTTCTGGAAAAACTGGCTACTGGTAAGTAACCTTGTTTTTTTTATCAAAGAAGTGTAAAACCCATCCTACCGCTTCAAGGTGTACCTCAATCGGAACTGTCCTATCCTTTAATATAAAAAACTCACCAGCTTAATATTTTTAGGTAGGTGTCTGAAACAGTCAGGCTCCAGTCCTGCTCTGCCCCATCTACTTTGAGGTTGTCTTACATAAATTGAGGTTTTAATATTAGGGGATTGGACTGTACTGATTGGGGGACACCTTGGTACCACATACTACGGTGGGATGGCTTTTAATCAAAAACGGTGTTTACTAAGAGCCCTATGTTATTTATATGTACTATTACTGTTTACTTACTTATGAGTATATGCTCATTTTGTTTCTATCTTCTGTTTTGTCTATTTAATGGCCTCAATGTGAACATGCTTCTACACGTTGCATGTATACCAACTTATACACTGCCAAAGATCTAACGTAAGCATTTTCATTGTCTGAGGCGATGCATGTGCAGTAAGATCTTGATGATGTTGCAAAAGGTAGACTACCTAGGCAAGCAGCGGAATGCAAACACGAAGAAAGGTAGGGGAGTTGGAAGTGCAATATTGCACTTGGGGCTCATTAGCATACAGTTTCAACTATAAATTGCTCTAAAACCTCAAAATGGATTTCCACAAGTAAGATAAAAATTTAATTAGAACTAAAGCATCGTTAATTTGGGATCTAAAATCCTGATGGCCAGTTCCTACTCTGTAGACTAAAAATGGCCGAACCTCTGCTGGGTCAGTTTGTTTGCTAGAGGAACAATGACAATTCCCAAACATGGACTGTATGAACAAAATGCATCTTGTGATGGGTTTATCACTGTAATCTGAACAGAGAGCTCCACAAAGAAAGCTTTCGGCGATGAAATAACCCAGCTTCTCATCACCCACAAAACAGCCCAATTATTGTTTTTTCCTCAGTGTTTGAATTATAGTATAATATAGAAATAATGCAACATATCAGCCTAAATTAATGGAAAAGATGTCCAGGCATGACTTTGTAAGGCACTGTGCTCATGTGATATGTTAGGTCTATTAAGCCATTTTTCCATCTACCGCATTTTACTATAAATCACCGTAAAAAAATATTTTACAGCATACTTTTCTGTAAATTACTTAAATGGGCAGATGTTAAAAAAATACCTTGTTTTTTTGAAGAACAGATGTGCAGTTCCATGACTTTCCTCTTAGCCATTCAATTTAGCCAGTTATGTTCATTATTTGGTAGATAACAGCTGTAGTGCTTTTGCATTATTCTCTGTCAATATCTTAGTGGAATCATTGAAAGGACAATGTGGGAGCTCAGTTTAAAAGCCCTCCGAGATGTTCAATTTTATAAATTCTGTTCTTCAGCACCACAATGAATGGCATAGAGCTACTCTAGGTGATTAAACCAATTGAGAGCCATTAATATCAGGAGAGAGTATTATAGTTTCCACTTCTAATATGGGGATATACTGTATATAGTTGCACACACTCACTGGGGTAATTCTACCCATTAACATCGATTGCATTTAGTTTACAAAATGAGACCTTACTCTTGCTTTGTACGTTTGCCACCTGACTACTTGTTTTATTTTCTGTCGGATGCACAACTCTGTTTGCACATACATTTTTAGTGGTCATTTTTACAGATCTTTCGTAACAGTTTTTAATAATTGAAATCCTGAAGTTAGAATCTGCATCCACAGGTTGTCTTGTTTGTACAGAAAATGCAATCCCAAAAAGTATATGACAATATGTAACAAGTTGCAGTCACTATTTGGCCATCACATGATATAATTGCATGGATTACCTAGTGTTATTCACACAAGCATAGCGCATGGTATTGTAATGTCAGTCAATGGCAGAATGAACAGTGACTCGCTTATGACATTCAAGAATGTATGGTTGAAATATTAAAGGGGTTTTCCTCACAATTGTGGTAGTAACTTATAGATTGGTGGGGTCTGACCCTCACCAATCTGCAGAATTGGACACTTTGACCCCTCTTTGAATGGAGCTGCATGTGCTTGATATTATTCCATTGATTCTCTATGAGTCTGAGAGAAAAAGGTGAGTGCAGCACCATACAGAATATTCTTCTCTATAGCAAATGCATGCCACAAATCTGTTTTTTGAAGTGTGTAGTATGCTATACTGTTTAGTTCACAAAGAAATATGCATGACTATGGTTTGTCATCTATGAATCTTTGTAAAATATCCTGCTAGAGGAATGTTCTTCATCTTTTAGCCAAAAAACCCTTTTTCAAACTAAGAAAAAATGGGCCATTTGGTTGAAATGTTATACATTAATAAAATTACACACCTATTAAATTCCACATTCCAGTGTCTTTGGCTTTGGTATTCTGTTCTGTAATGATGATGGACCCTACTATTAAAGTGACCACTACAGGTATTTACAGGCCAGGGATTGGCTACAGCACAGTGAACAAAGTCCATGGGGGGTGCAGTGGTTCTCAAATGCGGAGAATTTATCAGATGAGTAATGGTCCTTTAATCATTTCTAGGATTTTTCCCCTTGAGCTATACTTGTATTAGGCTAGGTTCACATAGCATTTGCCACTGCATTCAGTAGCTCCATCGATGCTTACATTCAAACTACCACAAAATGGGATTCGGGTGTATTCAGCGACAGTGCCATTGACTAGAATGATGCAGGCAGAGTCACAGTGTGCTCTGTCATACAGAATTTTCAGATTTATATGCCTAATTGAGGCAGACAGAAAGACGTAATCTGCTGTCCACCTCCAATAGGCATGCTTGGAAAAGAGATAGGATCATGCTACTCTGTGGGAAATGGCAAGCATAGCCTGGTCTGCTGGGAAATCTTGGTTCTCATAGATAACACTCTTACAGGTCAAGTACACTCCTTTATGGCATCATCAGTATTCCCTAAAAGCAACTGTGTTTTTCAGAAAGATAGTGCACTTTGTCACACTGCAAAAATGGCTCTGGAGCGGTTTGAGAAACAATTCAAATAGTTCATGGTGATAACTTGGAGTCCAATTTCCCATATTAATCTGATCAAACATCTGTGGGATGTACTGTAAAACAGTTATGACTAATTGAGGGCTCGCCTCACAAGTTTGGGCACTCCTGGTCAAAATAAATGTTGCTGTAAACAGTTATGCAACTTGAAGATGAAATGATCTCTAAAAGGTCTAAAGTTAAAGATGACACATTTCCTTTGTATTGTGTGTGTATATGTGTATACTATATATACATACTGTGTGTTCGTAAAGTCATGGTGCACATTTGACCAGTCACTGGAAGGCAACAAAAAAGGATAGAAATGTGAAATCTGCTCCAATTGAAAGAAAAACTCTCCCAGTTTCATACCTATTCAGTGCAGTTCTAAGTGAGCTCTATTTGTTGCCCTACACACATCCAAACGATAGTGAAGTTCTTGCCACACACGGGTAAGGATGTCTGGTGTAAGAGAGTGAATAACGTATGTGATTCTCTGTTTTAAGTGATTAATGTCGTTCATACGTTCAGTGCACACATGTAGCTTCACATAACCCCACACATGCACAGATTTTTTAGGGCTCCTTAGGTGGCTATCCCGTATAGCCTCTACAGACTCATCACTGATTGATGTCCTACCAGAACAGGGTTTCTCCACCAACTGCCGGTTTCCTTCAACTGCTTATCCCACCGAGTAATGTTATTCCTGTTTGGTGGCACTTCATTATAAATGCGCCAATATTCACGTAACACTTTGGTCACAGATTCGAATTTAGCTAGCCACAGAACTTTCCTCTGTACCGTCCACATCTCGACAGGCATGGAAAACCACACAGGTGGCATAAGCTTGTGGTCGCATGATGTCCCAGACCTGGCAGTGTATTAATCAGAGTTCAGTTTATCAGGGGTTAATCTGACTGGGGCTCAGCAACAGCTTAAATGAGTTTGTGTTGTTTGATTGGTTCTTGTTATCTCTGCTCATGAACAGGTCTGATATTATTGGGCCCAGAGAAGGGGCACCAAAATGTAAACTATAGTATAAATTAATAACTTGACACTCAACTTATGTTTAATTTTGAAGATTTTAATGCAGTCCAGCAAACATAAACAACATTTCGGTCCTCACGGGACCTTCATCAGGTACATTGCTATGGTAAGACTAGCCACTGTATACTTGCGAGTACTGTAGTGGGTCTGTAAATTTGTATGGAGCCTGAGATTTTTGACAGGGCAAACGGTCAACGTATTGTTTTATGCTGTGATCTGGAAAACTGGTGGTACGTTGCCAGGATGGAGTCACTTGCTCCGTATGCATTAGTAGATACACTCACACAGACTGTCTGTTAGGGAGTGTAGACGTCTGCTATGTGGCCCCAAAGTCTTTCTGTGCCCTTGGTGTTAACAATGGGTTTGCCCAGTGGTGATTCTGTGGGCGGCACGGTTGTCTCTCCAGCGCGGCACCACATAGAAGACCGCATAGCAGACGTCTACACTCCCTAACAGACTGTCTGTGTGAGTGTATCTACTAATACGAACGGAGCAAGTGACTCCATCCTGGCAACGTACCACCAGTTTTCTGGATCACAGCATAAAACAATACGGTGACCGTTTGCCCTGTCATAAATCTCTGGCTCCATACAAAGTTACAGACCCACTACAGTACTTGCAAGTACACAGTGGCTATCCCACTGCTCCCAGTATAGATCCCTGCAGTACCACACTTGTGACTATATCCTATTTAGAGAATGTACCATTTATTTCCTAAAAAAGTGTCCCTTTTTTGTTCAGATTTTATTCTTGCTGCTCTTCTGACTATTATACTTTTTATATTTTTAAGTCCACTATATAGTTCCAGGGATACAGACCTTTTCATTTAGTGATAATTTTTATGGTCTGTGCTCCCATGGTAATATTACAGAGTAGCCTAAAGACACATCCCCCAAGAATCTGTGAGCAACGCCCCATTGTAAAGAGCATAAATATTAGCACTAAGTAAAGAGGCCCACATCTCTGGAGTTGTATAGTGGTTTTAAAAACGAAAAAAGTAGAAAACTTCTAACCTGTGACAGATCCTCTTTAAAGGGTCTGCAGCCCATGTCTTGGGGCCAAATACTACAGGTCATTTATTCATGGGTCAGAGGTGTATTGGGGGACACAGCAAGGCGCAGGAGCGCCACTTACACCCCAGTACTACCAGATAATACCCTGATCCACCAATGCAAATGCAGCCACCTGTCCTGCATTACACATAGCCCTGGCACTACCCAGGGGTCTGGCTTATATTGTATATCTTCCCGCATAGGTCCTCCACCTACAGCCCTACTACAGCTAACGCTATCTACTTACCGATACCGCCAGAGATCCTCCATATATAGCCCTATATTACCAGCATTGCAAGATTGTACCTGTGACACGACAGACCCACATGCTGATAGCATACCATACGAGGCTAACCCCTTCACTGCCTACAAATACTGTCAGGTTCCATCTGCGGTACAGCAAGACAAATTTATTTATGCGCTAATAGCACACTGTATAGGACTAGATACTTTCATTGCCTACCAGCACTGTCAGATTATATCTGCGGTACAACAAGAAAAGGCTACCCACTTAATAGTAATTTACTGTATAAGATACTCTATGCGCTACAAGGATACTATTCACTTGATAAAGACTCGGGAGGAGTCGAAACGTTGTCAGTTTGACTTCTGGTCGCCTTCTGCATTGTTGAATAATAAACTTATAGCACTTTAATAAATTCTAAGTTTGTCACAAATGATACCCCTAGAGTGTGTGGTGTATTAAATTTATTCTTGGGGGAATATTAGGCCAGGGGGTTCCAGCTTTCTGGCTGATAGGTGTACAAGCCCAGGAACATTGTGAGCAAACATGACAGTTATAATAGCCAACAAATAGTCACTCTGCTTTCCATCATTGATCAAAACTTGTGCTGGATTATGGCTGCCTTTTCCAGATACCAAATGTCTGTAACTCAGTATTAGGCTTTCATCCTGTTACTAAATTGTGAAATCCTGTTTCAGTGGTTTTGTCCTGATGCCATCTGGATAGCTGCAACTGCTACTGCACGCATCACAGAAGTGACCTCTTCAGACTAGACGTCCATTATATATTCTGTAGTGTTTACGCTGGTGTCATGGGGGTCTGGTCTGAGACAAATACATTACAGCTAATGCATCACCTGCTGTCAGTTGTCTGCACTGTTTTTGGGATAGCCCCTCATTAATAATACAAAATGGATAAACAGATATTCCTTTTCATATATTGCCTGTCATTGCAGGAAAACAAAGCTTGTCATTTAGGGCAGGACAGTGGCTCAGTGGTTAGCACCGTAGCGGGGGGTCCTAGGTTCAAATCAAACTAAGGACAACATCTGAATGGAGTTTGTATGTTCTCCCCGTGTTTGTGTGGGTTTCCTCCTGGTTCTCTGGTTCCCTTCCACACTCCAAAGACATACTGATAGGGAATCTAGATTGTGAGCCCCATCGGGGACGGCAATGTCTGTAGAGCTCTGTGGAATTAATGGCGCTATATAAGTGAGTAAAATAAATACATTTACTGGCAAATAAATTATTAGATTATTAATGAATCAAAGTGGATAGTTGGTGTTATTTCATTGAATGTATGTCGGTGTTTGGTATTTAGAAAAGTGTGAGTGTATGTACTGTAGTAATTTATAATATATTCATTCATTGAAACACTGGGAATGCTAATTGTTTGACTAACAAAAATAAGTACTAAGTAATAAATTATATGACAGTATACTTATCTTCATACATAAAATATATCATATACAGTATCAATTTGTGTCTTGTGATCCACTGTCTGTACAGGGTGTGATGCGCAGATAAGGTGGTGAGATAGGGGCACATAAGCTGCATACATGAGTAATGACTTTTCACGACTCCACTTTTTCAGGGAAGATCGGCAGTACTTATTGAAGACCAAAGAGATCTGACTTGGCAAGAAGAACACGTGATATTGCAGAGGCCCATATACATAAACAGGTAATAAATTTGGATTAAATCCTCTTCTGCCAGTAATAGTTTTGGGGGTGCTGAGATGTTTTCACCCGGAGGAGGAATTCCAATCTTTCTTTCCCTGTGTGTTGCAGTGATGCACTCTCAGATTGCAGAAGCCTCGCAGTGCATTGCCATATGGCTCTATTGAGCATAGAGTAAATAATGGATTTGTTTTACGGATATACCTAAGTAAACCATATGGTTTTACTTACACGTATGCCATTGATGATTATAGACTTTTCTTACATTTGGAGCTCCCAGGTGACATGTTCAAAACATTTTGGTTTACCGTCACTATTAACTAATAATAACGTTATTATTCCTGCATGGGTGTTGAAAGCAGATTAATATTCATGAGATAGGCAACACAAATCACTAAGTATACACTGAAAATCTGAATCCTGTGTATGTGGCTTGTTGAGTTGTGTGCCCTATTCCTTGTAGAGTGTTATTTTCAGTTGTATCATGTTCAGTTTCATCATTTTTCTTCTTTAATATGGAGGACAAACCTCATTCTGCTTCTAAGAATGGAGCACCTTGGTCCCAATGCAAATTTGGTAACTGGGCCAAGTGTGTGGCATTTATAGTATTGATGTGTTTTTATATGATATGAGGGAGTGCTGTGCTGTGGCACATGACGTGGATGCTGCCCCTGTATATACACATATAGACCAAACCATACCCCGGACACGTGCTAACTTTCATTTTTTCAATCTGTGGCTTCGTCACACAGCTGGATGCCAAACAGAAATAAGTGAATTGATGTATAAGTTCCTGGTCCTGTGCCTTGTCAGTATTGTGGGGCTGCCAGCTGGTAGTCACGTGGACCATCTCCTGGCTTTCCTGGCGCTTCTTTATATCTGTTGGCCCAGCTAGACGTCAATATTGTGGCGTGATGCAAGCATGACATCATGCCAAATCTACTAATCAGAAGAGACATAAAAAATGCCAGCATGTAAGAGGTGGTTCACATGTTTACTGTCTAGTACCCGTTAAACCAAGGTCCTATGAATCAATTCGCTCATCTCTAATGCCAAAATCTTTCATCTCCACTTAATATTTCATCATATTCTTTGTAGTTATCACTATATACAAGGGGATATAATCAAGTGTAATATACAATTTTAGAATCAAATTCATTACTGTATGAACTGATCCATTGCTGTGGCCAAAACATATCTAATGAAGCATCCAGCATTGTTCCAAGCCCATTACACCATCACTCCAATGGTTTGTTTTTGTTTTGCCGCTGGAGTGATGCCACTAACCTAAAGCTGGAGTTACACTAAACGACTTACCAACGATCACGACCAGCAATACGACCTGGCCGTGATCGTTGGTAAGTCGTTGTGTGGTCGCTGGGGAGCTATCACACAGACAGCTCTCTCCAGCGACCAACGATCAGGGGAACGACTTCGGCATCGTTGAAACTGTCTTCAACGACGCCAAAGTCCCCCTGCAGCACCCGGGTAACCAGGGTAATCATCGGGTTACTAAGTGCAGGGCCGGGCTTAGTAACCCGATATTTACCCTGGTTACCATTGTAAAAGTAAAAAAAAAAAAAAAACACTACATACTCACATTCTGATGTCTGTCACGTCCCCTGCCGGCGTTCACAGGGTTAAAACTGCTTTCGGCAAGAGCGCTGCTAATGCACGCGCTGCTGCCGAGAGCTTCCCTGCACTGAATGTGTCAGCGCCGGCAGTAACAGCGGTGACATCACCGCTGTGCTCTGCTTTACGGCCGGCGCTGACACAGTCAGTACAGGGAAGCTCTCGGCAGCAGCGCGTGCATTAGCAGCGCTCTTGCCGAAAGCAGTTTTAACCCCGTGAACGCCGGGGGACGTGACAGATATCAGAATGTGAGTATGTACTGTTTTTTGTTTTTTTTTTACTTTTGCAGTGGTAACCAGGGTAAATATCGGGTTACTAAGCGCGGCCCTGCACTTAGTAACCCGATATTTACCCTGGTTACAAGTGAACACATCGCTGGATCGGCGTCACACACGCCGATCCAGCGATGACAGTGGGTGATCAGCGACCAAAAAATGGTCCTGATCATTCCCATCGGCCAACGATCTCCCAGCAGGGGCCTGATCGTTGGTCGCTGTCACACATAACGAGATCGTTAGCGGGATCATTGCTACGTCACCAAAAGTGTGGCATTGCAACAATATCGTTAACAATATCGTTATGTGTGACTCAGCCTTAACTTCCCTGCATTTAGTATCATACTGCTTGAGAGTCGGTCTTCTGCAGTTTGTGAAATCACAACTCAGTGTAAGTCTATGTGAGGCCAGAAGGAGGATCTCAGACTTAGGACAGAGACAGACTGCTGCATTGCTCGTGTGAGGCCCATGTAGCACTGCACGGACTGGCCCCACACCTCTCCTGACAGTAGTGTGACAGCGTGATGTATTTCTATCCATCTGCCAAGCTCCGGTCAGGAGAGCAGACAGCCAGTACAAGGTTAATGATGCGATCCTACCACGAGAAATACAGCAGTCTGTCCCTGCCCTTACACTGAGCGCTTGTGACCGTTACCTCTAACGGATGGTAAGTCAGAAGTTGTGGTCACAAGATGGCAGATCGGAGTGGTGCTTTAAACATTTTGTTACTTTTACCATTAAAACACAAGAAACACACATCACTATTTTTAAGAAATAGAAATCATTTTTAAAACAATCATATAATACAATGATTCAAATAATTGTGCTCCACGTAATGTATTTTTAAAACCAAACCTGACATGATTCATGCTGCTTGAACGGAGGACAGCATGAATCGAACACAGGCTGTGTTATTGCACCCATGTATGAGTGGCTGTATGTGATGTTAGTACAGGGTGTATCTTATTAAACACTATGGGGCCGATTCATCAAAGCAACTTTGCCAAAATGTTGTCATAAATTACTTTGAAAAGCTTAAAAAAAAAAAATATATATATATATAGCAATTTGTTGTTGTGCAAAAATGTAGCATTATTTCCATTTTCATGTCAGCTTTTCCCAGCTCTTCCAAAATGGGCATTTCTGTGGCAGGAGGGGAGTACAGCAAGGGCGTGAAGGCACAGCTTGTCTAATTCATGGCCACCTGTAGCATTCCTTAGGGACTGGAGTAAGATTTTGTGGCAAGGCGTGCACCTCTTAAAGAACCAAGAGTGTCTGACTCCAACGAGAAATTCTTGATAAATTTGGACCTTCATGTATTTTCCAATACTTTTTTACATAGTACTGCTTCTCATTTGACTGTATAGAGTCCTGGCACTGTATACACCTGGTACCGTATATGATTAGAAAATATAACTTGACCTCTGTTGGGAAATTAAGCTTTCCAATATTTGTACCTCTATGACATCGAAACCTTTGACAAAGAAATTTGACACATTTTCTGTAAACCAGGAGTTATATGTTTTTAAATCCCCCAGCCTTATTGGGCTGACCTTCAGTGACACAAAGGCAGGCTCCTGGCCTTTACAACAATAAATTCTAAATATCAGCTGTAAGAGTCAGCGAAAAGGTGGTGATCCTGCCATACTGTGCAGCTGTGTGATCACTCGGGCTGGCTGGTCTTTGTGCAGAGCGTAAGGCATTCGACTGCATAAGGAAATGTTTCTATACGTAGAGCTGATCTTTTGTTATTACGACAGCGTGTTAGGTAGCCAAGCAGAAACCTGGTGACAGATTGCTTTTAAAAGTTAAAATTCAATGTTGTCTCCCAAAATAAAATCTGAAATATGAATTAAAAGTGTAATATTCTCTTCTGTTCAACTGTAGGAGAATCCTACAAACAAAAAATAATTAATCATTAAATTATGGAAAGCCCGGCAAGGTTCATGTTGTGTATGGTGTTATATGTGAATCCATGCAGGCGGCACTGGCACCATGACATTTCTCACTTACTATTTGATGAGATATCATCACGTCTTTGATTAACCTATCAAGTGGGTTTTTTGTTGTAAAGCCTGTGCTTTCAAGAATGTTTTCTTTCTTTATTTTTTTTTTAAATGGGCAAATAAATTGCCTGCAAGGAATGTTTATTGGCGATAGTGGAATCTCCGCTCATTTACTTACAGTCATGAGTTTTCCTCCCATCGCATGCAGTTTATATTATTTTTGGCAGCACATTTCATATTATGAAACTTTCTGAACCAACGATAATGTTTTATGTTGACTGAAAAATTATCTTTCTTCTTTATATCCTTTGACTTGCTGGATTTATTGAGATCAAAAATTTGTCCAAATGATTATTTGGGCGAGTATCACCTATTGTAAGTGGCCTCTTAACCTTACTGTGCCTTTAAAAATTATTCCTTTTTTCATGTTTCCTTATGTGACAATGCGGCTATATGCACAGGGCACCATTTAGATGCCAGCACAGCTGCCACGTTTTCCTAGGAGAAGCCGCTCAAGGAAAACACCAGTCATCACTTTTGCCCGTGGCTTTACCGTGCATCTTGTGGTGGCCTTCACCCTATACTGAATGGTAAAGGGTGAAAACTGGCACAATAAGTACCGAAGAATTATCATGTCATTTTTAAACCCGGAAGTAGTAAAATAAGTGACGTAAGACGGAACATGCACACAGTGATATGATATTACTATGTTAATTGGGTGCTTTTGTGGTGCTTCTCCAGGCAGGTTTTGGGCACAATTCTCCTGAATGACGCCGTGGGCCCATACCCCTACTTACTTGTGGCCTAGGTGATTTATAGTTGTACACAAACATAAAATTAGCTCTACTTAAAGGAATATATGTAGCTAGCTGGAGAAAGGAGTTGTGATTGTGATCACACAATGCAGCATTTATTTCACTGAGCAGGCTTATTGTGCCACATGGGGTAGGTAAGCGGCTGAATTAAGGCCTCAAATGAAGTGACGTTAATAGCAGCTTCTGAACACACCAGTAAATTGGCATGACCTCTTTCTGCAGCAAAAGGTTGCTGGCCTTTCCAGAAGTGAAGGGGTGAATAATGAAACCCTCCATCAAATGTGTGCTTGAATAGTGATCAAAAGTTGGTCAAGCATGCCAGCTTCTCCATTATATAGAAATTTTCATTTCAGTCCCTTTGCTCAATGAGATCTATTAGTTTTGCTGCAATGAACTGTCAAGTAATACCATTAGCCTCAAGAATGTACTAAATGCCATTCACATTTTATAATAGTAATTTTCAGCAACTCCTACCTTAAGGAGACCAATGTTTTTCCTTTTTCTTTTACAGTGAGTTGACAAAAAAAGTGGAAATTTCCGGGGATGATGGACCACTGGGCATTCACGTTGTGCCTTTCTATTCTTCTTATAGTGGACGGTAGGTTTTAGTCAATGTCTTGAGTTTGACATCCCTGAGTAGCCACTCACTTTCTAATGAAGAACATTTTTACCTGTATGGACCTCGGAAATATTAATGTTTCATAACAGGAGAGTTCTTTTTTCCTGTTGCAGAGACAGTAGGCATTCCACAAAGGCAATATATTCCTGTTTTATTGATCTGTTCCGCGGTATAAGTACCGGTATATTAATATTTTACATACTGTATATAATGTGTTACACATTTACCTAATAACCATTTTGTTGCTTTGCCATAAACCGATGCTTGCTTTGTAGGACTTTTTAGGCTATGTGCCCATTAGGGTATTAGTTGCAAATTTATTTCAGATGCTCTCCTAATGTAAGGTAGCGTGCATGTGAATGCTTCTATGGATTTCACTCGTTCATATGCAGTGGCTCATATCCATGGCAGGATCTGCATTGTAATCCACTGGATAATCAATATATAATATACATGTGGATTTTAGACCCCTTGCCGGACCTTTCAGTGATTTCCACAATTACATCTTTGCGCTCTTTTGCAATATCTAACTTAATATATTTAATCAAAGAAATTTGGAGGGCACCGATTGCTATAACGCCATAAAAAGTCAAAGGTGCGCCAAAACTTTGGCATACTTATGACTTCAAAGTCGGAAGAGAAAGAATAGGGACTATGCACAAAATGCAGACTTGAACATGGCACATGTTCTGTTATTCTAGCATGATGCAAGAAACTAAACACATACAAGACGTTATAAAAAGACCTAAAAATGCAATTTATGCACACACATCCAAAGAAAACCACCCCAATAAGAAGAATTCCTGTCCCCTACTCTCAATAAGAATAACATATATAGCCAAATGTAAAGGAAGTCACGAAAGCACATGGGAAATTCAAATCATCCGAAAAACAAAAAAGCATCAGCACTCTGTCCATTCCATAAACTGACCCCATTAGGGTACAATAAATATATAATGATCCATAAGGGCTGGTGTTGGGCTCAGTGGTGCCTTTTTCTTTACTCATTTTCCCCCTGTGTAGACAGGAAGCTATCATTTATATCCTAGAAACCTTGATTTAGGCTTTCGTCACACACAGTATTTTTCCTCCCCACTCACATGTACATTACTATAAACTGCTGAAAATTTGTGGTGCGGAACTTGCACTTCAAATTTTCATGAAATCCACCTTGTCTGATCTCACCCATAAGTTCACACAGTCGCATAGGATAATCATTTGTTTTTCTTCCAGAAAACTCTAGTTTTTATACATATTGTCATCTGCATGTAATCAGTTTTTATACATTAGCAATTGTTAACATTAACAAGAACAAATACAGTTTGCTATGCTAAAGAATTGCTGTGTTTCCATAAAACTCGGACGCTAAACAGCTGATCCACATGGAATCTGATTTATTTGTATTTTTTGTGCACTACTTTAATAGACTATTATCATTAACACGTGAAAGAGACTAATTCATGCTGCAATTGTTTTCACAAGCCGATTCAGTCGGCAAAAAAACAAACCTCTCATCTGAACAAGAATCGAAGAAAAGGAGTGTACAAGATACAAAGCATCAAGATAAAATGTATAAACTGTTATAACATGCCATTAAAAGCGTATAGGAATATAAAAAAAACACATATATAGTGAAGCCAAAATACACACATAAATAAGAATGTTGGGTGAGCCAGAGAGACAATAAGTTACAGCTCTCAAAAATAGACAAAAATAACATAAATATGAAACTTATCTCTGCAGTGTACTCCTTACTTATTTTCATTTGCTTTTTAGAGATGTACCCCACTCCCAAAAATCAAATGATGTGCTTATTAAAGGGGATTGTGCAATTTTCTTTTTTAAAAGTCTTCTTTCCTGTATAAACAGCACATGATCTGTCCATGAGTGTTATCTTATATTGAAAAGGAATTTGTAGATATACTCCGCGCTGCCGCAAGGATAAATTCAGGAAAAGTATCAGATTCTCAGTGGTTTTTTTTTCTATGCGTTTTAGGGGTCTCATTCTCCCTTCATCAGGAAATAACACACAATATGTACGGGCATCACAAGTATATGTAGTTAAAAGAAGACGCTCATGAGTGTTTTCTGGTATTGGCTCTCGCCTCCATTGACCTCGATAGGCCTGAGGCACAGTACCACATACACAAATTGTGGCTAGGGATGCTGCTGATTTTACCAGAAAACAGCCATGTTATTCCTGAAAAATCCCTTTATTAAAGAAAACCTAGATTCACACAAGGTGGTATTACTAGGGATAGTTTCACAACAATTCCAACCAATAATTCGCAGGGAAATCTGTACCACAAATCCACGCCGTGTCGTGTAGATCTGGGTGCAGATTTGCTGATGATCCCCCTGTTCCAGTCCCCACATGTAGTTCACCCTGCGCCATATCTGCGATCATATGGACTTCTAGCGTAGTAGTTGCTGACTGTTAGATTAATATACTGAGAGTTTTTGTGCTGGTTGTCTCATGTCTTTATCTGGATTACTTGTGATAAGTTTCCTTCTGCCAAAAATGATTTATCCTTTGCTGAACCACTTAAAAATGTCTCCAGTTTTCATAAACAGCATTTCCTTCCAAGCTGTCTTCATACAGTTTATCTTCCATCAGCTCATTGTTTTCCCCTTCAGTTCTCACGTTGTGCATTAATCTAGTGTTTGCTTGGCTTGCCCCGTGCGTGCTCCTGATCTGTATCTGTCTCTGTCTCACTCGTCCTCTTTTCCTAGAATCCTCGTGTCTCTGCTGAGGATTGTAAGTGTCACTTACCTTCCTATGCTTCATATGTGTCTCCATTAGGAGAAAGTGTAGGAAGAATAGTGCTATTTTCCTGTGAGTCATGAAATACCAAATTATTGTGAAGTAGACTAATCATCTACTTATCCCGAGTCCCCATAATGCATTCCTAGCATCTAATGGATTTTCTCTCTTTACCATTTTTTATATTAAGCACCACTGTAGGCATTGTGTAGTCAAAGCATTTTTACTTGCCCTGAAATGCACAGTTTAACCTGTGTTTTTCCACTGGTAATTAACCTTTCTTAGGAAGACTCAGTGGGGAACGGTTCTCACCCATGTGACGTACTGTAAAGTTATTTGTGTCAAAGAGAGGGGCAGTCATGTGTAATTTGCTTAATACTTAATGTTGTCTCTCCAACCCACTCATCCATACATATGCTTATAGCCTGAAATGAATGTAGAGGGCTGCACCCATGTGTCTGTAAAAGTGACAGTCGTGCAGTGTAGTGAGTGGTAGAGTCACCTCAGAACAACGGAAAATTATAATGGTGGAAGTCGCCTGCACACTCTCCTGGCAGTAATATGTTAATAGAAACATTTCCTTTTCTGTCTTCTATGACCAACTAAAGCAAAAAGAAATCTCATTCTTATGTTTTATAATGAACTCCTTAACATTGAAATTGCAACACCAAGAAAGAAAATAAATCACGTTCTGGCCACGGTCAGGAACCCCGACGCGCATTTCGCGTACTCGTGGTGTCGCTTCCTCAGGGGGCGCCCCCACAAGTACGCGAAATGCGCGTTGGGGTTCCTGACCGTGGCCAGAACGTGATTTGGACTTTATTATGGGTAATTATTGCCTTTACTAAATTATATATAAGGGAATTATGAGCATAGGATTTGATACTTAGGATGATGTGGTTATGCAGATATAAGGAATTGCAATTGCAGCCCATAATATAGTATCTGAACTAGCATACCATCATCTGGTGTGATTTGTTATGTGGATTATAGATGCTCATTTTTTCTGTCCTACACGTTCCTCCCTTGGTCATTATTTTTTCACTTTTTGGAGCTATTCACAATATATTGTATGAGACCCATGTAATTAAATATGACTATGTAATCTTTTGAGTATTTAAGAAATATAGAATTTTTTTTTATTTAACTTTTTGGTAATCTTTGACTCGATGTCCTCCTATATAAAAAAAACAAAAAAACAAATCATCATAAGGTGTTGTCACAACACTGGGCAACGAGCCAGACATTCAACGACAGATTTTCCATTGACTTCATGCCACCACTATCATTGTGCAGAAGTCTATCCTCATCAATGATGAGTCTCACTTTTGTTTAGGATGCATGGATAGCCACAGAGTTTGTAGACCAAGTGCACAATACCATAAAGTGATCATCTCTAATGAGACGATTGGTTTGGTCATTGAACTTGTTATATGACCATTTCTCCAAAGTGTCCCAGGAGCTGTTAGCTTCATGGCGCAAATGTGCTACCATGGCCTGCAACACCTCAATACTTTTCTCCCATATAGCACATGTGGGTTAAAGTTGGTTGGCAATTGCAAGTGCGGTATGTCCATGTCTGTGCAAGTGCATTGTGGTGAGATGATGCACTATAGCTCTTCAGCCTCATGCTAGATTTACTGCCATGTACAGTATCTGACCAATTAATATTTTGGTCTCATAAAGGGATCAACATGCTTGTCATTTGAAGGGCTACACAGATAAATACATTGTTTGGGGGTGTAGAAGTTTCTGACAGGCTCACTTAAAGCATTGCTAAATTTATCTAATCTTTGCCAAACGAGATCTATCCAACCTTACCAAAACTGTTCATGATGATTACCTTTTCAGCACAAAAAAAAAAAAAAAAAAAAATATATATATATATATATATATATATATATATATATATATATATATATATATATATATATATATATATATATATATATATATATATATATATATATATATATATATATATATATATATACACAGTGGGGCAAAAAAGTATTTAGTCAGTCAGCAATAGTGCAAGTTCCACCACTTAAAAAGATGAGAGGCGTCTGTATGTAATTTACATCATAGGTAGACCTCAACTATGGGAGACAAACTGAGAAAAAAAAATCCAGAAAATCACATTGTCTGTTTTTTTATCATTTTATTTGCATATTATGGTGGAAAATAAGTATTTGGTCAGAAACAAAATTTCATCTCAATACTTTGTAATATATCATTTGTTGGCAATGACAGAGGTCAAACGTTTTCTGTAAGTCTTCACAAGGTTGCCACACACTGTTGTTGGTATGTTGGCCCATTCCTCCATGCAGATCTCCTCTAGAGCAGTGATGTTTTTGGCTTTTCGCTTGGCAACATGGACTTTCAACTCCCTCCAAAGGTTTTCTATAGGGTTGAGATCTGGAGACTGGCTAGGCCACTCCAGGACCTTGAAATGCTTCTTACGAAGCCACTCCTTCGTTGCCCTGGCGGTGTGCTTTGGATCATTGTCATGTTGAAAGACCCAGCCACGTTTCATCTTCAATGCCCTTGCTGATGGAAGGAGGTTTGCACTCAAAATCTCACGATACATGGCCCCATTCATTCTTTCATGTACCCGGATCAGTCGTCCTGGCCCCTTTGCAGAGAAACAGCCCCAAAGCATGATGTTTCCACCACCATGCTTTACAGTAGGTATGGTGTTTGATGGATGCAACTCAGTATTCTTTTTTCTCCAAACACGACAAGTTGTGTTTCTACCAAACAGTTCCAGTTTGGTTTCATCAGACCATAGGACATTCTCCCAAAACTCCTCCGGATCATCCAAATGCTCTCTAGCAAGCTTCAGATGGGCCCGGACATGTACTGGCTTAAGCAGTGGGACACGTCTGGCACTGCAGGATCTGAGTCCATGGTGGTGTAGTGTGCTACTTATGGTAGGCCTTGTTACATTGGTCCCAGCTCTCTGCAGTTCATTCACTAGGTCCCCACGCGTGGTTCTGGGATTTTTGATAACCGTTCTTGTGATCATTCTGACCCCACGGGGTGGGATTTTGCATGGAGCCCCAGATCGAGGGAGATTATCAGTGGTCTTGAATGTCTTCCATTTTCTAATTATTGCTCCCACTGTTGATTTCTTCACTCCAAGCTGGTTGGCTATTGAAGATATATATATATATATATATATATATATATATATATATATATATATATATATATATATATATATATATATAGGTCCATATATATTTGGACAGAGACAACATTTTTCTAATTTTGGTTACAGACATTACCACAATGAATTTTAAACAAAACAATTCAGATGCAGTTGAAGTTCAGACTTTCAGCTTTCATTTGAGGTTATCCACATTAAAATTGGATGAAGGGTTTAGGAGTTTCAGCCCCTTAACATGTGCCACCCTGTTTTTTAAAGGGACCAAAAGTAATTGGACAGATTCAATAATTTTAACTAAAATGTTCATTTTTAGTACTTGGTTGAAAACCCTTTGTTGGCAATGACTGCCTGAAGTCTTGAACTCATGTACATCACCAGACGCTGTGTTTCCTCCTTTTTGATGCTACTCCAGGTCTTCACTGCGGTGGTTTTCAGTTGCTGTTTGTATGTGGGCCTTTCTGTCTGAAGTTTAGTCTTTAACAAGTGAAATGCATGCTCAATTGGGTTGAGATCAGGTGACTGACTTGGCCATTCAAGAATATTCCACTTCTTTGCTTTAATAAACTCCTGGGTTGCTTTGGCTTTATGTTTTGGGTCATTGTCCATCTGAAGTATGAAACGACGACCAACCAGTTTGGCTGCATTTGGCTGGATCTGAGCACACAGTATGTCTCTGAAGACCTCAGAATTCATTTGGCTGCTTCTGTCCTGTGTCACATCATCAACAAACACTAGTGACCCAGTGCCACTGGCAGCCATGCATGCCCAAGCCATCACACTGCCTCTGCCATGTTTTACAGATGATGTGGTATGCTTTGGATCATGAGCTGTACCACACCTTCGCCATACTTTTCTCTTTCCATCATTCTGGTAGAGGTTGATCTTGGTTTCATCTGTCCAAAAAATGTTCTTCCAGAACTGTGCTGGCTTTTTTAGATGTTTTTTAGCAAAGTCCAGTTTAGCCTTTTTATTCTTGATGCTTATGAGTGGCTTGCACCGTGCAGTGAACCCTCTGTATTTACTTTCATGCAGTCTTCTCTCTATGGTAGATTTGGATATTGATACGCCTACCTCCTGGAGAGTGTTGTTCACTTGGTTGGCTGTTGTGAAGAAGTTTCTCTTCACCATGGAGATTATTCTGCGATCATCCACCGCTGTTGTCTTCCGTGGGCACCCAGGTCTTTTTGCATTGATGAGTTCACCAGTGCTTTCTTTCTTTATCAGGATGTACCAAACTGTAGATGTTGCCACTCCTAATATTGTAGCAATTTCTCAGATGGTTTTTTTCTGTTTTCGCAGCTTAAGGATGGCTTGTTTCACCTGCATGGAGAGCTCCTTTGACCGCATGTTTACTTCACACCAAAACCTTCCAAATGCAAGCACCACACCTCAGATCAACTCCAGGCCTTTTATCTGCTTAATTGAGAATGACATAACAAAGGGATTGCCCACACCTGTCCATGAAATAGCCTTGGAGTCATTTGTCCAATTACTTTTGGTCCCTTTAAAAGCAGGGTGGCACATGTTAAGGAGCCGAAACTCCTAAACCCTTCATCCAATTTTAATGTGGATACCCTCAAATGAAAGCTGAAAGTCTGAACTTCAACTGCATCTGAATTGTTTTGTTTAAAATTAGAAAAATGTTGTCTCTGTCCAAATATATATGGACCTAACTGTGTGTATGTGTATATGTATATGTGTATATATATATATATATATATATATATATATATATATATATATATATATATATATATATATATATATATATATATATATATATATATATATATATATATATATATATATAAGCTCTGCTTGTCTTTCCCTGGGAGGGTCCTGAATGTAAAGGAAATCTGGATTTTTGCTATTTAATCAGTGAGCATTGTAATATGGGGCACAAGACCCTGAATGTGTCACTTATTGTGCTGTGTATTGTAGTTTCAATACAGTTAGTATTTTACCAGCAGGACATGGTCACTACAGGGCTAAATGTCACATTAAGTCCTATCAGGATAATCTGTGAAACACCCCCCCCCCCCCCCACCACCACCACTGATTGGCAGCTTGCAGACAATTGGTAGGGAGCTGCCAATCAGTGCTGGGGAAGGAGTTATACACAGCCCAAAAATCTTCGTACTGCTTCATGTACATCAGACAAAACAGATATGCTACAAAAAAAAAAACACCAAGCACCCCAGTAAGTGATACATCCCTGGAATCAGGCTTTATTGCCCTATATTATGCCACTCTCAGATAATACAGCAAAAGCCTGCTGAAAGATTCCCTTTACATCCACATGGAGTTTTTCTCTTTTTTTTTTGTTTGGTTTTCTCCTTTTTATCTGGTTTCTTCCCACACTCCAGATACATACTGTTTAATTGACATCCTATGAAACTGGTCCCAGTGTGTGAGAAATGTAAAATGAAGTTCTTAAATTGGTTGGTACATTTCTTTCTCACTAGGAATGTCATGTGCGGAGAATTTTTACATGAGCAACAGCCAAAGGCTTTACTATGGCATCATCATATTGCAGTAATAATGCACATAGCATCACTCTGTATATACTCTGATCTATTTGTCAGAAGACTCAAATAAATGTATATATAAAATCATAGAAACCTATGTTACTAGTAAACCACCAAGAAGTAATAGAAGTTGCAATGGGATTGTTGTGTTTTGAATATAGTTGGACAATTTACTGTTCGCTTCTCTCCATGATCTAATCCGATGAATAGAGCAGATTTGTCATTTTCTGGAGATGAACACAATCAGATGTCTGTCTTTAAATGCAGAAAAATATATTGTAAACCATCAGCTTTGCTTTACTTTCTTTAATTCACTTTTCAATGAAGAATGTTCGGAAGCCTTTTTTTCAATCCCATATATTTTTTCATTTGCATAATATTCTTACATACTGCAGTCTTGTGGGTGTAGTAAATTCATGACTTCAGCTCCATTTACACAGGCCGATATCTGACACATCCTATCAGTACGAGTCCGTCGTTCACAATAAATGTGTAATGTGAATAGACTGAGTGACTGAACATTGAGTCCAAAAGCGCTGGTTCTTCTGGCATTAAATTGTTTCGGTGAGCGAAAAGATTCTTGTTCAGTCTTTGAAAACTGTGTAATGCAAATAGAGATCGTTCACGAAGGAGGAGTTTGAAATACTAGTCCTAAGTATGGCTGACCGTATTCCAGGGCGATAGTTCAGTAGCAGCTGGAGCACGGGAACGAGTACAAATTGGTAATTCAATTAAATGTTTTTTGTACTGTATCAACAAAAATGTTTGTACAATACTTTATCAATGAATGTATTTGAAATTAGGATCTCTAGTGTTATCGGAACATTGGACACACTCCATTGAATAGACTTCAGATTATCTGGTGTGAACACACAGTGTACTGTTTGATCCTATGATGTAACAAACACTATTCAGCCATCTCTTTCATGGTTTTCATCCTGTGTAATCACTTGTCTGACATTGTCTGCTAGTCGTAAGGTACAATCACGTCAGTCATCATTTAAACGATTTCCGGCTCTTGTAAGCTAATCTTTATTCTGACTTCACTTTCTTAGGGCTCTGGGCCTGTTTATACGTGGAATAGAAGAGAACAGTAGAACTAAACGAGATGGCCTTTTCCAAGAAAATGAATGTATCGTAAAAATTAACACAGTTGAACTTATGGATAAATCATTTACTCAGTAAGTACATTGTGCTATTTCTATGTGGACCTTGTGCGGATTCACATAAAAGAACGGAGAATGATGACACAAAAGGTTTACAAAAGTACTAAGAACACTGCAAAAACAAATATTGTGATAGTGACATGTTAGGAGAGCGGTCCGACAACCTTATGGGCTGTCTAGTGGTATTTTATTAGAAATATTCTGTATATGGAACACTTTGGTTCCTTATATAGAATGAATAATTCATTTGTGGGAACACTAATTTTACTAATAAATGTAGGTATTTAGATACATAACATTTTCTTCATATACTTTTTTAATTTATATCTTGTTTGTAGGGCACAAGATATTTTCCGTAAAGCAATGAAGCATCCCAGCGTCTTAGTGGAGGTGGTCCCATCTCCTAACCGTGAACTGTATGAGAAAGCCACCATTTCTTCTCTCTCGAAGTTGGAGAGTCATGATGATGACGATGATGAGATTCCCAATATAAAGCCACCTCCTCCACCTATCCATGGGAAGTTGAATACAAAGATGATTGAGCAAAGTAATGACTCAGAATCTGCCCAGCCATTACATCCTTCAATAATTCCAGATTTGACAAGTCATGGTGCATACTCACCTCCACCTTTGTCACCGCTGGGATTTGGGAGCAAGAGATATAATAAAAGAATAAGAATTGATCTGAAAAAAGGTAACTTCTATAGTGTGCTCTTCAATGGATTGCACTGTAAGGGCCCAATTCATCAAGACCAGCATTGTTTACACAGGTTTTATTGAGGAGGTCTGCTGTAGTCAGAAGTTCCTAACCAATGAAGAAGCATATACCTCTTCTTGAATCAGGAACCCCAGACGAGTGACATGTGCCTTGCACAAATCCTTATCCAGTTCCTGCTCCAGTGTAGTGATCGTCGTCACTCGTAATGAATTTTAATGAGTGGTAGTCGCTATGCCCTTGTCCCACCTCAACTCTGCCTACTTTGTTGAAGCTGAGCAAAAATAGTGTAGAACTCCAAAAGTCGCATAATTTTAGCCCAACCTTGAGTTGTTTCAAAATCATGCGACTTTCCAAAGGCCATAATTCAGCTTTGATGAATTGGGCACTATGCCTTACAAAATATGTCTACTCGTATTAAGTAACTGGTTGGTACATCTGTCACATTTTTCTGTTGTTAATTTCCATTCCAGGACCAGATGGACTTGGATTTACAGTTGTCACAAGAGACTCTACTGTACATTTACCTGGTCCTATTTTTGTAAAAAACATTCTTCCCAAAGGAGCGGCCATAAAGGATGGACGTCTCCAGTCTGGAGACCAACTAATTGAGGTATGTATCCTGTTTGTTCTATTCTCCTTCTCTGGAAAACTACAGGAATTCAGAGTCCAAGAACATTCAAAATTCTCATTTAAATCTCATCATTCCTGGATTCATGAATAATTTATTGAACATATGTGGTTATACTGACTCATGGTAGGAGGAATTTTTCTGATCAGAACAAAATATGTTAGATAAGGAAAGATAATTTTGGATTGTAAATGATAAAGTTAACTTCTTAAAATGTAAAGATCTGTTTACATGGACTGACCGGTAGCACTGAATGATCGCTGCTCGGTAAATATATTACACTATATGTTGTACAGGATAGCGGATTATATTGCTTCAAGATCTAAGTCACTTAACCGACGTTCCCCTATTTTCTAAAAAAATATTTTTATTGTTGTGTTTCTTATTGTAAGAACTTGTTTACATCACTCATCTTTCTCCTGTTGGACATTGTTTCAATATCCATTTAGTCATAATAAATATTCTTACACAAAACAGCAATTTCATTATTATAAACCACTTGGGTTGTGTTGCTATAAAAGCTACTACCCAAAAAAACATATTATTGGGTCCAGCAAGTCATTATTTATACATAGTTCGTCTTTAAATTCCACAATTTAATTCCAAAATTATTTTATTAAAGAGGTTTTCCCAAAATTGTAAGTTATAAGCAACTTGATGATCGCTGGGGTCCAACTGCTGGGACCTCCTGTGAACCCAAGAATGGTCTCATAAACCCATAAGTTGAGGCGTAAAGCCCTGTGTTGAATGGTGCAGAAGTGCATATGTTGGGCCTCCACATTACTCATTTCAATGGGATTGTGGGAGATACCTGAGCGCTGTATTTTTCTTTCTTCGGAAGTACTATAGAAAATGAATAGATCAAAGATAGCAAACCTCTGCTTCTTTCACGATGGGGCCAATAAGAGTCTGGTTCTTGAAGTTCCAGAGACCTGTTCTTGGGTTGACTGAGAGTCCCAACAGTCAAGTCCCCAGCAATCATAAAGTTATTCCCTCTGCTTTGATTAGGGAATAACTTTAACTGACATGTCCATGTTTAAAAGAATCCTGTCATGTGAAAAAATGCTATTTGCTCGCAGTCATGAGGTTAATCTGCAGATTAATGGCATTCTAAAGTTGTGCAGCCTCCGCACTGAAAGACTGACTGCTGGGAAGAAATAAACTTTATTCCTCCTGGGAGCCTCCGGCTTACACTCATAGTAGGTCGGCTTCAGTCTCTGCTCAGTAGACATTGAGTGGTCCCTGTAACCACTCCATGGCACTGACTGACAGCAACCTCAAGAGGGCATAAGTGCAGAGCCAGCTGTCAGTCAGTGCCAGGATGTGATTACCGCTGCCGCTCACTATGTATTGAGTCTGCCGGGAGGAATAAAGATAATTTCCCCCTTGTAGCTGGGTTTTCAGTGCAGGGACCACACAGCTTTAGAATGCTATAAATCACATATCTGCAGGTTAAAGGGAACCTGTCAGACACAAAATCGAAGGTGAGGTAAGCCCACCAGCATCAGGGGCTTATCTACAGCATTCTGGACTGCTGTAGATAAGCCCCCGATGTATCCTGAAAGATGAGAAAAAGAGGTTAGATTATATTCACCCAGGGGCGGTCCCGATACGATGGGCGTCACAGTCCGGTCCGGGGCCTACCATCTTCTTACGATGACATCCTCTTCTTGTCTTCACCCTGCGGCTCCGGGGCAGGCTTACTTTGTCTGCCCTCAGGCTTACTTTGTCTGACCTGTTGAGGGCAGAGCAAAGTACTGCAGTGTGGAGGCGCCGGGTCTCTCTGACCTTTCCCGGCACCTGCACACTGCAGTACTTTGCTCTGTCCTCAACAGGGCAGACAACGTACGCCTGCGCTGGAGCCGCAGCGTGAAGACAAGAAGAGGACGTCATCTGATGAAGATAGGAGGCCCCGGACCGGACCACGACACCCATCAGACCGGGACTGCCCCTGGGTGAATATAATCTAACCTCTTTTTCTCATCTTTCAGGATACATCGGAGGCTTATCTACCTCATTCCAGAATGCTGTAGATAAGCCCCTGATGCTGGTGGGCTTAGCTCACCTTAGATTTTGGGGGTGACAGATTCCATTTAATAGCATTTTTTGACATGACATATTCCCATTAAGGCTATGTGCACACATTGCTGATTGTATTCATTTTTGCTGCGTTTTTTTGCCGCAAAAACACATGCACAACACAGCCAGTTGAATTCAATGGGATTCTGCAATGCTGTGGTAATGCTGCATATTTTTCCGCAGCAGAATCAGATTGCGGAAAAATGCGCAGCATGCTCATTCTTTTTGCGGAATCACGGCGATTCCGCATACATAGGAATGCATTGAAACACCCACTTTACACATTTGGCTATGCCCACCATGTGTAAAGTGAGCGCTTCATGTATGATGGTACCCAAGTCTGGAGGAGAGGAGACTCTCCTCCAGGCCCTTGGGAACCATATATCTGTTAAAAAAATACATATATATATATATATATATATATACTTACCTTCCAATGGCCCCCGGAGTCCTCCCACCACTCAGCGGTACACGTGGTGGCTTCCGTTCCCAGGGATGCATTGTGTGAAGGACCTGGGATGACCTCACAGTCACATGACCTTGACTAACGTCACAAAGGTCCTTCGCACAATGCATCCCTGGGAACGGAAGCCGCCAGGAGCGCCACTGAGGAGATCGGGGGCCGTCGGAAAGGGGAGAATAACCATTTTTTGAATAGGCAGCATCAATAGTAAAAAGTTGGTCACACTTGTCAAGCACTATGCTTGACAAGTGTGACCAACCTGTCAATCAGTTTTCCAAGCGATGCTACAGATCGCTTGGAAAACGCTAGCATTCTGCAAGCTAATTACGCTTGCAAAACGCTAGTGTTTAGCGGGAAAACACATACCAATTCTGCATGCGTTATACCCATGGCAGGGAGTTGCACAATTGCTACCAAAATTTCTGCAGCAATTCTGCAGCATGTGCACATAGCCTAACTCTTGCACTAACAAGTCGATGGTTAATGGAGTAACACAGAAGATATTATGCTCTGGTAACAATATACAGTGATATGAAACGTAGGGCTAAAGTAAAGTCTAGAATTATAAACATGACCATTCCGGAATCTTGTGTCTGTGGCCATCACCAAACTTTTTTTTCACAATTGTATTAGAAATCCTCAACAATCTGCATTTTCTCGCAGATTTCCCTACTACATTCAGAAACTCTTCTAATGGAGTTTCATTACCCTCCTTACAAATTGCTCCTTGTGTTTTGTCTTTGGCATATTTTTATGGAATATTTATAAATACAACTTTACACTCTATTTCACAGTAAATTTTGAAAATTAATGAAGTACCTCCTTTTATATTCTTGACTAAGTTTGAAATTCCCACTCACAATTTTTATTTACTAAAATATGTATAATTTAAAATAGAATTATCCTATGTAGAAGCAGTCGTATAGTATCCTGGTCCATACAATAAGAGTTAAATTCTAAAGAAGTGGGGGTCCAATCACAGAGACCCCCACTAATTGCCAGAACAGTCTTCTTTTGCTTCTCTTTTGAACAGAGCATCAGTGGGAATGGTGGCTTGCTGACTTCTATATTCCTTGACTATGGTACTGCTGGCATATTCTGTACATTGATACATGTGGACCATTAACTTAAATAAACAAACCAAAAAAATCAAGCAAAACAATTGATACATGAAAATCCACTGTAAAGTAAATTGGACAATATAACAATGATGTAGGAGGGGCATAGTAATGGATGGACACCTCGACATTCATTTAATGATTGATACATCACTTTGTTGTCACATAGTTGGTTTTGGGTCAAAACCCTAAATAGTACAATGGCGTTTGTCCACAATAAAACATGAAGAAATCCAATGAGGGGGAAATACTTTGCTTCCATAGCAAGAGACAAGATATATAGAGCGTGCGATAGCTGAACAAATCCCAGATACTGCTATGGATTGATTCAGATTGGCCATTCTCTTCCTTGATTGAACTCTGAACAAAGTTGGTAATGATTCTTTCATGTTTGAATGTTTTCTATGTTTTAGTTCTGTTTTCCAATTTGCAGCAATATAACCTCTCCACTCCGTGCTCCCTGTTCAGCATGCTGTGAAATGGCTTTGCCTGTGCTGGTGGAAGGGTCAGCTACATTATAATGGCAAACAGCTTGTATTATTTTGTCATAAAAAAGTGCTGGATTTCTCTCTCCTGACTATGCAGTCCGAATATTATTTTCTTGGAATACTTGCTCTGTCTTCTACATATGTGTCACAAACTGATCTGTGCAAATTGTCCCATCAGAAAGGAAGACGACTTGATCTCTAGTGCCACCTGTTAGACATAGCAATCCTGAGAGTCATTGACCCTTCCAGTAGGTGGCACTAGAGTACAACTGCTCTTTCTCTGTGAAGAGGCAGTTTGCATACTTAATTTCCCAGAGAAGCTTTGTATGGCCTATAAGTCTCCTTACACACGTTAGAAACTGAGGTGTAATGATATAAATCATCATTGATGTACATATGAAATTAAAAGCAGTGAAGATTAGAAAATGTTTCTCTTACCGACTTTATCTATGAGCTGTTTTTGATGTTGTCGTCCTGCCCTGCTTGTAATAACGATCTTATCTTCTGGATCCAGCTGCAGAGAAACAAATGCATCCTAATAATTTTCCCTATAGTGAAACTGTTGGCAAAGAGAGGCTGTATGTCCATGAAAGCTCTGCTTGGTCCCGAGCAAGGGTCACTCTACACTTTGGCTCATAGATATGTGTGATGAATGGAGAGCCCTAATAGGTTTCTCCAAAAAGAATGGATACCTTATTTACCTCTTTATAGCCCGTTCCTGACACTCCCATCCCCTCACTTCCATGCTGTTTTCTCTCCATTAGGCGTCTTTGGTCACATATGTATGTAGTAGTACTCTGAGCCCAACCACACCTCAGCTGTACGTTGTATGATAAAGCCTCTGCTTGGACAGATCTAGGCAGTTCCTGCAGCTTCCACAAAGCCAACGTATAGTGCAGTGATGTACAGGGATTATTACTCTTCACATTAGTATCTGCTCCCTTTGGATCTTACAAGCTATTGATCTACTAGTATGAGCGTCCGTAATAGCCTGTATGCCAGCATGGTGCACTAAACATACCCATGTGACTGGCACATAGGTAGGTAGATAGAATAATTATATTGGTGCAAGTATAGCGCCAATTAGTCACCTTCTCATTGACGATAGGGGCGTGAGAGAGGGGTGACAATATTAAGTGATCATATCAATAACCACTATTGTGGAGCACAAACAGTATTTTTGGCCTGTAGTTGATTAAGGCACCACTCCAACGTTTTGTTTTTTCTTCAGCACTAGAGTGGTGCTCTAGTCCCCTGCCCCGGCGTCCTCACTGCTTTTCAGTGCTGCTCCGACCATCTTTTAAGCACAGCTTCTGACTGGCCGTAACTCACACACTACTTTACAAGCTCTCAGTGCAAGTCTATGATAGCCAGAACAAGGCCAGAACAAGGCTTTCATAGAATTATACTAATTAGCGGCCTCCGGCTCATTCTATCAAACACTCGAGCCGCCGGGAGGTCACAAACTGCAGGAAACGGACCAGAGCGGTGCGAAAATGGATGAAAACACCAAAAGGTGAGTATCAGACAAGGAGACTTGGATTTTCAGCACCATTCCAGGGGCGAAATTTAAAAAAATGCTGGAGTGGTGCTTTAAGTGCTTCATGGAATATCGCTCCTGGATAGACGCTTTGATCCAGGCTGGACTGCTGATGTCAACCCAAAAAATGGATAAACCTAAAACTTGGATAGGGAGGAAACCAATTAAACAATGTATTGTAAAATGACCAATAATGTATAAACACGAGAAGAGGGGCAATAATATTTAAGGAATAAACAAAGCCATTATTGGAGGTGATTGGGAAAAAAGGGACACTATACAATGGTACCCCCACACATACAAATAAAACCAAAAATAAAAAAAAAAAACAAGTGAGACATAACTGAGTGAATCAACACAATAGGGACCACGTAAAAAATTATTACTAGGTATAAGGGGACTGAGTGAATAATAATAAATAATACTCCATTACAATAAAATGCATAAATAATTAGAATTATTGATACAGTCCCACATGGATACACTATTAAATAACACACCATGACTATAAATAATAAATATACTAATTAAAAAAACAAATAAATAATTGACACCCTGTATGCAATAATTTTATGTAATATAGCTACTGCTCACACTCACATAGTCCAAATGAAAAAAAAAATATTATTAATGGTTAAATATAATTGTCTGACACAGTATGTAGTGTATAGAGGTATAAACAACTACCTCTCAGAATCTCCTAAACTCATAATGGACCATGAAAGCAAGGAGTAAAAACCCAAAAGAGATTCTATCCGTCAGTATGCCGAGCATATGTGTGGCAGGGGAATATATTACCTGAAAGTTGGTGTGATGGTGGTCCTGGAAGAGGTGTGGTGCACGCCCCTACGCGCGCTTCGGAAGATCCTTCATCAGGGATGAATAATATCGCAGCATGCACTAGTTTCTAATGGATGTCAGGTTAGACGTGTTCACTTAAGTCTATGGGGGTCTGTTGAAGGGAATCTGTCACCATGTTTTTGCTACCCCATCTTAGAGCAGCATAATATAGGAGCAGAGACTTTGATTCCAGCAATGTATCACTTACTGGGCTGCTTGTTGCAGTTTTTGTTGTTGTTGTTTTAGTCTATTTTATCTGTTGTATATCTACCACTTTTGTTAGTGCTGAGCCCTATATAACGCAGCCCACATCACTGATTGGCAGCTTTCTGTGTACACTGTGTGTAAGGAGAAAGAGGCCAATCAGGTGTGATAAGATTATAGAGAGCTCAGGAATATGGAGGACTACATGGCAGCAGGTTTACTAGGTTTCCAGGGATAATATCCTGCTGATAAAACAGGTATTTTAGGAAAAGTACAGAAATCAGCCCAGTAATTGACACATCACTGGAATCAGAGTCTGTTTCTTCATTGAACTGCTTTCAGATTTGGTGCCAAAATCCTGGTGACAAATTCACTTTAAATGGAAAGGTAAGATGATAAACTTGTCCCCTTGCTTAGTAGGTCAGTAGGTGTATATATTAATGTATGAATTAACATAACCATTTGTGCAAGTTCAGACTGGCTGTTATTTGAAGTTTGTTTTGTTGCATTTCATTCCCAAACTCTACTTTTGTATCATTTTGTATTTTATTGTCTCCCTCTAGATACCCTGATTCCAGCAATGTGTCAGTTACTAGACTGCGTGTTGCTGTTTCATTAAACTGTGTTTTATCAGCAGAAGATTATCAGTACAGGACTAGCTGTTAAGTGCCTCCTAGTCAACTGATCTGTGTAACCCTGCCCCTACCACTGATTTCTCTCAATGTACAGTGTACTCAGAAAGCTGCCAATCAGTGCAGTGGGCGGGGTTATACAGAGCTCAGCATTAGAGCACTGCTAGATCTGCAGCAGAGAAAACAGGAATTGTAACAAAATGACATCAAGCAGCCCAGTAAGTGACACATCACTGGAATCAGAGTCTTTGCCCACACATCACACTGCTCTCGGGTTACATAACACCTGGTGAGAGCTAACCTTTAATAAACTGTCCTATACGCGTGTCTGCCGTATGATGTGAATATTCCTATATGTGATGCATTTTTAAGGTGGTGGTTTAGTCTCTCTCCACCTATTTTACATGTCTTCTTAATTTTAGTGAAATAATACAAATCTTGTGAATGTGTAATTCTATGAGTATACTGTATATATTTCTTTATGTAGGTTATAGAAAAAATGATGTAAAAGTATAATTATATTCAGCTATAGTCTGTGAATTAACTTACCGGTAGTAGTAAGCTCTTGATGTAGACAATGTCGGACTAACCGTTACATATTCTGTCCTGATTTAGGTGAAAGGCCAGGCTATTGTTGGCAAGACCCAAGAGGAGCTGGTGGCCATTCTGAGGAGCACCAAACTAGGAGAGACGGTTTCTCTGGTGGTGGCCCGGCAGGAGGATGCTTTTCTGCCCCGTGAACTGGTAATTTCAATAACTCTGCATTATTGATGTTTTTTCCCTGTCAGACTGACGGGGTCTCAGTGAGACGGCCGTTCCATAGTCTGCTAGCTCAGCGTACACTATATCAGAATCAACAATGATTTACTATCAGGCCATGAAATTTGATTTTCAACCCCAGGTGACATCATAAGCTATGGGATGTGATGTTGTCACGGGTATCACACAGCTCCTGATTTATGGAGAAGTCCATGAATATATCCAACTCTGGAGAAAATGGCTAGATGATTTAAAACCACCATGACAAGTCGTAAAATGTAACCCTGCAGGATTTAAAAGGCACGGCGGCGAGGTAAAGTGGCACGCTGATCTGATCCCAGCATGATAAATGCCTGCTTCGGCTTGTCACCTCTTATTGTGTTACTCACATGGATTCAGGAGACTCTGTGTGTAATTCCTAATAAGACGCCTGATATTCTGTAATTAGAACACATTTCTCACCGGCGATCGATTTCACAGGCTTCAGGGTTCCTTTTCTTTGTCAGTTATTTCATACGAGACCACATTAGCATTTGTGAGGAAGTTACACCAGCATGTGTGGACGCGTGTGAGCTGACCAAACACATGGAATAGGATCGCTATAAAGTATAGCTCTGAGGGAGACCAGAACGCACGGACTGTAGAGTACTGCTTCTGATGTGCAGGGTTATGAGGATGTGAGAACACGCATACCCATTGTGTAGTAACGTTAGGCTATGCTCTAAAGGACTTTCTGCCCCAAGTTACCCTCGCTTTTTGTATTCAGACTGTGCTCTTTAATAGACATGGTAAAATGATGTGGTGGTGTTCTCCTGAATGTGTCTCAGTTGCTGGTTATGTTCATGTGCAGTATTTTGAGGGTTTTTTCTCCATTTTTTTTGCAAATAGGAAGATGCATCAACAAAGGACATGAGCTTTCAGATTTTTTTTTCCTGGCTGAATTTGAGTGCTGCCTTGGTTTTAAGTCTGCAGAATGTCAATTCTTTCAGTGTTTTTGCAGCAATGAGAAAGTTCAAAAAATACAGCACACAGGTTTTGTTGTGTTTCCTCAGTTTCTTTTGCTGCGTTTTTGGTGAATAAAACTAATTTTAGTAAACATATACTGAAGACAAATCACACATGTAATCCATACCAAAAATAGTGCAGGAAAAATGCACCAAAAAATGGGACAATAACATCTGATCTCTTGGCAAGAAATCAATTTTACTTCAGTGCATCAAGTTTTGGCTGCAGAAAAAGTTTGAGAGGGGTACAATGTTAGCTATTAAAATAAGCAGTCACTCCACCCCCTCCACACAGTGCTGTGGTCACAACCATCACCAGCGCCTGTCCTGTGTCAGCTTGTGACCATGGCTCAGTGACCGGGACCACTGCAGATCTAGGGCTCCATAGGCACTAAAGCTAGATGAGCAATTGTATATTTTACTATTTCCAGCTGATTGAATTTTCCTTTTCCGGAAGTCTACTTCTGTGTTAAGAGGGTAATGAATCCGGCCTAACAATAACTAAACCTGTGGTGGAACGTGAAAGCTAGTGAAGCCCTTGCTAAATGGGCACACAAAGCCTTACATGGACCGCTCCTGATATATTTCCTTGTGAATCCACACTGAGGGAAATCTTTTTTTTTATTTTAACACATTGATATGTTAGTATATGGTAAATGTTCCATCCATCTATTTATCATTGACTGCTGGTGGTCGGCATCTGCCTATATAACCCCTGCTGTCTGCCATGGGAGATGCATGGGTTCCATTCTAGTCTCTGGCCGTGGTGTCCTGCCTGATCGTGAGGGATGTAGGTGTGTGTATTTGACCCTTATTGAGGAGTGTGCAGGATGAAGGTCTGCTCAAAAGCTTCCCTTTCCTGTCTGTCAGAAGGAATTGGCCAGACAGTGTCATCTCCCATGGAACCAGCTTTCTATTCCTTTCATCCTGAGCCTCATTTTCCTTGTAGCACATGTCCAGGTTTTCCTGTTTCCTTGTTGTTTTTACTCTCTCCTGTATAGTTGTGTAAGTGTGAGAAAGTATGAGTGACACACACCGGAAACTCAGTGGAAAGTTCCATCTCTCAAGTTTAACCCTCTGCATTTTTCACAGAACAGAGAAATACTGCTCCTTTTAGAATGAATTCACTCTGAATAAGTGGAAAATATATATATTTTTTTTTTCTTGGTGGTAAGGGCTCACAAAAAACACAGGTAGATGTAGCTCTATTGGAAACACAACCCATGAAATAAGCGATCCATGTGTCCGTGAAGGGTGTTATCCAGTGGTGGCCAACCTTTGCCTATCCACTTCATGGCCCCATTTGCTATACAAACAGAAGATAATCACCTTTTGTGGTGGCACTATTTCAGACTGGTCAGGGGTCTGCAGCAGCCAATCGGCATCCATTGATTGGCTGCATCCTTCTTTATTTTGCCAGAGTGGCAGCTACAGCCGATCGGAAGCTGCAGATGGGCTGCTCTAGACCTTTTAGACAACAACGTCTTGTGATCTGCCAGGAATAATGGCACCATTTTAGCAATGTTATGAGATTATTATCTTCTGTTATTTTAAAGGGGACCCTGAAGGGGTTATACAAGGGTTGTCCTGAAGTGGAGAACCCCTTTAAATGGCTATTCCCATCTCCAAGATCATATCCCAATATGTAGTAGGTGTAGTAATAATAATATTAGCAAATACCTCCAATTACAAATATAGTTCTTCTGATTCATTATGTCTCTTTCCTCATGTGCAGGCATTGCAGGACCTTAGGTATCCATCGTTACGCTCACAGATATACTGACTGTTAGCTAGTTGCCAGTGGTCATAACCATGGATTCCCAAGGTCCTGCAATGCATGTACATGAAGAAAGAGACATAGCAAATCAGAAAAACTATAGTACATTTTTAATTGGAGGTATTTTCTAATATTTTTATTACACCTACTGCGTATTGGGACAGTTGGGTGTCAAGTTCTTAATGACGACCGCTTGTCAGATTCATGACTATCGGCAGCATTCCTCATGCCACAAATCTTACTCCAGTCACTGATGGGGGTAAGATTTGTGATGAGGCACACACCACAATACACAGCATGTCTTGCCTTGCCTGATTTATAAAGAGGTGTGTTTTTAGTGCAAACACTTTACTTTTTGCTGCAGTAAAAAAACAGAAAGAAAAAAAAAAAAGCTGCAAATAAGCCATGTGTGAAGATAACCTTAGAGTTCTCTAGGGAAATTCACTTCATTATAAAGATTTATCAAAAGTATAATGAGGGAAAAGTAGAGCAGTTGTTCAGGGCAATCTACGTTTTCCTTTCCTGACTCACTTCTCCCTTGCACTGTTTTTTCTACAAATCCCTTCTGCCTGGTGTGATAACCTCTCAGCTCTGTTGCTGCATCTGATATTTTGGTGCAATGTGTGGTTTGCACTGTGGCTTGCAATGTCTGGAATGTGGGACTTGCAATAGGCCTAGGGTTTCAGGAGCTCCTTAAGGGCTCTGTCATGCCCAGAGCACTTAACACCTAATTTGCATATGAATGTAAATGTTTATTTATCGGAATGCAGCAACAGATAGAAGATGTAAAGGTATCAATTGATTTACGTTTCAAAGAGCTGCATTCTCATTCACACAGTTTGGAGGGGGTGGAGTGGGTGATCTTACTGACAGATTCCATTTAAGGCCCTGTTCAGGCATCTTTATGAGTGGAGCTGGATAGTCATGTCGGCAATTTGCAGCAGTGACTGGCTCCATGTGCAGATCCACTTGCTTGTTCACATAATGGATGCATGCAGGAGTTACCAGCATTCGCATGCACCTTTTTATCTATAAAGTGGACCACACTTAGTTTTTCTGTGATTTCTTTCGATTTGGCCGTTGATCATGTAAAAAATTGTTGGTATGCAAAGGAAAGGGAAACCGTCCTGTCCCTTCAGTTTGATTTGTCTAGGGCTAAAAATGTGAGGCATTAGAAGAAAATTGTTTGCAACTAGAATACCTGTATTCTTAAAGCGTGTCTGTCGTTTTCATTTAGATTTCATAAATCAATAGTACACATGAAAATAAGAAACTGTAATATATCTTATCATAGAAATCTGCTTCTTTCTCCGCCAGAATTCATCAATCATCATCAAAATTCTCAATTCTGAGGTAAAATCTGTATTCAGTGCAGACAGATTGTCCCATTACTGAGATAGGAGATGGCAGATACTGCTGATAAGGGTCTATGGAGGAGGGAGGAGCTCTGTCTCTACCCCTCCCCTATCTACATAGACCCTTATCAGCAGTATCTGCCATCTCCTATCAGCAGTAATGGGACAATCTGTCTGCACTGAATACAGATTTTACCTCAGAATTGAGAATTTTGATGATGACTGATCAATTTTGTCAGAGAAAGAAGCAGATTTCTTTGATAAGATAAATTACAAACTTGCTTATTTTCATGTGTACTATTGGTATATGAAATATAAATGAAAATGGCTGTTACGTTTTAAGTAATATTAAGACATGGCATTTGGTTGTATAGATAATCACATTCTTATCAAGCTCACAGATCTGTGAATTTGTTGAGGGTAGTTCAAGTTTAATCAATTACTTTTCGAGCTTTTGTTGTCATAGTTTAATAAGTGTAATTACTTGCTCATTTTTAACACAAATTCCTGACGGAAAATTTCACACAATAATATGTTAATGAGTATATAAGAACTCATTAGCTGGAGTTAATTATTTACTTTGGTGATTAAACCATTTCTTAAAATGTATGAGGTACATGTCTCTCATACATACGATACATTTCTCTGCATTTACCTCTGTAATGTTTGAGCTGTGTAACTCAAGAACAAGTTTTATTTCAGTCCAAAGTGGTTATATATATATATATATATATATATATATATATATATATATATATATATATATATATATATATATATATATATATATATTTTATTGTAGGTCTGTTTGAAAAGCCAAAAAAGACAGTAATGTTGTGAGTCCCTTTAGAAAATTGTTGAGTTCTCCAAAACCGATGAACAGCTGTTACAATTGTAAGAATGTTACCACCAGTCAGAGAGCTGCATTTTCCATGCTGTCAAATGACAGCCTGAGCCCGCAGCTGTGACCATAGGTAAAAGGTTTACCTCCGGTCACTGGCGTTGGTTGATGGGACTACTACTTCCATCAGTCTACGCCTGTTGCCGCTAATAACAACAAGAGCAGGCGGCAGCTGATGGGAGTATTTATCTAAATAAATAATTAAGAAAAACAAAAACGGCGAGGGTTCCCCTGTATTTTTGTCTCCTGAGTTTAAAAATAGCAGCTTGCAGGCACTCAGAAAATGTGCATGCAAGTGGGGTCCATATTTGTGGGGTTGATGTCACTTTTGTAGTGTTTGTGGTGACATCAAGCCAACGGCTTACTAATGGAGAGGCATCTTATCCTATCCATTACTAATCCTATAGTATTGTAAATAAACAGACAGTAAGTATAAAGTCCTTTATTTGAAATAAAAAAAAAAAATGTTTACTTTTTTATTTAAACACGAGCACAGTTATACTCATCTAACCCCCATTCCATTGAAGCCCTGGTCTCCTTTAAAAAACAAAACAAAAATAAAAAACAACCATTTCCCTCACCTGTCTGACGTTCTTTCCCACACTGTACTCCATATCTGGGGGATGAACCATTTTCAACCTGGATGGTGCTAAGGTGCTACCGTCCAGGCTGAGAACCACTGAGGAATGAGCTGCTGCGAGCTCAGCCTCAGTGACTAGCGGTGACATAATCAAGGTTAAAGCTGGTCACTGAGGCCGTTCCAAGCCGGGTCACTGAACTGCGGTGTCCTTGGTGTGATCACTGTGACAAAAAGTGTCACGTTGCAGTGCTAAGCTCAGAGTGGTCACCACAGTTCAACGTGAGAAATTTCTTATAGTGAACTACGGTAAACTCACCGCTGCACTGTAAGACTTTTTATCACTGTGCTAGTGGTGATTTCACTGAGAACATCGCAGTTCAGGGTCTCAGCTTGGAACATAGCCTCAGTGAACTTCGATGACATCACCACTAGTCACTGAGGCAGTAATTCTCAATTACTAACCCGTGGGCTTTATGTCACTGGAGAATACAAAGTTGGCATCAACCCCACAAATATGAACCTCTCTTGCCACCACTGCAGGGCAAGTGGGAAGATCCAGGCAAAGGTGCATCTAATAGATGTGCCTTTTCTGGGGCTGCTGTGGGCTGCTATTTTTAGACTGGTGGGGGCAATATCCATGGCCCCTTGCTAGCCTGAGAATACCAACCCCCAGCTGTCTGCTTTAGCTTGGCTAGCTGTCAAAAAAGGGGAGGACACACTCCATTTTTTTAATTATTTAAATAATTTTAAAAATCAGTGTGGGGACCCAATCTATTCTTGATAACCAGCCTTGCTAATGCTGACAGCTGAGTGTTGCAGCCCACATCTGTCAGTTTTGTCTGGTTATCAAAAATACAGGGGAACCCACGCCAGATTTTCTTTTTTGAATTATTTATTTAGAGCACAGGCATTGACTTATTAATACTCCCATCAGCCGCCACCTGCTCTTGCTGTTTTTAGCAGCAACAAGCATAGGCTGATTGGAGCAGTAGCATCAAACTGCTGCAAAAAGGCAGAAATTTCTGTGACCAGATAGTTTGGAGCCACAAAGTGGGAATGGTGGGCCATGTGGCCCCTGGGCTGCAGCTTGTGTACCCCAGCCTGAAAGTGTTGGCTCCATTTTGGGTATGTTATGGTTCTAATGGATCTATTTTTATAACTGCTTCCTTTACAGGTTTGGGCTATTACTGCTGTAACTCAGAACACAGTCCACTATGTAAAACCTCCATGCATTTGTCTGACCCTCAGCCATTATTTGACTTTTTCACCCAAGAGACCAATTACTGGCCAACAGTCTTCAGCAGCCTTGATTCGATGACCATGCCTGTTGATGTCAAGTTATGAGAAGTTCTAATCAAGCATGCATGATGTGTGTTAAATGCTAAATTATTTAAAGTGATTGCACTGAAATCAATACAAGGTTGTATGTACCAGACTATAGTTCTCACACAGTCTTTGCTCTGTAGTTTTCCACTTTACCACATTTTTAATGGGAGCAAGCTTGACATGTCCAAAACTTGTGAAGGTCAGGCAGGATTTGAGGTTTTTCCGGAGTGATATACCTTCCGTTAGCAGTACTATAACTGAGTAATGTGCAATTACAGAATAGTGTGCCCACGCCGAAAGACATAGCACAGTGTGAAATTGGTATTGCAGAGGGCAACAGGAATGATTGAAGGTTTAAAATATAACAGGAGATTAGCCAGTCCTGACATCTATAGTTTGGGAGAGGAGGTGTAGAAAGATGACCTCCCAAAGATACCCACTGTACCGCTGAAGAAAACCTTATATTGATTTGTGTGAGCGGTTTTGAAATAATAACGAACTTGAAAACAAGAGGTCATGTTCTGGAGTAGTGCAGGAGAATATATTATATAACCAGTTTTGACAGCATTCTGTTGTGGAACGAAAAGTTGAGCTATGTAAAATTGCCAAATGCTGGGACAGCTTCATCTGTCATTAGGAGGAGGAAAAGGACACACATTTAATGAGGAGGAAGACGGAGAACAGGGAACATATAGACCTTTTGGAAAAGCAAGACAGGCAGCAGCATTTGATACTGTTGTAAAAAGCACATTTTGTTTGGGAACCTGATCATTTGTGATTTCTTTCTCTAAGGAAAAGAAAATATTTTTTAAGTGAAATTGGTCATCTAATTAGCAGTAAGGATTTGGCTCTGTTGCTTGTGATCTTTGTCCTGTGGTTTGTTATCACTAATGAAGCAAACGTGAGTTACAACACTTTATTTAAAGAAATTGTCTTGAATCTTTTTATGGGGTGGTTTGCTTTCAGAATGTTTTTCTGTATATACATAGTTCATTATATCAAAAAAACAAAAACATTCTTTACTTGCCATTCCTGGGCCCAGTGCTGTGTCTCTGCAGTGTACATGTCATGCACAGTGTAGGACAGACTAAGTGCAACACAAAACAATATGGGTAAGGGGGGGGCCAACACTAGGGATGCAGGGAGTAGAGACCCCTAGGCAAATCTAATGTCACCCTGTATGCTCTAAGAGACCCAAAATAGGTTCCACACCTATCTCCGGGCAGGATACCTAGTCCCTGTCAGACCCTAGCGGTTAGCCGTGCTTAAGGAAGGAAGGGGTAAACACTGGTCAAATCCCACTAACACTAAAGACAGCTAGGATACACAAAACAAGGGGAACACTGAGCTTGAGTAGAGTCAGATAGAAAAACCGTCTTCCTTCAAACTCCAAAGAAGACGCTAGCTAACTGCTGCAGCTCCAAGCCTCAACAGGGAAGTGCAAATAGAAAATAACACCCCCAACTCCCAACAAGAAGTTGGGAGTTATAAATACCCAGAACCAGGTGGCACCATTAAAGCCAGAGAAGGTGGCCACTAGTCTGCAAGGCCAACTGTCTGCAGTTTCTGACACACCCGTGACAGTACCATCACATCTACATTGCTCAGCAGGTTGTGCTGCCTATATCAGCAGAGTGATTGAGTTCAGTGATTGGCTGCAGTAATGTCAATGTGATGTTACCATCACAGCAAACAAAGGGCTGCAGCGGAGACACAATGTTGGACCCTTCAAGAGGTAAGTAAACCACAGTGTTTGATTTTAGAACAAACTGTGCAAATAGAGAAACAGTTTCTGAAAGGGGTAGGCCCTTTAAACTTTTAGTGAATATTAAAGGAGTTTTCCGGTCCAAATCGATAAATCTGCAGTCACACTATGTTCCTCGATCAACAGGTCTAGATAAATTATTAAATGCATTATCAATTATATAAATTGATACAATCCACAAATACAGGACAAGGAAAAGATACGAATAACCAACAAGCAAAAAGAAGCCAGGGCTCAAGAGGTGATGAAATAACAGTGATCATGCATGGAAAACAGTGGTCCTATAAATCCAATACAGCAGTAATATCACTGTATCAACAACTCACTGAATTAGTGAAAAGCTTAAGAACCCTAATCAACAGACACATTGGTCTGATGTGCATGAATAAGTTGTTAACAAAATTGAAAATCTTACTGCCAGTGCAGCATAGAGTAAATAGCATAAGTGTGAATAATCATACAAAAAAGAGCAACATGAATTTGGGTAGTACACGAGTGGATAGTGCACTCATATGTACCAGCATATTAAATAAAGAATGCATTAGTCAAACATATAGAAAAATTTGCTTGATCACACTATACCTTAAAGCATGCACATAGAATGGAACAGGAATACACTGCGCTGGTGAGCCCGTCCCTACGCACGTATCATGTCCCCTGACGAAGGCTTCAGAAACGCACGTACGGGCAGGCATGCCGACGAAGTGTATTCCTGTTCCATTCCATGTGCATGCAATTTTTCTAAATGTTTGACTAATTCATTCTTTATTTAATATGCTGGTACATATGAGTGCACTATCCACTATTCTACTACCCAAATTCATGCTGCTCTTTTTTGTATGATCATTCACACTTGTGCTATTTACTCTATGCTGCAGAAACAGCAAGATTTTCAATTTTGTTTACAACTTATTCATGCACATCAGACTATTGTGTCTGTTGATTAGGGTCCTTTAGCTTTTTACTAATTCAGTGAGTCGTTGATACAGTGATATTATTTCTGTATTGGATTTATAGGACCACTGTTTTTCATACATGATCACTGTTATTCCGTCACCTCTTGTGCCCTGGCTTCTTTTTGCCTGTTGGTTATTCATATCTTCTCCTTGTTCTGTATTTGTGGATTTTATATAATTAATAAAGCATTTGCTATTTTTTCTAGACCTGTTGATTGTCCTCCCCCCTTTTTTGTTCGCTATGCATTGACGATTGGTCTTATATTTGTCCACATACTGGCAGTATGGTGATTTTTTTAACTATAGGAGTATATATGTTTCATATTCAGTATGCCAATTTTTTCCACTAGCTGTTATTACAAGTCACACTATGTACCTGCAGACTTAACAATTTCCCCCAGTGCATGCACCGTTCTATGCGAGGATTCGCCGGTTTCTGGACAGGGGGCCTCTAATATGTATGGGTTATACATACTCATGGCCAAGTGGGCATGGCCTTGCTTCATTACACTTGTATGGAGCATGGCCACACTCTCTAGTAGGCCATAACCACTGGACAGCCGCATCACTGGTCGGGTCACGGCCTTGCTCAAAACAAGTGTATGGAGTGAGGCCACACTCACGAGACGTTCCCGGCTCTGAAACCGGTGAATCCTGCAGCACACAGTGCATTTTCTGAGGGGATTCATAAGTCTGAAGTCACACAGACTAGCTACAGACTTATCAATTCGGACCAGTCAACCCATTTAACAAGTCGGGGTTATGCTGTGGCTTAACTGTGAAATGCAGCTGATCTCAAGCGAGTACTTATGAAGCCCATTAAAACAAAAAAAAATTGAAATAAACCCCTGTTAAATCCATACTGTCTGAAAATAACATGATAGTGAAAAGCTTTATAACTTCTTGGTACAGTTTCTGTTTCTCAATATTCTTGATTTTTGTAAGTAATGAGGAAACATATTGTTTACATTTGAACTCTTGACTTTTCCTAGACCTGATTACACAGCCAAAATGCACTTGTGTAGCCAAGTAGGTGACAGCAATTAACCTGAAGTCCAGAACTGTGAGAAATTTATGCTGCTGATTTTAACTCACAAAATATTTTCTGGACCAAATACATGGTCTAACAGGAGGACAAATAAAGAGACTGTTGCTGATGTACAAGGAGCATTTTATAGAGCAGATGAAGCAGGTCATATTAATAATTAGTTTGATGGGGAAAGATTCAGTAATTTATTTAATTTCCTGCACTTTATACACTTAGGAGACCAATGGACAGTCTTTCTGAGTGATTGACAATTTTCAACTTATGTGCATAGATCGTTGTCAATCACTTACTAGGAAAGCCTGCCTAACAAGGCTGCATGCAAAACGAGGTAAGAAAACAAAAATACATTTAATGTGAGTCACAAAATTATACACATGTGAAAAAAAAGTTTTAAAAGAAGTATTGACACATGCCATATAGAAAAAACAAAGACTCACATGGATTTTTCACCCCCCCCAAAAAAAAAAAAAAAAAAAAAAGTCACGTGCAGCAGGTATATATTTATCAATGGACTACAAAGCCTTAAGCCCTGCCTAGTGGCTGTATTGAGCCAGTCTCCCTGCTCGAGCAGCGGTCCCTGGGCTAAATGCGGAATGTATAGCTTATAAACAGCAGAGCACACGATTAGCCCTTAGAAGGACTTAGTATGATGGGTCAGCAAAACATCATTACTAGAGAACTTTGATTCCTAAAACTGTGCACAGAGACCTGGTCAACTACTCTCTCCCTCCGATCAGAACTGTCCATGAGCTGTGTAATGGTGTGCCAAGCGTGGTGGTGCTGTCATTTTATAACCTCTGATGAGGTAATTCTGTCAGCCAATCACCGTAATGCCACTTCCAAGATGGCTATGATATTGCAGTGACTGGCAAGCAGTCCTTCCTTGCTTATTGGCTGTGTAACATATACCAAACATGTGGGGCGGGGATTCATGCATTAAATCCAAGCATCAGCCATTGCTTGATGAGTGCCGCACACATCCGAGCACCAAGATACTTGAGTGAAATCCAAGCGTCATCGAGCACATTCGCTCATCACTAATCATAATCCCTATTTCGTCTAGCCTTCTCTTTTTATAAAAAAAGAACACATATCTGAAAACTGATTGAAAAAATAAATAATGATGATGCTGTTGACTGATTCTGAACACAGCAAGGTCACCAGTACTTAGCCCTTTGTTAAACCCTAAGGTACTAGACATTGCTCCACTAGTTATATAAATGATCTCTTTTTCTTCTCTAATGAACAAAGGAAATGATGATGAGATTACTTTCTCCACTGAGGATGAAGATCAGTATATTAATATTATGACCAACCGCAAACAGTACTAAACTATTATCTGATTAGTCATTTATCCTAATTCTGCTAGTATTTCCTGCCAGCTGTTGTCCTAAAACAGCAGGAGAGGGAGCTGTCTGCTGAACTCTGGAGACAACCTTGATTTGCTTAATTTCTGGCAACCATTGAGAGTGTCCTCTAATTAGAATATCACCCAAGGTACATTTCTGTATGATCGACACCAGTCCATCTGCTACTGCATGCTTAACTTAAAGATACCTGTATGGTACAATCATTACATTTTGAATTGAATTTTTTTCAAATATGGATCCTAACAGATTCAATTAGTGGATGGCATTAAACAACAGTCTTGCTTTGACTGTTGGAATATTGTAGACCAGCATAAACCACATAACCTATAGAGACATGGAAAGAGATCACCTTGAGACAAGTTGAGGTTGAAGACTGCATATCAATTGTTATGTATTTTAATTGAATGTGTAACACCCCAGATAACCGGTTGTTACAGTGATGTTGCCTTCCTTTCGGGGAGGGTGATATCATGCTTGGAGGCAAGGATGATTCTCTCTATCAGGTAAGGCACTCCCATTCAACACCTCTGAATCTAGGCCAGGAGAGGGGGCTCAGGACCCGGATTCAGGGGAGCTTCTTTAGACTTTATATATCCTGGCCTGGAGAAGGAGTCAGCCAGTTGTAGAGAGTAGCAGAGGAGTGAGGAGAGAAGAAGGACGTCTGGAAGAGATGGAGGGGCTACACAGCTGCATAAGAGCTGTGGCCAATAGAAAGAGTGAGAACTTGAAGGAGTTAAATGGTGGAGGAGCTTAGAGGGAAGAAGCACAGAGGAGGAAGAGGCTCAGGGGGGGAACAGTGGAAGGACACCCTAGGAGCCAGAGCACAGAAACTGGGTACTGGGAGCCCAAGGTCGTGTTGTTCTCCAGGATGCACGACAGAACCGGAGGTCATAGGACTGTTTGTCAATTGCCTGCATCAAGTCTGAGGTGAAGCATTAACCTTAGAGCCCAGGTCATGATAGAGACCCTATAAACAGGCTCGACCTGCCTATCGTACAGACATCTGTCTTAGGACAGGAGAGAGGGGACTTGCAATAAGCTTCAAGCAGCAGGGACCTCACCAACTAAAGTAGTGCAAGTAGGAAAGGCTTATGGACCTCACCTGGGAGAGGCATCTCCTACTGCCTCCAAGCCAGCCGGACCACAGCTACCCTGCACTTGGTACCCTGGACTGATGACTACTATCATCAGTAAACCAGGTAAAGACTGCAAACCTGTGTCCTCGTTCTTTGCCATACCATCCACCACACCATTGGTGCCCTACACTTGGGAAGCCCTGGGGACCCCACTTCACCTATGGGAAGCATCACCATCTTGCTGCATACCATCACCCTAGAGGACCCCTTTAAGAAGTGTCGGTCCCCACTGACCGAACGCCACAGGTGGCATCACAAACAATAGACTTTATTCACAATACTCCTTAAAAGACCTTTCCCCTTTAATTGGGCAACCATGCCACTTACCGGTTCACAGCCACCGTGACATCCCCTTTAAGACCGGACCCGATACCAAGTGCCCCACAGCCCTGGCAGGCGACTCAAAGCTTATTCTTAAATTGTGTATTCATCAGCACACCGCTTTCCTGTCTGACTCCCTTGTTGCTGGAGGGACACTCCACTTCCAATGACTGTTCTGGTCCAGTAGCTTTGTCCTACTGATAAACTATATAGTAGTTATGCTACTGTGACACAATAACGGTTTGTTATTGCTTGTTCTGAAGTCCACAGTGTTATCACTATATTTGCATACAAAGATAACAGGGCCTATAAAAAAGAGAGCAATAATTAGGAAAACTGCTGTGGAAAATGCCGTGATGGGGGGTGGGGACTTGTGATTTTGCATGACTAATAACGGCAGCTTGTCAGGAGGAGGGATGTGAGCAGCTAACTGCTGTAAACAAAATCAATGGGATGGAAAGAGCTGACTAGTATCTCAGGAAAGAATTTATGAGGCCAGAATGCAACTATTTCACATACTGGCCAGACTCTGGTGTGTGTGTCTCCTTGGCAAGAAACTATACACTAGATTGAAAAGGCAAGTCTGTTTCAAACGTGCTTATTTCCATGCTGTTTAACTGTGCCAGTGTCATAACATGTGAATAATCCTTTAGCTATTTGTGTCATTAAATGCATTTTCACACACAAAACCGTTTACCACTTATGCATGTGGCGGCCTCAGTGATTGTATCCCCATAATCACAAATAATGGGCTTTACAATACACCTGTCTACCAAGATTGCCTACTGTTAACACTATATGCAGCACAGTGGCTCAGTGGTTAGCACTGCAGCCTTGCAGCGCTGGGGTCCTGGGTTCAAATCCCACCAAGGACAACATCTACAAGGAGTTTGTATGTTTTCCCCGAGTTCCCGTGGGTTTCCTCAGGGTTCTCCGGTTTCCTCCCACACTCCAAAGACATACTGATAGTGAATTTAGATTGTGTACCCCATTGGGGACAGCGATGATAATGTATGTAAAGCGCTATGGAATATGATGGCGCTATATAAGCAAAGCATAATAAATAAGTGATGATGAGCTCCACTGGTCATCTCCCTGTCGAGAGAGATTGTTAAAATGGACTGACATAAAAAGCCAGTGTAGGCTATCTAAAGACATGGAGACAAATATAACAACCTGAAACACATACCGGTATGTTGAACTATTAAGTGTAAAACTCTACCACTTACCGTACTTTTTTCTGATGATAATTGTGACTCCTAGAGGATGAAACAAGCTGTCAACATGTCAATGGAGTAGGACGCCTCCAAAGTACTGCATTTTTTCTTATAAATAGTTCATTTTGACATGTGTATGATGGGAATTTTATGTGGTGGATGTTTTGCTTTATCATCTTCCAATGCTACATAAGGTAAAAGTTGAAAGTGATGGTGGGAAAACCACAAGCCTGTCAGAAAGTAGAGTTGGCAATGAAAGACCGTATTGTTTCTGTGACCTTAACATGGAAAAGTTCACATAGCAAATTACCTGTCCTAACTAGTATAACACATTTAGGAAGGATGCAAAGAGCTACAACAAATTTACTCATTTTATTAGAATCGAGTAACATAAATTCATGGGAAATATGTCTGTAGTGGATCAAGGTTATTTCAGTGCAAGAGCTTCAAAAATGACAATTTATACCTACCGTAATACAAATGTGCTATTAAGAGGTTAATATGAAGCATGTAAACTACACAATCATAGTTACCGTAACATGAATATCCATAAAAAATAGTATAGGTACAACTGATTCATACATGGAAACATGTACACATGATCTCTCTCTTATTGCTCATAATTTGCTTATGTATCTGTTTTTTTCCATTTTTATAGTGATGACTTCCTGTTGTGTTGTGTCTGGAGTTGCAGTATTCACCTGAATAAGAATGATTTGCAATATTAACCACAGCTTATGAATAGGACTTGTGGTGTTTCTGGAGAAAAAAAATGTTGTGTTTTTTTTTCTTTCTGGACAATTACAAATGGCTAGAGTTATTCCAGGTTGAAATCGAAAGTCTACAATCGCTTAATGTGCCTCTTGACTCTTGAATCGTGACATTGTATAGTGTGCACACTGACACGATTCCCCTGTATTTGCAAGGGGAGTGTATGCGATTTTCTATACTTTTGGTCACGTACCCACTAGATTCTCCTGCACTTCTGCCATTGTTCTGTTAAGAGAAGGGCATGAGAATGTGAATTCCACATGACCGCAATTATGCAAAACATTCATGCTGCGAATATAGAGGAATTGTGACAGTGTGCATATTGTCATAGGACTACAGACTAGATTTATCTGGTCTATTATTCTATTCTAACACATACAGGGCCTTGCAAAAGTCTTCGCCCCCCTGGAACGTTTCAACCTTTTCCCACATATCATGTTTCAAACATAAATATACCAACTATAAATGTTTGGTGAAGAATCAACAACAAGTGGAACTCAATTGTGAAGTTGAACGAAATTTATTGGTTATTTTAAATTTTTTTGGACATTCAAAAACTGAAAAGTGGGGCGTGCAATATTATTTGGCCGCTTTACTTTCAGTGCAGCAAACTCACTCCAGAAGTTCATTGTGGATCTCTGAATGATCCAATATTGTCTTAAATGTCTAATGATGATAAATATAATCCACCTGTGTGTAATCAAGTCTCCGTATAAATGCACCTGCTCTGTGATAGTCTCAGGATTCTGTCTGAAGCACAGAGAGCATCATGAAGACCAAGGAACACAACAGGCAGGTCCGTAATACTGTTGTGGAGAAGTTTAAAGCTGGATTTGGATACAAAATGATTTCCAAAACTTTAAACATCCCAAGTAGCACTGTGCAAGCGATCATATTGAAATGGAAGGAGTATCATACCACTGCAAATCTACCAAGACCTGGCCGTCCCTCTAAACTTTCATCTCAAACAAGGAGAAGACTGATCAGAGATGCAGCCAAGAGGCCCATGATCACTCTGGATCAACTGCAGAGATCTACAGCTGAGCTGGGACAGTCTGCCCATAGGACAACAATCAGTTGTACACTGCACAAATCTGACCTTTATGGAAGAGTGGCAAGAAGAAAGTAATTTCTCAAAGATATCCATATAAGGTGTTTAAAATTTGCAACAAGCCACCTGGGATACACATCAAACATGTGGAAGAAGGTGCTCTGGACAGATGAAATCAAAATCAAACTTTTTGGCAACAATGCCAAACGATATGTTTGGCGTAAAGGCAACACAGCTCATCACCCTGAACACACCATCCCCACTGTCAAACATGGTAGTGGCAGCATCATGGTTTGGGCCTTCTTTTCTTCATCAGGGACATGGAAGATGGTTAAAATTAATGGAAAGATGGATGGAGCCAAATACAGGACCATTCTTGAAGAAAACCTGTTTGAGTCTGCAAAAGACCTGAGACTGGGACGGAGATTTGACTTCCAACAAGACAATGATCCCAAACATAAAGCAAAATCTACAATGCAATGGTTCACAAATAAATGTATCCAGGTGTTAGAATGGCCAAGTCAAAGTCCAGACCTCAATCCAATCGAGAATCTGTGGAAAGAGCTGAAAACTGCTGTTCACAAACAATCTCCATCAAACCTCACTGAGCTCAAGCTGTTTGCCAAGGAAGAATGGACAAGAATTTCAGTCTCTCGATGTACAAAACTGATAGAGACCTACCCCAAGCGACTTGCAGCTGTAAGCGCAGCAAAAGGTGGCACAACAAAGTATTAAGTTAAAGGGGCCAAATAATATTGCATGCCCCACTGTTCAGTTTTTGAATATTTCCACAAAAATGTAAAATAACCAATACATTTCGTTCAACTTCACAGTTGTGTTCCACTTGTTGTTGATTCTGCACCAAAAATTTACATTTGGAATCTTTATGTTTGAAGCATGATATGTGGGAAAAGGTTGAAAAGTTCCAAGGGGCCGAATACTTTAGCAAGGCACTGTACATGTAATAAAATGGGGATATGTTGTATGTTTGTATACTTAGTATTTAAAGCCGATGCAACTTTTCAATGTTGGCATCAATGGTTTGTTCATTATTTACACTATAATTGTTAGTAAAAAAATGTAAGTTATCAAAATCTGCAACACAAACTAGTAGCTGTCATCAGTGTACATGAACTTGTATACACTGACAATGTTCATGATGAGAGAATCCGTCTGTAAGAGTCCAGTGTTAAGTAAAATATTACTATGCTCCACTTTTGTTTAGTCCCAATCACTGTGAGCCTCATTGCACATGTATACCTAACGGCCCTCCCTTTACTTACTTTTTCATGTTGTTCTGTAAGTAAGACAGGGCTTGCTGTTGGATGGCTAGCAGGCTACATGGCATCCATGTATATTTACGATGAAAGCGAGTTGGGAAGAAAGTGAATATCTTCGTGCACAGGAAGCAAGTGATGCATTAACTATATTTGTACATAATCTTATGCTTCAGCATATCCCCATATATATAAAATAAGCACATCTATAGGTTTACACACCAGACATTCATTTTTCTTTTTCACTGGTTGCTGCAAATATAAACTATTAAATAATAGGAGCACAATGTTATCTGTTTCTCTTTTCTAACACATAGTTTATTTCTACTGTTGGCAAAGGCTAGCCCAAGGGTCCATTTACATGGAGTGACTGGTGGCACAATACGACTGCTGATAGGTATACCTTTACTGATCATGATCATTTAAATACCTGTTTACACAGGCAAACCAAAGTAAACGATGCATAAATGGTACTTATTTCTCACTGCAAAATACAAATACATTTATATAATTTATACAATGTGATTTTCTGGATTTTTTTGATATTCTATCTCTCAATGTTAAAATTAACTGACCCTTAAAATTATTGACTGTGCATGTCTTTGTCAGTGGGCAAATTACAAAATCAGCAAGGGATCAAATAATTATTTCCTTCACTGTATATGACACCATTAATTCCACAGCACTTTACAGACTTTATCGGCACTGTCCCCGATGGGACTCACAATCTGAAATCTCTATCAGTATGTCTTCGAAGTGTGGGAGGAAGCAGAAGGAAACTCACAGGAACACGGGGAGAACATACAAACTCCTTGGGGAGAACATACAAACTCCTTGCAGTTATTGTCCTTGGTGGGATTTGAACCCAGGACCCCAGCGCTGCAAGGCTGCAGTGCTCCACCGTGCTGCCTGCAGATATATATTTATAAAATTATTCCAGCACAGTAACATTTTTTTATTGCATACAATTGTTAAACTTATTATTGATGCAAGATCTATTCATTATAAAGTACTTTGATCACGGGACAACCCCTTTATGTATTAAAGTGAACCTAATGAGGCTGAATAACGAGGTTCACTTTAATATGGATAAGCAGGCTGTCAAAAACCTGTTCTCTACAGGTAAAATCATAGCAGCATTAAAGGTAAGGAATGATGTGAGAGATAATCAGAAATTTTAACCAAGATAGCAGGATTGAGACAGCTGACCTAAAGAGTGAACCAAGCCTGCGAAAACCTATAGACCTAAGAGTAGCTCCGGAAGCAACATCTGGAGTCAGGGTGGGGTTGGTGAGACTGCAATAATAGTGAATGCTAATATGTTATTGCTCTAGTAATAATAATAAGTTTATTTCTATAATGCCAGCATGTTCCAATGAAGCAAGGACTTGTACAGACAATAAGGACATTACAGAATAACACAAAATTCAGCAGATACTAAGAGGAGTGAAGACCCTACTCATGAACTAGGTTGCACCAATTGCCACCTTTTGGGGTTGTCACTAGAACTCCTCAGTGGATAGCACTGTTGGTTTGTAGCACTGGAGTCTTGCGTTCAAATCCCATCATGGAAAACGTATCAAGTTTGTCTTGGCACTCAGGTTTCCTCCCAAACTCCAAAGACAAAATGTTACAGGATTTAGAATGTAAGCCCCATTAAGTACAGTGATGATGTTATCTAATAAATGTTATGTAATTTACGGTGCAATACAAGTGAGTAAAATAAATACCGGTAATAACTTAAAAAGATGAATAATGCATAATAGCTTTTCATGAAATACTATACATAAAAAAATCCAGTAGTCCCCATGGTTTTGAAATGATAAAAATGCATTGGACTGCTCCGGCACCTTGAAAGAAGACAATAAAACTTGTCAAGTATGTTGATATGTGAGCATTTACTATAAGATTGGACGCTTATATCTTATGCTGTGTTGGAAAATCTCTCCGTCCCCACCACTGGTCTTTGCTGAGTTTTAACTAATTCTCTGGGGTCGTGACATCTCTTATCACTAGTGAGCAGCCAGACAAGGGGCGCACAATACAGTGCTCAGGGCCAGGCTTCCTTGGCCTGTCAAGAACATCAGGGTTAGGTTGGACAAAGCAGCTTTCTTTTCAGTAAGCAAACAATGAGAATGAATGGGACATTTTTAAGCTTAGCACAAAGTTATAGATGAATGGTTTAATCCACATTATAAATATTTCATTAAGGTATAATAAGGCTCTTTATATGAAATCTCCTGTTCTTTTCATTCACGTTACTGTTGCGGGAACATGTCAGGCATAGATTAATGAGGAGATTGTGACCTTTTAAATCATGTTTCCTGACTACATAACAGTGGAGGTAACTATTTTGATGTCACACTTTTATTCATAAGAATGAGACATAATACTGTAATAGGCATGAGCAGCAGATATAATCATATTCTGGTAGAGCCGCCATCATGTTAGATATTTGAAGATAAATAAACTAAAGGCAGCATCATTATGAAGGTGAGAAGCTATTAAGAGGGTCAAAAGCACACACACCATAGGCAATGCCATCTGGTAAAGGACAAGTAATGGTAGTGCTCACCTGAAGGTTCATGTGCAGGCACAACACCTAGAATAGTGTGAAAAGCTGCTGTGCTATGGCTAGAGGAAAGGGATTTTTCAGATTTATATGGCAAAAAATGGACACTGGTACATTTAGGTTGACTGCACTGCAGGAATGAAGAACCTTGGCTTTCCAAATCAGTTTTTATTAATACCAACATGTTTCTGCGCTACACCGGTGCCTTTCTCAAAGTAGAAAAACCAAGTGCGCAGCAAATAGAGACTTTCAATGTGATGCAAAGGCTCCATAAAGCACCCCTAAAGGGAATGAAGGAAGTCAATGAAAAAAGTGTTGAAAAAGGGAGAGTGGAATGATGAATGAATTGAAGAAAAAAAGTTAAGAAAAAGTGGAGACTGGAAATGGAGCAGGGAAGAAAGTTAACCCCTTCATGACCTTTAGATTTTCCGTTTTTCCGTGTTCGTTTTTCGCTCCCCTCATACCCAGACTCATAACGTTTTTATTTTTCCGTCAATATGGCCATGTGAGGGCTTATTTTTTTGCGGGGCGAGTTGTACTTTTGAACAGCATCATTGGTTTTGCCATGTCATGAACTAGAAAATGGGAACAAAAATTCCATGTGCGGTGCAATTGCAAAAAAAAGTGCAATCCCACACTTATTTTTTGTTTGGCTTTTTTGCTAGGTTCACTAAATTATCTAAGTGGTGAACAAAAATTCCAAACTTTGCTAAAAAAAATGTGCCACTTTCCGATACCCGTAGCGTATCCATTTTTCATGATCTGGGGTCAGGTGAGGGCTTATTTTTTGCGTTCCAAGCTGACATTTTTATTGATACCACTTTTGTGCAGATACTTTATTTTGATTGCCCGTTATTGCATTTTAATGCAATGTTGCGGCAACCAAAAAACGTAATTCTGGCGTTTCAAATTTTTTTATCGCTACGCTGTTTAGCGATCAGGTTAATGCTCTTTTTAATTGATAGATCAGGCGATTCTGAACGCGGCAATACCAAATATGTGTAGGTTTGATTTTTTTTTTTACTGTTTTATTTTGAATGGGGCAAAAGGGGGGTGATTTAAACTTTTATATTTTTTTTTATTTTTTCACATTTTTTTTTTACTTAACTTTTGCCATGCTTCAATAGCCTCCATAGGAGGCTAGAAGCTGGCACAACTGGATCGGCTCATCAGATCGCTGCTATGCAGCAGAAATTCAGGTGTACTATGAGCGCCGACCACAGGGTGGCGCTCACAGCTAGCCGGGATCAGTAACCATAGAGGTGTCAAGGACCTCTATGGTTACAATGCAGAAGCATCGCTGACCCCCGATCATGTGACAGGGTCGGCGATGCACGCATTTCCGGCCGCGCGGCTGGAAGCGGTAGTTAAATGTCGCTGTGACAGCAACATTTAACTAGTTAATAGCGGCGGGTGAATTGCAATTTCACCCGCCGCTATTGCGTGCACATGTCAGCTGTTCGAAACAGCTGACATGTCCCGGCTTTGATGCGGGCTCACCGCTGGAGCCCGCATCAAAGCAGGGGTTCTGACCTCGGACGTACTATCCCGTCCGAGGTCAGAAAGGGGCTAAAACATGATCAAGCAGTGGGACTAAGTAAATAAAAAAGTGAAAAGAATAAAGAATATAAAAAACACACCAAAAATGTACACATCACTAAAATCTGTTTCTCCACTCAAAACACAACGTTTGTGATAAAAAAAAAAAATATATCTAAACAAAACAGTACACACAATTGGTATTGCCACCTCCAGAATTACCCACTTTATAAAACTGGCATGTTATTTATTTAGTTTGGCCAGCGCTGTAAAAAAAATAAACTAATAAACATGCCAAAAATGTCACTTTTTCATCGTACTGACTTCCAAAAAAACTCAATATAAAGTGAACAAAAAGTTGTATGTAAAATAAAAATGGTATAAATGAAAATGCCAAACCGTTCTGCAAAAAAAGAGCCTAATATGACTCACTCAGTAGAAAAATGAAAAAGGTACAGCTCTCAGAATATGATGATGCAAAAACTAATTCATTTTTGAAAATATTATTTTTATTCTGTAAAATGGGCAAAATGATAAATTTGGTATCACTATAATCGTACAGACCCAACAAACAAATCAGTCTTTTTATCACGTTTACTGCATGGTGAATGGTGCAAAAAAAATACAAATAAAAACAATAACTGAATTGCTGGTTTTGTTCATTCTGTGTCTGAAAATTCTGAATAAAAAGGGATCAAACAATATTATGTACCCCAATATGGCACCAAAAAAAACTGCAACTCGTCCTGCAAAGCATAAGCCCTCATACTGCCCTGCTTGCCAATATGGCAGCAAAAAAACCTACTTTTCATAAACATTTTTACTGTGTGATAGCAGCAAATCCTAAAAAAAAACCTATATAAATCTGGTATCCAAGGTATTAGGACTTTCTAGTTGCGCTGCAGTTATGACTATGGTTTTCATGATGCCACCTTTCTGCCTGCAGCTTCAAGTCTCTGAGTTACCGATCTGCAGCTTTAAGTACCACTGGTACTTGGCTACAGTCTCCAGGACGTCTCCAGGACGTCTCCTGTCTGCCTGCAGCCCCCAAATACCTCTGCTATCGGAAAGATTTATGCTGGCTTTGTCATCTGTAATGCAGCAAGAAGTGTACCATCACTTCCTCTAATTACACCCTACTTAATAAATTAATTTTGGAAATGTTGTCATGTCATAACGTGTTGTAATTAATTCAGTATTGCTGCTTATACAACTCCTTTTAACTGTTAGGTCTAATTCTGACTTGTTGCTTTGGACCAGCCAAGAAAATAATTAGACACAAGTTTGCTTTCATCTGTTGACACCTTAGTGTTGAATATTTTTTTTTCCCTTTTGGGGAATCTTTGATGAAAGCTTAAGGCAGAGCTTATGAGCTTAATAAGAGTTTATTTTTTTTTTCTACTGCCCTACAGCTTATATGAATCTCATCCTAGAAAAGTTCAGTTTTCATGCATCAGCATCATTCAGGCAATTCATCTTTATAGTAAATCAGTTTGGGTAATTCTCTGAGAATAAAATTCACAGTGTAAAACCTTTAACACATTAAAGCAGAACATTTATGGTTGCGCTTTCTAGTCTTTAACTTTTTTTTATCCTGTAATCTGCCCAGGGCCGCTCCAAATTCCTCTAAGGTGTGGTAATAAAATCTAATCAGTGGCAGTTCCACCCCCATTCAATCTCCGCTGATCTGCCCATTAAGTAGCCGAATGACAGATAAACCTTTAGCACATACTGTACCCCAGGGAAATTACAGGAACTTTCATTTGTTTTTTTCATGGGTATTGTATGTATAAAACATCTTTGAAGTCTCCAAAAGTGACATTTTGGACCAAATCTTGTTGAAAATGACTTGTGCAATGCTTCATTGATCTAGTTGATTTGTCATCCTCTCTGCTGGCCTATTTTCTGTTTCAGGTGAGAAGAAGATTTGATGGAGCCGGACCTTGGTTGATTGCAAAGCTGTCTTTATAGTTATTTTTCATATATGCTCTTTGATATTTTTCTTATTCTGTGCTTTACGACCGTGTGTTTTTAAAGTATTTCCAAGGAAAACAGATACAATTCTAAGCTCTGATCATTTCGTATTGCAATCAGAAACCTCCCTTACATAGCATGAGCATGGTTTACTTGATTGCATCGGTATTTTTCATTTATTTTTTCCTATCCTTGTCCCAAGTGCCATAACTTTATTAATTTTCCTGTTGACATTTGCTGCATGAGTTGTCGTTTTGAATGCCACTTTTAATTTTCCCATACAATGTACTGGAAAACAGAGGAAAAAATCTAAATGCAGATAAATTGCAAAAAAAAAAAAAAAAATCAATTAACCATTTTTATTTTCTTTACACATTACATAGTAAAAATAGCTGGGCAGAGCCATTTTCCGTGTCATCGCGATTTTGGCGATACTAAACATGTCCAGTTGTTTTATTATTTCAGCGGTGAAAAAAGAAATCAGAAATTTGTAATAAAAAATTGTCGCATTTTCTGAAAGTAATGACTTTTTATTTTTCCAGCAATGTAGCTGTGGAGGTTTTGTTTTTTGCACCTTAAACTGATTACTGACGGACTCGATGACACCAGTTATTTATAATATATATATATATATATATATATATATATATATATATATATATATATATATATATATATATATATACCGTACATACTCGAGTATAAGCCGACCCCCCTAATTTTGCCACAAAAAACTGGGAAAACTTATTGACTCGAGTATAAGCCTAGGGTGGGAAATGCAGCAGCTACCGGTTAACGTCAAAAATAAAAATAGATACCAATAAAAATAAAATTAATTGAGACATCAGTAGGTTGTGTTTTTGAATATCCATATTGAATCAGGAGCCCCATATAATGCTCCATACAGTTCATGATGGGCCCCAAGAGATGCTCCATACAAAATATGCCCCATATAATGCTCCATATTAAAATATGCCCCATATAATGCAGCACAAAGGTTAATAATGGCCCCATAAGATGCTTCATAGAAACATTTGCCCCATACAATGCTGCATAAAGGTTGATGGTCCCATAAGATGCTCCACATATTATGGCCCAATAAGATGCTCCATACATTGTGGACCCATACAATGCTCCATACATTGTGGCCCCATATGATGCTCCATACATTGTGGCCCCATGAGATGCTCCATACATTGTGGCCCCATACGATGCTCCATACACTGTGGCCCCATGAGATGCTCCATACATTGTGGCCCCATGAGATGCTCCATACATTGTGGCCCCATGAGATGCTCCACACATTGTGGCCCTATATGATGCTCCAGCCATTATGGCCCCATGAGATGTTCCATACATTGTGGCCCCATACGATGCTCCATACATTGTGGCCCCATACAATGCTCCATGCATTGTGACCCCATGATATGCTCCATACATTGTGGCCCCATGAGATGATCCATACATTGTGGACCCATACGATGTTCCACACATTGTGGCCCCATATGATGCTCCAGCCATTATGGCCCCATGAGATGCTCCATACATTGTGGCCCCATATGATGCTCCATACATTGTGGCCCCATGAGATGCTCCATACATTGTGGCCCCATACAATGCTCCATACATTGTGACCCCATACGATGCTCCATACATTGTGGCCCCATGAGATGTTCCATACATTGTGGCCCCATGAGATGCTCCATACATTGTGGCCCCATACGATGCTCCATACATTATGGCCCCATGATATGTTCCATACATTATGGCCCCATACGATGCTCCATACATTGTGGCCCCATGAGATGTTCCATACATTGTGGCCCCATACGATGCTCCATACATTGTGACCCCATGAGATGCTCCACATATTTTCCCCATATGCTGTTGCTGCGATTAAAATAAAAAAATCACATACTCACCTCTCTTCGCTCAGGCCCCCGACACTTGCAATAGTCACCTTCCTTGTTCCATCGATGCGCACTGCTTTGTCTTCCATCCTCTGCACTGACTGTTCAGGCAGAGGGCGGCACACACACTAATCATGTCATCGCACCCTCTGACCTGAACAGTAAGTGCAGCGGATGGAAAACAGAGCAGCGCACAGCGGTGGAACGAGGGAGGTGACTATCGCGCAATGCTCACCTCCCCGATATACTCACCTGCTCCCGACTGGGTCCCTGGCAGCGTCTCACTGTCAGATGGTCTCCGGGTGCCAGCTGCATCTTCTATATATATATATATTTTTTTTTTTTTTTCATTTCTTAATTTTTGAAAGGGACAAAGAACAAAGAGGGGTAATATATTAATTTTTTATACTTTTTTATTGCTTTTTCAATGTTTACTTTATTTTTTCGTCTCTCTACTGGACTTGAACCTTATACTTCATACATAGTATACAGCAAAATCACAGTTCTCACCTGAATCATAGCCTGCAGCTGATGTTCACAGGAGGACTAACATGGCAGCTGCAAGGGGAGTCATTTGGCCATCCTTACCCCCCAATGTCATACTAAAATAATGACATTATTTACATGAGTGACAATTTAATGTGTAAACTGCAGCCAATGGAGCATGTTCTCTGCAGTTTCCGGTTGAGTACAGCTATGTAACATAACCGGCATCTGCTTGGTATGAAGAATTCTTATCTCCTGTCACGGTTTCATACTTTCTTAGCGACCTATGACAAAATAATATGTAATAGATCAAAGTAAGAGCATATGTTCATTGATATTCATCTTGATCAGCATATATTTGTCCTCCCTGTATATGCTGAAAAATATTCCCACATCTAACTATATCTTTCAGTTGTGTTCTCTAACCAGTGATTACCCTATTAGGGTATGTGCACACGTTGTGGATTCTGCTGCGGAGTTTTCCACAGCGGATTTGGAAAAACCGCAGTGCAAAACCACTGCGGTTTTCACTGCGGATTTTCCTGCGGTTTCTTCTGCGGATTCCTCTGCGGGTTTTCAACTGCACTTTCCTATTGGTGCATGTTGAAAACTGCTGCGGAATCCGCAGAAAGAAGTGACATGCTCCTTCTTTTTTTCCGCAGAGAATCCATGCAGAATTTTCCGCAGCATGTGCACTGCAGTTTTTGTTTTCCATAGGGTAACATTGTACTGTACACCGCATGGAAAACTGCTGCGCATCCGCAGCGTTAAATCTGCTGCGGATCCGCAGCAAAAACCGCATTGTGTGCACGTAGCCTTAACACTTCAGCAGGAAGATCACTTAGCTTGGATCCACCAAGAAATTTGTGTCACAGAGAGATCTTCTACAAAAAACCCCCAAAGGTATGAACTGGGATATAAACTTATCAACTGGTGTGTATGCAGCTTGTATGCACATGTTCATACTGGCCACTGAAAAGAAAAATACAAAGACAGAAAGTTAATGATAGATTTTTCTCAGTCTGTTTGTATTATGTGCATATAAAGGTGTGGCCTGCCTTTCCTCTGAGCTGGACATTATATAGATGCTGTGTGTCCACTAGTTAGGACCATTCCTTCTCAGCCCGTATCCACATGCATGTTACTTGACAAATGGTAAGGTTTTTAATATTAGAGTTAGGACTTTCCGAATTAGGCTCATCATGAAGTGGTGGGATGACTTTTGTACTTTTTTAATCAAAAAACATGTTAACTAGGCACCTTATACTATTTTTATGCACTATTGCTGTTTATTTACTGCAGGGTATTCAACCATTATGTTTCTGTCTTTGTGTTTTTTTTTGTTTTTTTTGTTTTTTTTGTTCAGTGGCCAGTGTGAACATGCGCTTACATGCTGCATGCACACCAATTTATATCCCAGCTCATGCCTTTGGGTTTATTCAATGTGTAAGCATGTGGAGATCTGTTGCCTAAAATTAGGAACCATGTAAATAAATAACAAAAAAAACCTTCCTTTTAAAAAAAAAAAAAAAAACGTCATACTTGATAGAACAGATAACATATCTCAGTTAGAAGTTATCGCTGGCTTTCAATTATAGATGATTTGAAGTCGTAATTAAAGGTTTTGACGGATTTGGCAAGAAATATTGAAAAGAAATATAAATGCACTGGCGCTAACTAGATGGTTTACTGCAATGATAGGAATAAATGTGGTGGTGGAGCGGCAGGCTCTGTGTGATAGCCTGTCAGGAAGGGTAATACTGAATGATAATGGGCAAAGTACCGCATTGACCCAATACATAAACTGATATATAGGGAAAACAAATACACATGTATGCATACTGTAGAACACTAATCATAAAATCAGCACACGAAAAAAGGAATTATGGAAGTAATGTTAGCAGCATATTCACAAGGCCTATACTAAGTGGTGTTTTGAAACAAGTATTTACTGAAACTAGACAATATGTGGATTAAACCACGAAAAGGTCCATGCTAAAAGCCTGTTGTCAATATCTGGATGTAGCCTTGTGATGCATTGATGGTGCACAGGACACTCCTGCTGGTAACGTACCTTGAGCCATCGTGAGCATGTGACGTCTCTGACTCTCAGCTACGGGCTCTTGCTTTCATACAAAACTTATGCATTTTGAAGAATTGTAGTCCTCCTTCCTGAGAACGTGGTAAGTGCAGCTAGAAGTTGTATTAAGTAGTCTAGAGGAGTCTACCCTCAACAACTAATTGTAAAAAGAAATACAAAGAGGAGAAAGTGTGCAGCTCAAACTTGACTCAATGGGAATGGATGGTGCCTAGTATGGCTAAGAAACATGCTAATATAAACAAAGTGAACATTGTCCTCAAGATAAATGGAAAACTAAAAAAAGTGAAAAAAGGTGATTAAAAAAAAACTATAAAAAAATCAGTGATTGAAAAGTTAAGAATTAAAAAAGGTAATTTGAGTGATGGGTGATTAGATCTCAGTCCCCTGCAGGTTCTAATTGGAAAAAAATGTTTGGTGGGTAGTAGTGTGAAATATAGAGTTCATGGCTCCTAATTTAAACTCTTGCCCAAATAACCCTCATAGCCTTTTTATCTTTTTAAGCTATAAAACATAATAGTGACTGGCACGATGAAAGGCCAAAATATATTTAATAAAACCTCTGACCATGATCTTCTAGGTTAACATGCGTACAATTGGAGCTAGAATGTTAAGTGTAAGAATCAATTTGGATTCTACCCTAGACATTTGTTTGAGGTAGTTCCCGCCCCTACATTTTTATGGGACAGTCTGAATGCCATAAAAATGGGTACCCTTTGCAGGATTGGCTATGCACTTCATAGTAATGACGTGCGAGTGGGTGACCCTTATAGCTCTTAGGGTATGTGCACACGTAGGAAAAGAGGTACAGAATTTTCTGCACAAAATCCGCATCTCCTGGCAGAATCTGCAGCCGCGGATTTGCCGCTGTTTTTAGGCAGATTTTGTGCGGTTTTTATGCGGAATTGATGTGAATTTTGTGCGAATTTTCTGCAGTTTTTGCCACTGCGGATTTTTATCATGGAGGGGTGCAGAAACGCTGCAGATTCACACAAAAGAAGTGACATGCACTTCTTTGAAATCCGCAGCAATTTCACACTGATTTTTCCGCACCGTCTGCACAGCTTTTTTTTAATCTCATTGAATAACATTGTACTGTACATCACAGTGCGGATCTGCAGCGTTTCTGTGCGGAAAAATCCGCTGCGGATCCGCAGCAAATCTGCATCATGTGCACATAGCCTTATTGATAATAATGTTCTTTTAGGCACTACACATTTAGTGTGTTCTTATTGCTATTGTCCTAATAGGGACAATAGTAAAAAAACACAAAAAAGTCAGTTTATGTAAACACAAAAACATTAGCACTAATGTCACGAGTGCAATCAGACCATATCCAAACAACCACGTTGGTCAGAATTTTTTCAGGACACTTTCAAAAAGGTCAAAAGAGTTAAGAGAGGGCGGACACTCACCCAAAAGGAAATGACTAACAAACACTTAGTTCATCCCCAAATTTTTTTATGCTTTGTTCCTATAAGTTATCCAAAGAGGAAGAATGCCTCTTACAAGACAGACTGAAATTTGCACCTTGCACCCTTTTCATTGATGTGAAACGTTTTTTTGCGTAACTTGACTTTTAAAAAGTATTTCATGAAGTGGAATTCTTTTTTCACAAATTAATGTAATACTTCCAATTGTGAAAGGTTTTTTTTTTTTATTCCAAGATCTATTGCTTAAAATTAACTTTATTTGTGGCAAAACCCCTTTAAGAATTCTCCTCGCATAAACTCCTTTTTCAAAGAAAGAAAAGCACCACAGAGTACAACAAACACCAGATGGTAGAATAAAAACCCAAAAATCATTTATTAAATTACAAATACTATTTAGCCAAATTTGGACACAAGAGAGGAGAATAAGTATAAGGACGTGCTGGCACAGCAGGCTGACCAAAAGGGTAAGGGTAGTAAAGGCGCCAAGGATGAGTAAACAAAAGACCTGAATATATTGAGTGTATTCATGGACATCTCAGTGGTAATAGGTACAAGAATCACAAGTACCCCAAAAGTTGTTTATAACCCCTTAAGGGGTTTCAGCAGGCGGACCTATACTTAATATCAGCTATTATGGGTGAGTTATAAACAACTTCTAGGGTACTTGTGATTCTTGGGGGGCCTGTTATGTGGGACATACTCTATGATGTTTACTAGCAGCCCCCTTTTTCATGTACCTATTACCACTGAAATATCCATGAATACACTCAATATATTCAGGTCTTTTGTTTACTCATCCTTGGCGCCTTTACTACCCTTACCTTTTGGTCAGCCTGCTGTGCCAGCACATCATTGTACTTATTCGCCTCTCTTGTGCCCAAATTACTTGGCTAAATTATATTTGTATGTATTTGTGATTTAATAAAATTTTTGGGGGTTTTTATTCTACCGTCTGGTGTTTGCTGTACGCTGTGGTGCTTTTCGTTCTTACAATTTCAGGAGTAGTACACTAATTGATATACTTTTTTTGCATGTATGCATGTATTTAGGGGGTGAGGCTTTTGCCTCCCTCGGCCCTAGCATTATGCTGTGCTTATTTTGACTTTTGTTCTAAACTCCTTTTTCAGTAGTTCCAGCTCAGTGATAAATATTGGAATTTCTCTTAAACAATCTATACATTTTTTTGTGGAAAGAGAATGCATTGCTGAAACACCCTCTTTGTTTTGTGTTTTCAGATTTTTTTTATTGCATACTCTTTACATGATTATGAGGTCAGACATTTTGCTTGTGTTGCTAAAACAAGTCTTGAGGTTTACTCTACAGTAAACACCTAGACATAAGAAAACTAAGTCAGAGGGATCCATCTCAACAGTTAAAATCTTCAACTTTATTAAAGTATCATTAAAACAACTTGTAGGAAAGCCAGACAGGCTAGGGTTAAACCCCTGCACTACCGGTTTGGATTAGGTGCACCTGCATTGACATGACTTGAACCAGGCCGTGTGTTCACTGGTCAGTCATTTGGGGAATATGAGAAGAGTTGGTTTTGTTGGAGCCGGAGCGAGACAAGCCAGAATCTCTGTGAGAGGAGACTCCCCAGGCCAGTGAATGTGAGCTCTCGGATCCTAAAGCAGTACCTGAGTTGCTATCGGTGAGACGTTGCAATTGCTTTGCCTTCAATGAAAAAAAATACTGATTTTTGTTATTATATGTGTCGGAAAAAGGCTGTTTTTTAAATTTGAAGAACTGTGCAAGTTTATGGAGTTCAATAAGCCTCAACCTACTTTGTTACAAAATGTCAGAGATTCTGTGAACTCTAGTGCCTATCTGAGAGCATGAATCCCTACAGCCTTCATATGCATTTGTGTAGGACATCAACGCGTTCTGGTGCACGATGTGCATGAGGAAGGGTGAGTAAGGGTGCTGACTGCACCAGGAACGTGTGGATGTTCTATCTTATGGACTATTAATGCATGTCAAGATGTTTTTAATGATACATAAATAATGGTGAAGATTTTAACCTTTGAGCTGGATTTCTCTCACCATATTTTTGATTATCATCATCTTTGGTAATGACATTTATACCATGCTCCGGAAGAACCAAGCAATCACGGTGAGCTGGCTATTTCCTCTTGTTCCAATATCTAAGAAAACCAGGCCAAAAAACCAGACTGACAGACTGAACTGTCCTTTTTTTGTTTTATATTGTTACTCATGTTGACGTAATAAAATGTATATGATGTGTATTGAATTCTCAAATGGGACTAAAATGGTAAAAGTGTGCCTCAGGTTGTCATTTATGTTAGGAAGCATGATTAGCCTTCTATCTGGGAAATATGTTAAAGGAAACTTGTCATGTTGTCGTACTGCCCTGATTTATGATCAGTATGGTATAGAGAAGGATAAGCTGAGCAGAATATTACAAAGGTTTGTTGGAAAAGGCAGTAAAACTTGTAATTTTATCATTGAAATCTCTTGTGTTTGTATGTATGAGTCCAGTGGGTGGTCTTATCCAGTGATTGACAGACATCTGCATGCACAAACATACAGGGAATGCTGTCAATTACTGACTAGGACCGCCCCCTGGACTCATATGTATTAAAACATCAGGGATTTCAGTTAATACGTTGCAAGTTCCTCTGACGTTTTCCCACAATATTGTACATCTGTCTCATCTGCCTGCAGATCACATACTATTTTCAGCATGACAGGTTCCCTTTAAATTGAATCCACTTTCAGGTGACTGTTAAGGATAAGTTGTCCTACCTGTGTAAATGTGAGATAACAGTATTTCTGGCCATCATTTGACTTGTATCCTGCATTGTTTAGCAATTTTCCCCTCTGCATTAGGGGATATATATATATATATATATATATATATATCTGTCCTCCTTCTCCTGGACCTGTCTTCTGCCTTTGACACTGTGGACCACTCCCTTCTGCTACAAATCCTCTCATCTCTTGGCATCACAGACTTGGCCCTTTCCTGGATCTCATCATATCTGACAGATCGGACATTCAGTGTCTCCCTCCGCCACACAACCTCCTCACCTCGCCCCTTGTCAGTCGGTGTTCCTCAAGGCTCTGTTCTAGGACCCCTACTCTTCTCCATCTACACCTTCGGTCTGGGACAGCTCATAGAATCCCACGGTATGCAGTACCACCTCTATGCTGATGACACGCAGATCTACCTATCCGGACCTGACCTCACCTCCTTACTTACCAAAATCCTGCACTGTCTGTCTGCTATTTCAGCCTTCTTTTCTGCTCGCTTTCTTCAACTGAACATGGACAAAACAGAATTCATCATCTTTCCCCCATCTCACTCTACCCCTCCACCAGACCTATCCATCAATGTCAATGGCTGCTCACTTTCCCCAGTCCCACACGCCCGGTGCCTCGGGGTGATCCTCGACTCTGCCCTCTCTTTCAAGCCACATATCCAAGCCCTTGCCTCTTCCTGCCGCCTCAAACTCAAAAACATTTCCCGGATCCGCGCATTCCTTGACCGTGACACCACAAAAACACTAGTGCATGCCCTTATCATCTCCCGCCTCGACTACTGCAACCTCCTACTCTCTGGACTCCCCTCTAGCACTCTGGCACCACTCCAATCCATCCTACACTCTGCTGCTCGACTAATCTACCTGTCTCCCCGCTATTCCCCAGCCTCTCCCCTATGACAAGCCCTTCACTGGCTTCCTATTGCCCAGAGACTCCAGTTCAAAACCCTCACAATGACCTACAAAGCCATCCACAACCTATCTCCTCCATACATCTGTGACATGATCAACCGGTACCTACCAACACGCAACCTCCGATCCTCTCAAGACCTCCTTCTCTACTCCCCTCTCATCTCTTCTTCCCACAACCGCATCCAAGACTTCTCCCGTGCTTCACCCATACTCTGGAACTCTCTACCCCAGCACATCAGACTCTCGCCTACCATAGAAACTTTCAAAAAGAACCTGAAGACTCACCTCTTCCGACAAGCCTACAGCCTGCAGTGATCCTGAACCTACTGAACCACCACACAACCAGCTCTGCCCTCTCCTAGTGTATCATCACCCATCCCCTGCAGATTGTGAGCCCTCGCGGGCAGGGTCCTCCCTCCTTATGTACCCGTGTGCCTTGTTTTTTGCTCATGTTTAATGTATTTGTCTATATTTGCCCCGTATTTCACATGTAAAGCGCCATGGAATAAATGGCGCTATAAAAATGAACAATAATAATATATATATATATATATATATATATATATATATATATATATATATATATATATATATATATATATATATATATATATATATATATATTATTTTTTTTATTTTTTTTTTCAATTTAATTTTCAAAGGTACTGACTAATTTTCCCATCATATTAATCCATTAGTTTACACACAAATAATGTCATAATTTTTTAATAGAACCAGTTCACTTTACAGTTCTCACTTCACACAAGTGTCCTTAACTTGAAAATAACTTATATAATCATTAAATAATTGATGCTCAGAAATTAAGATGAGTTCAAATACTTCTCTTCCAGGGTCTTAAGAGATTTAACTTTTTACGAAAAATATGCAGTTTATTCCTCACCAACATTACCTAGAAACAGTAGGTGTAAATAAACCTCTGTAAAACTCATTATGTGGGTTGCCACTGTAAGATGGTTGAACATATAAAGATAAGGGAAAAGATTCACAGAGATGTGTGCAAAATTTTTAAAGCTTTGTATTATTGTGCCAAATCCCCTCCATGTTTTGGGTTTTATACTTTGTGAAAGGTGGCGTACCGGTGCAGAACCGCATTGGTAATAAAAACCAATTTGGAATCCCAATGCTCTTCATTCCCGCATTGGTGCTCGCCTAATCATGCCAGTATCCATTTTGTCAAAACCCCTCAATGTGTCTTCTCTGGAGAAAATCCTTGAAATACAGTGTCCAACGATGGAGACCACAATTTCTTTTCTGTCACATTCTTACAGAATGCAGCAGTGTGGCTTTGTTCTAAAATGTAGGCTTAAGCAGAGGCCTCATAGAAGTCAACAGGCTCTGTAATATGGCTCTGACTCTAGAAATAGCCGCTCCCTAATGTGCAAATAAATGTTTTGGTTTGTGAATTTATACTTTTAATTTTTTTCTACCTTTCTCAATGAACCATAACATTATTGTGCACAGATATTACGGAACGGTGCAATCTGTCACATTCTTACTGATGTTTGCCTTACACTAACTATAATATTATGCTCAGAGTCACTTAGTTCATTAATTTTCTCTAGTCATACCCATATTCTCACTGCTTTTCAACTCAAAAATGTTCTACGTGTTCACAACGGCGATTATATAGGATATTCTACATAGGATCCATATATATGCTATGTGTAACGTATAGCTAAGTGTTTGTACAAAACATTCCATGAGGCTTAATATTTCCAAACCAGTTCAGCTAATTAAATTTGAAGTAAATTGCTTTTACTTTAATAAACAGGATAATTTAATAAATGTAAATGACCCAGCAAATTTAAATTCTTTGAGTGTTACAAGAATACTTATGGATGCAACAGAATTTTAATTAGCCTGCCATTTTTACGAGTTTCAAGCTGATAATGTGGTTGTTTATGATATATGTTCAAGAAAGCTCTTTATTTTGTCATCATTCATTTAGCACAGCAACATTACAAGATTTTGTCTTAGTAGATACTAAAACATTTTTAATGGAAATAAATATAATTTGCTCAATATGAAGCAATGCAGTAGAATCCATAAGAATGAATGTACCAGACGATACTTAAACTCGAGATACAAATACAATTTAATGTTTCCTATTTGTACCCAAATGGTGCATCTTAAAGGGACAAGTGTGAATATAAGTGAAAACTACAAGGTTCATCTCGAAGTAACTGCGAGGTGGACTGAGAGAAGTCTTAGACCCCAATTCAGTTTCTAGTTTTCTGAAGTTATTTACTCCTAATTACGTTTTATAATATGTGCACCTTATTCTCAATACATTTTGCACCACTTTTTAAGTTGTCCTTTTTTATTTTTCCTCAACAACTTTGCCAATCCAGATATTTTGGACAGATTCATGAAATGCGACAGTCATGAGTTTACTGTGACAGAGAGGTGCCAGAAGGACAGAGCATCTGATTTCCCTACTTTTCTGCACTGATCAGAAGTACCTCACCATCATATTAAATGTTTCAGGTGTTCAGTTGAGAGCTTCTAGAGCTTTCCTGCATTGATGGTCTCAGCTGTTCAGTACTAGTCACTCCCCTCTCCTATTTATACTTGCCTCTGGCTATCAGGGATGCCAATGTTAGATTATTGCTGCCTGGCTCTGGAGCTGGAGTAGATGGTTGTTTGAGGAAGCGTTTGGAGTGTTTATCTTAAGACTGTTGCTTGGTGATTTGTCTGTGTGCATTTCCTCATCCTCTTTTATTTGTTTTTTTTTTTTCCTTCCTTCCCTCCCTGGTGTTGCACTCTTTAGTTTGTGAGTGCATATTTGTATGATTGGTATTTTCCTATATCCCTGTACATAGTCTCTTGTTAGTCTGATTTGTGTATTTACATACACTGCTACTCCCTACTTCCCTGGGTGGGGGAGGAAACAGATTAAGGGCATATTCAGGAGATCAACAAGGTACGTAGCCCCGGAGTCATTAGACAGAATCTGGGAAGCAGTGATAACTAGGGAGCACATAGCGCCATTGACTGGGAAGGAGCCTCTGGCCCCAGGATATCCGACAAGAGTCATGACAGCGACTTTAATCAAACATCAACTTTTTTTTAGTGCATCTCACTTCAGTGTTCTCTCTTGATCAAGATTTCTAGAGGAACTTTCAATTTTGTGCATTTTGAAACCAGTGTGAGATGCAGACACAGAACAACATATGGGCCTTTATTTGTGTCTATGACACAACCTTCTTGCTGATTTGGAGGAGGAAGTGGACCCTCTTACCTCTTATACTCCTGTGTGGCTGCACATGGTGCATCAATGATATATTAGTCCCTGTTTACAACTTTTTGAACGATTTACAACAGCAGTTACTTTTCCCTTTATTCCTAATAGCATGAAAAGTAGGTGGAAAATGGTTAAGGCAAAAAACCTTCAAACTTAAAATGTCATGTTTTGTTGAATATGAATGTATATGATATACATGTGAACTTGATACATAATATAATGATGTTATTATATTTTTGTTTTTCAGCAGAAAGGTGAATCAGAGAACCATGGTGTTTCTACAGAGAAAATAGCACAAATGACCTTTGAGATCCCACTGAATGACTCCGGATCAGCTGGATTAGGAGTTAGCCTAAAAGGGAACAAGTCCAGAGACACCAGCACTGATCTGGGGATCTTCATTAAATCTATCATCCATGGAGGGGCTGCATTCAAGGTATGGGATATTAAGATGAACATTACCAAAAAATCCTGTTATATCCAAGGGCCTTGCTATGTATCTTATTTGGCTTTTCACATGATGTGTTGCACTGCTGGATTTGTTTGTGCTTGAAAACATTTAACCCGTTCGGTTGATCCTGGAAGTAATTCCTCACTGATCGACTGTCCCAGTCATTCTGGTGCTGTTGAGTCCTCCTCCAGTCACTACTTCCTGCTGCACCAATGACATCCTCTCACTGGGAAATGATGTCACTGCAACCTGTCGCTGGCTGTAGCGGACTACTGATACAGCTTGTGATTGGCTGCATCAGTCACATGATCCTGTGATGGGACATTGACTGTGCAGCGGATAGCAAAGGATGAATCAGGAATGGTAGATGAACATCAAGGTGAGTATTGCATCTTTTTTAATCCATTTTCAGCATTTTTAATATATTATTTACTTTCCAAACAAACACTTTGCATTTAGTATCTAATCACTGATCTTTAGAAACATGGCTCAGTGAAAAGATTCCAGACTGTACATCTATTGGTCTTTTCTAACAGTATGCACTTTTGTATCCTGACAAAATATTAGGGAAGCAATAATATCTGTTTAAGGTACAAATGTGTGGCTGGGATCTTATCATAAATGTTGTTCTTTAAAAACTATGGACGTGTTTGACATGAAAAATCACTATTCTTATTTTAGGGTTCTCTTTGAGTTGAAAAAGGTTGCACTGTATTTCAAGTTGCAATTTCCCTTCCTTCCTTCATTTTCAGACTCTTCATTTTGGTTTCAGATTTTTCCCATGTGGTTTTGTTCATCCCAGGTACAGCTTCATTCCTGTACTACTTTTTCCTTTCACAACCAACCAGGGGTCTTTTTTCCTTTGTGCTGGTGGTATACTTAGATATAAAGCAGTTTGCATGATCTTTCCTCATGGACAACATAGTTTTCTTTACTTTCCACACTCTGATCTGCAATCTACAAATTGCACCAAGCCCTTTAAACAGGCTGCCGGTCTCCTAATGAACAAGAAAAACACTCAATCATTTTATGCAGCATAAAAAAAATCTTCCTTCTCAGCGGTTCATCATCTTGTGTAAACAGGACTTGCACAGAGGAGAACTATGACCACCTAGTACAGATCGCTCACTGCGCTTTGGTCTGCATGTGTAAACAGGCATTGAAATGACAGCCGATCTGTAAAAGTTTACTGGGTGGGAGGCATTTTATAAAGCTCCAGACCTCTCACCTAGCCAACCAGTACGCTCATGGGCCAAGAACCGTAGAACCAGATGGATGTCTCTTGCTTTTAAGGATTGCTAGTTTTAATGCTTTTTGTTCTCTGTAAACATTGCCCAGCCTGTAAGATTCCCTACAGCAGCTGGTGGTCTCTGATAGCAGAAACCATACCTTTCAAAAGCTTTTCTTAGATATAGTCAGAGATTCCAATCAACAGTTTTAGCTTAATACATTTCTTGACTGCATGCTTTATTCCAATGTTATGCTAAATGTCTAACAGAGTTGATTTGTTTTCTAAAGAAGTCCTACATTATAACAGTACTAAGTGTAATGCAAGATAATAATTTCACTTGTCAGCTAGTCACATTACCATTCCCTACTATGTGATGTGTACATCTCTACCTCTTCATTGTTGCAGACTCCAAAAAACCTTGTGTGCAGGCTGGACCTGCAGTATTGCTACACTCTTGTATTCTGCCCACCCTTCCACTGTCTGTATGTTATCTTGAAGTGGCGACATAGGTAGTAAAATAATACAGAAGTGTGATGTATAAGCAAAATAAAATCAAAACCGAATGGGTGTGACCACTGAGCCCATCATTGCCTGAGCATGAAGGCAGATCCTTAATTCTGTGTTCGTACCACTGCTCAGAAAAATTACCCGTAATTATACAGTAAGTCCAATTACAGCAGCCAACTGAAGGCAAAAAAATGAGCGTAAATCTGACACTTGATTGCTGATCTGTGGTAGTTTAATAGTCTGTTTGCACAGGCTGACCGCTCTTTAGATGCACACTGAATGATCAGAAATAGATTGTATTGAAAGGATCTTCTGCCATTGTTCCTGTTTACACCCGATAATGCGCTGCTGAGAATGATCATCTTTTGTACAAACTAAAAGACAATTTCACCTGACAAACGAGCATTTTGCTCATTTTTCGGGTGACCGGCAACCTGTTTAGCATGATGTTCATAAAATGAGCCTTCCTAGAAAACTTGTTATTGATAATGATGTAGTATAAATGCACCTTATAAGTTACATAATTGTGTGAGTTGTCATTGCCAGTCCGCAGTAATCAGTGCCTTGTGCTCCTGTTGCATTTCTCATCATGGATATTTGTCCTTTTACATCAAATTTCTCTATATCTCAGCACATTCAGATATTTTGTTTTTTTAACATTTGCATTCTGTTTATGTTAATGTTTTTCATCTGCCATCAACCTGCTGAGTCAGCTAATCTCTGCCATTAAACTACACAACAGCAAATTTACAGTCTATGTTAAACAGACAGCCATAGCATCAATCAAACGTGATTTCTTGTCAATGCATTATACTTCGCCTATGTTACTTACTGTAAGATAAATAGAGATGTATAATTTAAATTAAGGACAGTGGCAAGTAAGTTTGGTTAACCCTTTGAAACTACATAATGTAAATATATATATATATATATATATATATATATATATATATATATATATATATATATATATATATATATATTTGCAAAATCAAAGGAAAAAAAATTCAATCACAGGCATATCCAATTTGTGTGACTTTAATTACAGTATCTTATAAGGTGACTCAGGGGTGTGTATGGCTTTTATGTTCTCACATGCACTCCAAAAAACTTTTGAGTATGCAACTGAACATCCAGCCTTGATAGACCTCTTCCTAGATAAGCCTCTTACTCCTCAGAATTATTATCACCCATGGGTCTAGACATATTTCACAGCTTGTATCACCAATCCTTCTCTTCTTCATGTCTTAAGGCCCCGTCTCACTAAGCGATTTACCAACGATCACGACCAGCGATACGACCTGGCCGTGATCGTTGGTAAGTCGCTGTGTGGTCGCTGGGGAGCTGTCACACAGACCGCTCTCCCCAGCGACCAACGATCAGGGGAACGACTTCGGCATCGTTGAAACTGTCTTCAACGATGCCGAAGTCCCCCTGCAGCACCCGGGTAACCAGGGTAAACATCGGGTTACTAAGCGCAGGGCCGCGCTTAGTAACCCGATGTTTACCCTGGTTACCAAAAAAACCAAACAGTACATACTCGCCTTTCGGTGTCCCTTGCCGTCTGCTTCCTGCTCTCACTGAGCCGCCGTACTGTGAGAGCAGAGCGCAGCGGTGACGTCACTGCTGTGCTCTCACTTCTCACTGTACGGCCGGCAGTCAGTGAGAGCAGGAAGCAGACGGCAAGGGACACCGAAAGGCGAGTATGTACTGTTTGTTTTTTTTGGTAACCAGGGTAAACATCGGATTACTAAGCGCGGCCCTGCGCTTAGTAACCCGATGTTTACCCTGGTTACCAGTGAAGACATCGCTGGATCGGTGTCACACACACCGATTCAGCAATGTCAGCGGGGCCTCAACGACCAAAAAAAGGTCCAGGCCATTCTGACACGACCAGCGATCTCGCAGCAGGGGCCTGATCGCTGGTACGTGTCACACATAGCGAGATCGCTATGGAGGTCGCTGTTGCGTCACAAAACTTGTGACTCAGCAGCGATCTCGCTAGCGATCTCGCTATGTGAGACGGGGCCTTTAGAGCCATGAAGCGTGACCTGCTTGGCAAGTTTCCAAATGGTCTTGGGTGAGCAAGGAAGACACTTTGATAAAGCTTGCTCGATGTTGTTAGTTGTGGGGTAAACTGATTCAATCCAACCACTGAATCCATAATGATGTCCTTCAGCCCACATAGTACATTGCACAGCCCACGTAGTACATTGCACAGCCCACATAGTATATTGCACAGCCCACGCAGTATATAGCAATGTGGGCATCATATCCCTGTAAAAAAAAAATAAAATAAAAAATAGTTATATACTCACCTTCCATTGGCCTCGGATCCAGGCGAAGCGTTTACCGATGCTCCTCACGTGCTCCGGTCCCAAGAGTGCATTGTGGTCTCGCGAGATGATGACATAGTGGTCTCGTGAGACCGCTACGTCATCATCTCACGAGACCACAATGCATGGAGCGGTCACCGGAGCGTCACGAGGAGCGGGAAAGGCCTGTTCCTGATCAGGGGGCCGATGGACGGTGAGTATATAACTATTTTTTTTTTAAATTATTTTTAACATTAGATCTTTTTACTATTGATGCCGCATAGGCAGCATCGATAGTAAAAAGTGTGTCACACAGGGTTAATAGCAGCGGTAATGGAGTGCGTTATAACGTGGTCCGTTACCGCTGCCATTAACCCTGTGTGAGCGCTGACTGGGGGCGAGTATGGAGCGGGCACTGACTGCGGGGAGTAAAGAGCGGCCATTTTGCTGCCGGACTGTGCCCATCGCTGATTGGTCGTGGCCGTTTTGCCGCGACCAATCAGTGACTTGGATTTAATGACAGACAGAGGCCGCGGCCAATGAATATCTGTGACAGACAGACAGCAGGACAGACAGAAAGACGGGAGTGACCCTTAGACAATTATATAGTAGATGTCACACCATTGCTGTCATAGGTGTCATACTTCCCGTGTTAGGCTATGTTCTCACCATGTGCTTTTGGTGGGGTTTTGATGTTGCCGAATTTCTGCACCTTATTATTTAATTTGCCGTAGGTAACTTGAGTTTTTTTTAACATTCGTCTTTAGCTTGTTTTTGGTGCTTCGGTTTTTGTCTTTTTAGTGAGTCATGCTTCAAATAAAGCTGCATTGTTTTTTATACTTCCTGTTGTTTTTTTTTGTTTTTGTTTTTTTTGCTTTGAGAAAACCTTATTGACATACATAGGTGTGGATTACATGCCTTTTTGATGTGTTTCATCCATGGTAACACACTTAAAACGCATAGCGTCAAAATCACAAAATCTCATTGTGAGAGAGTAGCCTAAAGGGGTTCATTTTATTTTTGTTTAGACAAAGTGGGCTTGGTTAGGCACTCCAGCTGTTTTAGCCAAATTTATCAATTAAGACTTGCATAAAGTAAAAAAAAATCAGTCCAGTAGGGAATGGTATAAAGCAGGGGTGCGGAATCTTTTTTCTACCAAGGGCCATTTGGATATTTATACCATCCATTGGGGGCCGTCCAAACTCTGCCCGCAAAGTGCACCCTGACTGGCACTGGTGTCAGGACATAATTCTTAATTGCATGCCCTTCTGTGTTCAATAGTGAACACCGCATGTGTGTGCTAACAGAGCAAGAAGAAATTAATGAGCTAGTTGTAATCAAAATACAGCTCCTTGCCCAGGTATGTGGTCCCTGAGAATCTGCCCGGGGGCCTGATAAAATGTCATCAAGAGACGTAAATGGCCCGGGGGGTTGAGGTTCCTCACCCCCCTGTTATAAAGCCTAAAGTAACAAAGAGGCAACAAATTTAAGATATGTTTTTGCAAATTTGGAACAAGGCCCATTGACTTTTAACTTATCTCATACTTAAAAAAAAAAAAAAAAAATACTGTAAAAATTCTTAATACCTGATAATAAATGACCCCCATAAAATCTGAGAATTTAAAATTTCGAGATGAATTATAAATCCACGTGACAAAACTGAGGAGCAGCCCTTCATTAAAAGTTTTTATATTTTCACATGAGAATCTGTTGAAGTCCTGAAGCTCCTCTGGATGCATATGTTGCACTTGAGCTGGAGGATTAAACCTTCATCTTCAAGCACTTCTGACATATATGCTTCTTATTTTTAGATTTTGAGGAACCATATTTGAAAATACTAATTTTAACTCTTGATTGTATAAGACAACCTCCCTTGTGTGCAGCACTTGACTGGTTAATGCCATGTCTCCATCTGAAAAGCTCAGAAAATTGCAGGATAATTTGTAAAGCGCATTAAAACATCAGCTTTTTAATATGTTAAGTGCTTCCCAGTTGGACATTAGGTTGGACTGATACTTAAGTGATACGCAACCATTACACTTTGTCTTTCTTGACAGCATGTCGCTAAGAAAGTTTGGAGACATGTTTAACTGCTTGACTACTGTAATGGTCAATATGATTTGTTGTAAAATAAAGCCGCTGAATGTTCACACATCTTTCTTATATCACAATTACTATAAATATCAGTAAAAAGTGAAGCTGCAAGGGAGCTGAAATGGAATCCGATTACTAGAGACCACCAATCATTTATCTGATGTGTGCGGTTAAGGAGTAAAATCTGAGAATGTTTGTTAAACTGAAGAAGTATATTGAATATTCAGACAAAGGCTAGTGCATGCAGCACATAAAGCCATTATTTCAGTGTAAAGACCCTTAATGATACGCCATATGCTTCCATCTTCATATAGATGCAAGCAGATTTCTGTATAAATCTGAGAGAAAAATTATGGGAACATATGGCATCTGCTCAGATGACTCTGCAACATGCATGAACCCTAAATAACCACTTCTCATCATGTCTCTGCTATACTGTATCTACCTGTTTCTGCTGTTCTTAGATGCATTTTTGGCTTGTAGCTTTCTAGCACCTAAAGACCAGCACTGTAAAATTCTGTTACACACACTCCACCTGTACAGCGCTGCCTCCCTGACTTTACTCCAGTCTCTGTATATTTGCTGCAGCAGGGACGTCTGATCACTGCTGCTCTGTCAATGTAGATGGCACAAGCTACTGAGCTCAGTGATTGGCTGCAGTGGTGAAGAGCACTCATGCACTCTAGTTGCAACATCACCTCTGCAGCCAGTAAATGGTGAGAATGTGAGTGACGAATGCTTCAAAAAATAGAAAATTGAATAGTATATCTTTAGTCAATTGACAAAATGCAAAGTGAATGAAAAAAAAAATTAAATGAAATCAATGTTCAGTCTGACTGTATTTTACCTTCAAAACGGCATCAATGCTGATCGATCATGATGTTGAGCTCAAGGCACTAAGGGGGCGGCAGTAGCATAATTTCCAAGATTTTTCTTTACTAAAGATTGTTCTTAATTACATTAATTGTGTGTTTGGGCTCATTCTCCTGCTGCAGAATATATTTGGAGCCAATCAGATGCTTCAACAATCGTTTTGTATGATGGATAGGTATCTGCCTGCATTTCTCAGCTTTGTGGACACCAATAAATGAGCACAGTTAAGGACTGTAGATGCAGTGGTTGGCCAAGGAAACAGTGCAGAAGATTAAAGACACATCATGCTTACCTAACTTTATTTTGGAAGATGTACATCAGTACCATCAGCTCACAACTGGCAGCAATCAATGTGATACTGCTACTCCAATTGTTTGTAGAAGTCTGGCGAAAAATGGTCTTAGTGGAAAAATTGGGGCCAAAATCACACCTTTGACAAGGCCAAGTGATGTAACTATGCATGAAAACATAGGAATTGGGGTGCAAGAAAAATGGCAGCGGGTTCTCTGGACTGATAAGTATTGAACAGATGAGTATTGGGCTGATGAGTATACATTTAAAATATTTGATGGTAATATAAGGCATTCTCTTTGCCAAAGACCTGAAGAGATTACTATAATACGTTTTTGCAGATAACAGTGAAGCATGGTGGAGGACATAATTTCAACACATGTAGTTGGGGATTTGGTTAAGATTAATATTGTTCTCAGTGTGGAGAAATACAGGCAGATATTCATCCATCATGCAGTTTCGTCAGGGAGGAGTACGATAGGCTCCATATTTATTCTGCAGCAAGACAATGACCAGAAATATACAGCCAATATCATCAAGAACTATCTTCAGTGTAAATAAAAGCAAGGAATCCTGGAAGTAATGATACATCCCCCAAAGATCCCTGATCTCATCGTCATGCAGTCTGTGATTGATCACCTGGAGCTATAGAAAGATTTGCATAAGGCTTCACCCTCACATCTGTGGTAAGTTCTTCAAAATATTTGTAACAACCTCCCAGCCCAGTTTTTTTTAAAAACAACATCCAAGTGTACCTAGGTGAGTTTTTAATGCTGTTTTTAACCCCATCACAACCAGGGGTATTTCCATTTTTGCTTTTTCGTTTTTTGCTCCCCTTCTTTCCAGAGCCATAACTTTTATATTTTTTCTGTCAAAATTGCCATGTGTGGGCTTGTTTTTTGTGGGACAAGTTGTACTTTTGAACAGCACCATTGCTTTTAACATATCATGTAATGGAAAACGTGAGAAAATTCCAAGTGCAGTGAAATTGCAAAAAAAAGTGCAATTCCACAGTTATGTTTTTTTGTTGTTGTTTTTTTTTACCATGTTCACTAAATGCTGAAACTGACCTGACATTTTGATTCTCCAGGTCATTACGAGTTCATAGACACCAAACATGTCTAAGTTCTTTCTATCTAAGTGGTGAAAATTGCCCGGTATTGCATTTTATTGCAATGTAGTGGCAACCCCCAAAAAACATAATTCTGGAGTTATTACTTTTTTTCTCGTTATGCCGTTTAGAGATTGAGTTAATTCTATTTTTTATATTGATAGATCGGGCGATTCTGAATGTGTCGATACCAAATATGTGTATATATTTTTTCTTCCGGTTTTATTTTGAAAGGGGGTGATTTGAGATATATATATATATATATATATATATATATATATATATATATATATATATATATATATATATATATATATATATAGAGAGAGAGAGAGAGAGAGAGAGAGAGAGAGAGAGAGAGAGAGAGAGAGAGTGTTTTTGGCAAAGCCAGCTTACCGCTTTGAAGAAGCCGGAATACATCCAACCTGTGGTTACAGTTCGCACGGAAAGTGGATTGGGACAAATCCACACATATAAAGAATAAACTTTTTTTTTTCTCCAGATATACAGTATATATATATATTTATTTAATCCTTCTATATTGTTTCAAAACACTCTTTTTTGGTGATTACTTTGTATTTCCGTTCATACTGCACCCACACACAAATTATACACCCCCTTCAGCAAGAAAATAGCCAAACAAACCACACATCCATGATGTGAACACAAAATACACTTTAACCCCTTCCCGACATGTGACGTAATAGTACGTCACATGTCGGGACCCCCGCTTTGATGTGCGCTCCGGCGGTGAGCGCACATCAAAGTCGCGACATGTCAGCTGTTTTTTACAGCTGACATGTGCGCGCAATAGCGGCGGGTGAAATCGCGATCACCCGCCGCTATTAACTAGTTAAATGCCGCTGTCAAACTCAGACAGCGGCATTTAACTACCGCATCCGGCCGTGCGGCCGGATATGAGCGCATTGCCGACCCCTGTCACATGATCGGGGGTCGGCGATGCTTGTGCATTGTAACCATAGAGGTCCTGGAGACCTCTATGGTTACTGATTGCCGGTGGCTGTGAGCGCCCCCCTGTGGTCGGCGCTCACAGCACACCTGCATTTTAGCTACATAACAGCGATCTGATGATCGCTGTTATGTAGCAGAGCCGATCGGGCTGTGCCTGCTTCTAGCCTCCCATGGAGGCTATAGAAGCATGGTAAAAGTTAAAAAAAAAAGTAAAAAAAAATGTGAAAAAAATAAAAAAAATATAAAAGTTTAAATCACCCCCCTTTCGCCCCAATCAAAATAAATCAATAAAAAAAAAGCCCAACCTACACATATTTGGTATCGCCGTGTTCAGAATCGCCCGATCTATCAATAAAAAAAAAGCATTAACCTGATCGCTAAACGGCGTAATGAAAAAAAAAATCGAAACGCCAGATTTACGTTTTTTTGGTCGCCACGACATTGCATTAAAATGCAATAACGGGCGATCAAAAGAACGTATCTGCACCGAAATGCTATCATTAAAAATGCCAGCTCGGCACGCAAAAAATAAGCCCTCACCCGACCCCAGATCACGAAAAATGGAGACGCTACGGGTATCGGAAAATGGCGCAATTTTATTTATTTATTTTTTTGCAAAGTTTGGAATTTTTTTTCACCACTTAGGTAAAAAAGAACCTAGTCATGTTAGGTGTCTATGAACTCGTACTGACCTGGAGAATCATAATGGCAGGTCAGTTTTAGCATTTAGTGAACCTAGCAAAATAGGCAAGCAAAAAACAAGTGTGGGATTGCACTTTTTTTGCAATTTCACTGCACTTGGAATTTTTTTCCCGTTTTCTAGTACACGACATGGTAAAACCAATGATGTCGTTCAAAAGTACAACTCGTCCCGCAAAAAATGAGCCCTCACATGGCCAAATTGACAGAAAAATAAAAAAGTTATGGCTCTGGGAAGGAGGGGAGCGAAAAACGAAAACGGAAAAACGGAAAAAGCTCTGGGGGTGAAGGGGTTAAACATTAATTTTCATAAACCTGAAGTAAGGAAAAATGACCTGCAGGTGGCACCACACTACCCAAAAGCACAATACCAGAAAGCTGAAACAAATCCTAACATTTGCCTTGGGGGCTTGCCAGCTTGCCGAACTCCTTGCCCAGCCAATTTCAGGCAGGTACATATACAATATTTGCTACATATGTGGAAGTAGAATAAAAGTAAAACTTTACCTGTTTAAGACTTCAGCTTTAAAACTGAAGATATAAATGAATGAAGCCTAACAGGGACGGCACAGGTTCTGAACCATCAGATTTTCCGTATTATTGGGCAGTCATTGAACAGTCTATCTTCCTTCTAAGGTTGCAGCTTATTGGTGACCTGGAGTCACCTCTGGTTCCATGTAAAAAACTGCAGCGTTGACATAATGCAGACTGTACATTGTTTCCCAATGGGAGAGATTGGTGGAAACATCCTTGCAAAAATTGAAAAAAAAAATAAAAAATCCAACTGTATGGAAAAAAGGTAAGATAATCTGCAGATATTACTTTTTAAAAAAAAAATAGATATTCCCAATTATTATACAATGGTGTAAATGCGCTCAGTTATGGGGTCAATTCTCCATAATTTTTACTGTCAAAGTGGCCCTGCTGTAAAGGGAGCTGCTCCGTTCACATTCGTAGTGCTGTGTTGCACTTCCCTACACTGCAGGTAGATGGCAGTGCTGCTGTGGAGGGGAAAAATGCTGCTGCTCCTGTTTGCAAAGACAATCAGACCCCTTCTGATCAGTAAGTAGAATACCATTATGTTTAATGTTGGGGGATCTCCTTTAGGCTGGAGTCACACACAACGTATAATAAATCGGTCCGTTTTACACGGATGTGAATTGCAATTATATATATATATATATATATATATATATATATATATATATATATATATATATATATATATATATATATATATATATATATACTAGTGACATAGTATATTGCCCAGTTACGTAGTATACAGCACAGAGCTGCGTAGTATATTGGCCAGTTACGTAGTATACAGCACAGAGCCACGTGGTATATTGCACAGCGACATAGTATACAGCACAGAGCCACATAGTATATTGCCCAGTGACGTAGTATATTGCCCAGCCACGTAGTATATTGTTCAGCCACATAGTATATTGCCCAGTTACGTAGTATATTGCCCAGCCACGTAGTATATTGCCCAGCCATGTAGTATATTGCCCAGTGACGTAGTATATTGCCCAGTGATGTAGTATGCAGCACAGAGCCACATAGTATATTGCCCAGTGATGTAGTATACAACACAGAGCCACATAGTATATTGCCCAGCCACGTATGTCACAGGTTAAAAAATAAAAAAATAAACATATACTCACCTTCCGAGGGGCCCCTTGTAGTTCTGTCACCTGTGTTCGGTTCAGGCGGCAGCTTCCGGTCCGAGGGTGTGATGACATCGAGGTCACATGACCATAATGTCACGGCAGGTCCTTCTCGCGCAGGGCCTGTGATGATGCCGCGGTCACATGACTGTGACATCATGGCAGGTCCTTCCCGCGCAGGGCCTTTTATGACGTCGCGGTCACATGACCGTGACATCATTGCAGGTCATTGTCGCACACCATGTAACATATAAGTCCCCTTTAAAAATATAGTTTTATTGATTAAATAGTTAAAAATACCACTTCCCAGTGAGAACGGAAAAAATTATTATAATATTAAGGGATATATATAGGTGCACCTACCCTAGTAGATATCCCTGCACTGGCCTACTGCCCCTACCTAACAGTGGAGGTTGGCACCCTGATAGTATATTTGGCGCCCCCACTCCGCGACGGCTATCCCCTGCTGGCCCTATAAATTACCTTACCAACTAAAGGGGAGAAAACAATAAGCAATTTAAAGAAATGAAGGAAGAGCAGGCAGGCAGAACTAAGGTGCACACTATATAAATATTGACCAACTCCCTACTTCTGGTCTCTTAAGGGACAATGTGCTAGAGGCATATAACAAAAATAGCTAACCAATATTGTGTACAATTGTCCTTGTGTGTACTCACAAAAGTGTACTCCTATATATCAATAATGAGACTTTTAGTAGGGAGAGGAACACATATACAAATGACTTGGTTCAGTCCGGATACAGGACTATGCATAACTACACTGTCTGGCAAAGAAGACATATAAATACCAACATTGCATATATAATGGAGTACAAATAGCCAGCCGGCAGTATACAGATGATATTTTTGACTAACCCATGTAATAGCGCTGCATATAGAATCACATACAGGTGCCCATAGCCAGTATTCAGTGTTTATGCTAGTGCAATATGCTAGACCAAAAAAAAAAAAGATATTCAAGTGCTAACATAGACAGCCAGTGAGAAAGATATTCTCCCTAAAGGAGACACTTAGCTGTAGGTATAACGCCCCGACGCGTTTCCCCGTCATACGGTTCCTCAGGGGGCAGACACAGATATAATAAACCGAAAGTCAGCGATGCAGGTGCCCTGATACCGGGACAGACCTGTTTAGATCCCCGGAGATGGGACTTATGTAGTAGAGTGCAATCCTGCTAGCAAATCGGCAGGGCGCCCCAAGCCCCTCCTCAGATTTCCAGACAGACCGGGTATAGCACAGCACAATATGTGTGGAAGAGATACCAGTGTCCATATCAGCCAAGGGCTCCCGCCCCTTAGCATAAGTAGACAGATAGCACATTAAAAGACTAGATTTACATACCGCACAGTACATTTATGTCACAAATAGGTTCTAAGCCGCATGGTGTATAATGGGCGCCGCCATCAACGATACAGGAGCACCAAACTGCGCATGCGCACAGTCCCAGTGCCTAGAAGGCGGCGCCAGTGCGCTCCATGTCAAAGAAGTTCAAACACTAGAGCAGCGCTCACACTCGCCACGGATTAGATGTGGCGGTCGATTGTGACCGATATTTATTATTATTATTTTTTCACTCCTCATTATCTTTACTGTACATACATTTTTGTCATCACATCAAAACTGCACCTTTATTTATTTTTTGGTTACAGTGGTGTCTTCTATTTCAATTTGCGAGCGCTGATCCTCCTATTGATGGATGATGCGCTTGCCGCTATATTACTTTTACTTAATATGCCGACGCCGCTTTCATTATCTGATCATGACCAGGCGCCTGCGCTGTCCATGCCCAACACACCAAACATGGCGGCGCCGAGTGTGAGCGCTGCTCTAGTGTTTGAACTTCTTTGACATGGAGCGCACTGGCGCCGCCTCCTAGGCACTGGGACTGTGCGCATGCGCAGTTTGGTGCTCCTGTATCGTTGATGGCGGCGCCCATTATACACCATGCGGCTTAGAACCTATTTGTGACATAAATGTACTGTGCGGTATGTAAATCTAGTCTTTTAATGTGCTATCTGTCTACTTATGCTAAGGGGCGGGAGCCCTTGGCTGATATGGACACTGGTATCTCTTCCACACATATTGTGCTGTGCTATACCCGGTCTGTCTGGAAATCTGAGGAGGGGCTTGGGGCGCCCTGCCGATTTGCTAGCAGGATTGCACTCTACTACATAAGTCCCATCTCCGGGGATCTAAACAGGTCTGTCCCGGTATCAGGGCACCTGCATCGCTGACTTTCGGTTTATTATATCTGTGTCTGCCCCCTGAGGAACCGTATGACGGGGAAACGCGTCGGGGCGTTATACCTACAGCTAAGTGTCTCCTTTAGGGAGAATATCTTTCTCACTGGCTGTCTATGTTAGCACTTGAATATCTTTTTTTTTTTTTTTGGTCTAGCATATTGCACTAGCATAAACACTGAATACTGGCTATGGGCACCTGTATGTGATTCTATATGCAGCGCTATTACATGGGTTAGTCAAAAATATCATCTGTATACTGCCGGCTGGCTATTTGTACTCCATTATATATGCAATGTTGGTATTTATATGTCTTCTTTGCCAGACAGTGTAGTTATGCATAGTCCTGTATCCGGACTGAACCAAGTCATTTGTATATGTGTTCCTCTCCCTACTAAAAGTCTCATTATTGATATATAGGAGTACACTTTTGTGAGTACACACAAGGACAATTGTACACAATATTGGTTAGCTATTTTTGTTATATGCCTCTAGCACATTGTCCCTTAAGAGACCAGAAGTAGGGAGTTGGTCAATATTTATATAGTGTGCACCTTAGTTCTGCCTGCCTGCTCTTCCTTCATTTCTTTAAATTGCTTATTGTTTTCTCCCCTTTAGTTGGTAAGGTAATTTATAGGGCCAGCAGGGGATAGCCGTCGCGGAGTGGGGGCGCCAAATATACTATCAGGGTGCCAACCTCCACTGTTAGGTAGGGGCAGTAGGCCAGTGCAGGGGTATCTACTAGGGTAGGTGCACCTATATATATCCCTTAATATTATAATAATTTTTTCCGTTCTCACTGGGAAGTGGTATTTTTAACTATTTAATCAATAAAACTATATTTTTAAAGGGGACTTATATGTTACACGTTTTATTTCCCTTATATGTTATTTTTTCTTTCATGAGTATATTGTCGCACACCAACCTTAGCACCGGAACCTGCCGCTTGCATGGACCGGTCACCGGAGCGTCGGAAAGGCGGCAGAAGGTGAGTATATAATGATTTGCTATTTTTTTTAATTATTTTTAACATTAGATGTTTTTACTATTGAGGCTGCATAGGCAGCCTCAATAGTAAAAACTTGGTCACACAGGGTTAATAGCGGCGGTAACTGAGTGAGTTACCCATGGCATAACGCAGTCCATTACCGCTTGCATTAACCCTGTGTGAGCCGTGACTGCGGGGAGTATGGAGCGGGTGCTGGGCAGTGGCTGCAGGGGAGTAGGAAGGGACTAATCGGACTGTGCCCGTCGCTGATTGGTCGCGGCAGCCATGACAGGCAGCTGGCGAGACCAATCAGCGAATGAATATCCGTGATGGAAGTTGCCGACAGAAAGACGGTAGTACTAGGGTTGAGCGACTTTTGCTTTTTTAGGATCGAGTCGGGTTTCGTGAAACCCGACTGTCTCGAAAGTCGGATCGTGTGAAACCGGCCGATTATTGTGAAAAGTCGGGGGGCCGACCGAAACACGAAACCCAATGCAAGTCAATGGGGATTGATTTTTTTTTCTTCTCTCTCTCTCTCTCTCTCTCTCTCTCTCTCTCTCTCTCTCTCTCTCTCTCTCTCTCTCTCTCTCTCTCTCTCTCTCTCTCTCTCTCTCTCTCTCTCTCTCTCTCTCTCTCTCTCTCTCTCTCTCTCTCTCCCCCTCCTCCGTCCCTGCAAAATTTGTGTTTCACTGTGGGAATCGCTATATCCCAAATGTTAAGATGGCGCTTTTACCCCTTGTGACGCCGCACAAAGCAAGCCGGAACCCATGTCATCACGCTGCACACACTCCTTCATTGGCTGAAAGAAATGGCGGGGAAAGCGTCATACGAAACGCGACTTTGGCGCGAAAATCGCCGACCGTGTGGCCGATCCCACGCTGGGGTCGGGTTTCACGAAACCCGACTTTGCCAAAAGTCGGCGACTTTTGAAAATGACCGATCCGTTTCGCTCAACCCTACGTAGTACCCCTTAGACAAAAAAAAAAAAAAAAAAATTATATATATATATATATATATATATATATATATATATATATATATATATATATATATAGTCAGTGACACACATACCCCTCTGTGTTCATCATCTCATTAAATACATTTACATTTTACCAGCTTAATTTTCCTGAAATTGCCTAAAGAGACTGAAAGGTGCAGTACTATGATAACATCTGCTTCATGCAGGCTATGATCAGATCGCCTGTGTATAGCAGAAATTCTCACTCGCTATGAGTGCCGTCTGCTGGGTGGCACTCATAGGAATTCGGCAATGACAACCACAGGAGTCTGCGATAGACTCACGGTTGTCATGCCAACCATCGGTGACCCACGGTCATGTGACATGGGCGCCGATGGGTGGAATTAGCGATGTGCTTCCAGTAACCGCAAGCTAAATGCTGTTGTCAGACATTGACAGCGGTATTCAACTAGTTAACAGCCGCGGGTGGTTCGTGAATCCACCCTCAACTGTTTCAGGCACATGTCAGCTGTACAGATCCACTGTCAATTGCCCATAAAGGTGCGGGCTCAGCACCAGAGCCCGCACCAAACAGAGAGTAAGACATCACATACTATTACGTCCAACGTCGTGAAGGGGTTAAGGTAAAGGGTGAATACAGCAAATATTAATTTTATGTAACTTGTCAATTGTTCATTCACTTTGCATTTTATTAATTGATAAAAAAAGCTACAAACACTTATATTTTTTAAAGCATTGTTACTTATGGTTCATATTTTCCAAACCTGCTTTTGCACATTACTACATGTGTATGATATTATAATTGCATATAGTATGTGTGTATGCACATAAATCTGCAGATGTACATTATATATAAATATTTTAATACATACTCTACCATGTAAAAGTTTAGGATCACTTAGAAATGTCCTTATTTTTGAAAGAAAAGCACAGTTTTTTCCAATGAAGCTAACATTAAATGATTCAGAAATACACTCTATACATTGTTAATGTGGTAAATGACTATTCTAGCTGCAATCGTCCGGTTTGTAATGCAATATGTTCATAGGTGTATAGAGGCCCATTTCCAACAACCATCACTCCAGTGTTCTTATGGTACTTTGTGTTTGCTAACTGTGTTAGAAGGCTGATGGATGGTTAGAATACCCTTGAAAACCCTTGTGCAAGTATGTTAGCACAGCTGAAAACAGATTGGCTGGTAAGAGAAGCTGTAAACCTGACCTTCCTTTGATCTAGTTGAGAATCTGGGGTATTACATTTGTTGGTTCCATTAAACTCTCAAAATGGCCAGAAAAAAACAACTTTCATATGAAACTCGACAGTCTATTCTTGTTCTTAAAAATGAAGGCTATTCAATGCTTGAAATTGCTAAGAAACTGAAGATTTCCTCCAAGGGTGTGTACTATTCCCTTCAGAGGAGAGCTAAAACAGGCTCTAACCAGAGTAGAAAGAGATGTGGGAGGCCCCGCTGCACAACTGAGCAACAAGACAAGTACATTAGAGTCCGTAGTTTGAGAAATCGACGCCTCACAGGTCCTCAACTGGCAGCGGCATTAAATAGTACACACAAAAAACGCCAGTGTCAACGTCTACAGTGAAGAGGCAACTCCGGGATGCTGGCCTTCAGGGCAGAGTGGCAAAGAAAAAGCCATATCTGAGACTGGCTAATAAAAGGAAAAGATTAATATGAGCAAAAGAACACAGACATTGGACAGATAAAGTTTGAAAAAAAATGTTATGGACAGACAAATCCAAGTTTGAGGTGTTTGGATCACACAGAAGAACATTTGTGAGATGCAGAACAACTGAAAACATGCTGGAAGATTGCCTGATGCCATTTGTCAAGCTTGGTGGAGGAAAGGTGATGGTCTGGGGTTGCTTTGGTGCTGGTAAAAAGGGAGATTTGTACAAGGTAAAAGTGATTTTGAATAAGGAACGCTATCATTCCATTTTGCAACGCCATACCCTGTGGACAGCGCTTGATTGGAGCCAATTTCATCCTACAACAGGACAATGACCCAAAACACACCTCCAAATTATGCAAGAACTATTTAGGGAATAAGCAGGCAGCTGGTATTCTATCTGTAATGGAGTGGCCAGCACAGTCACCGGATCTCAACCCCATTGAGCTCTTGTGGGAGCAGCTTGACCGTATGGTACGCAAAAAGTGCCCATCAAGCCAAACCAATTTGTGGGAGGGCCTTCTGGAAGCATGGGGTGACATTTCTCCAGATTGCCTCAACAAATTAACTGCTAGAATGCCAAAGGTCTGCAATGTTGTAATTGCTGCAAAGGGAGCATTCTTTGATGAAAGCAAAGTTTGAAGGTGAAAATTATTATTTCAAATAAAAATCTTTTTTTCGAACCTTGTCAATGTCTGGAATAGATTTTCAATTCAATTGGCAACTCATTTGATTAATAAAAGTATGAGTTTTCGTGAAAAACACAAAATTGTCTGGGTGATCCCAATATTTTGAGTGGTAGTGTATGTGTAAATACTATATATATATATATATATATATATATATATATATATATATATATATATATATATATATATATATATATAGAATAGTCTTGAAATTGGACATTTCAATTTCCTATAACTCTAATATAGCATATCTTAATGGTACTTTTGTGGTCTTTTAATTAATAGTTTATCTTTTGGTCACCTTACAATGCATGATTGTGCCTGGCACACCTACACTGGTCTGTTTAGCTTTATATCTGTATTAGTCCCAGCATATACTACTCAACTTCCATTTCTGAGCTTCAGAGTTCGTCTTTAAAAGGTGCCTATGAACTCAACTGAACCCAGCAATGAATAATATGTTCAAAAGATTGGTAAAAGTCTAGATGTGCCGCATCAGTTGGAATAGGTTTATGCTGATTTTCAAGTATCTGCTTTTTACTTTTACAATCCTACTGTTTTCAGTAATCATTTAAAATATATTCTGGAGAACCTACTTAAAAGCACAGACTTAGACCGTGCCGCCAAGAGACGAAAGGTTTAACCCAGGTGGCAGCTCATAGTGACCTTACAACAATTATGTTGCCTTTTTATTATTTGGAGCACCAAGGATCTTACTATAATTTTACTGCTGAAATGTTTTCATTATTTAATCCTTCATATATTAATAATTCAGAAATTGTGTGCTATTTTATTAGCAGAACAATGTATGCAATGTTAAATAGTTTTGTATTAGCAAAAAAGGCAATATATTACAGCATTATAGAAGTCATACCTTTATTGGCTTACTGGAACAATTATATTTTCAAGCTTTTGTATCTTAAAGACCTCGTCATCAGGCCACTTTACAAACAAATCAATATCACATAAATACTTTCTTTTTGTAGGAGCATCTGCAGATTGCAAATATATTTTTGTAATTCGCCAAGAAATGTAAAACTCCAATAATATTTGTGTTGTTTTTGACATCAATTAATGAAAGTAATATGCTTGGATTTGAAAAAGCTTATTTCATGATCAGAACAAGATTTTACCCAGTGCATGAGAGCAATGAAGTTGCCTGTTAAAGGGTTATTCCTGTCTGAGACTGAAGGGAAATATAAAAGAGACAAACCGACAAAGTACATAAGATAGTATAATAAAATATAATATTCATTGAATAATCATTATAAAATCAGAGAGACAATAATGGGAGAAAAAGAAAACGATGTATGCAAGAACAATTGAAAAAATAGGCCGCACATCCACACATAGCTCAAATGGCTAAAAGGATAAATATACAAGTGTAATCAGGCCAAAAATGTGACTCACAATGAAACCATTGAATAAAAAATAGTGATGGAATAATAATTAAAAAAGTAGGAAGATGGTAATAAAAAAAGGAAATTAAATATAAAAACAATAATACAAATATATTGCATGAACTACACAACAGTCTGTTTGCCTTAAAGTGCTTGGTTCTATCTATCTATCTGTATATATATATATATATATATATATATATATATATATATATATATATAATTGTCTAAGGGTTTTTCCGTCTGTCTGTCTGTCTGTCTGTCTTTCTGTCTGTCTGTCTGTCTTTCTGTCTGTCTGTCTGTCCTGGAAATCCCGCGTCTCTGATTGGTCGAGGCCGCCAGGCCTCGACCAATCATCGACGGGCACAGTATCGATGTAGATGTCATAATGGTTGCCATGGCGACGATGATGTCATAAAGGTTGCCTCGACCAATCAGCGACGGGCACAGTCTGCCGCGAATTCTGGAATCATCATTGTCCATATACTACGGGGACATGCATAAGGGTTTTTCCGTCTGTCTGTCTTTCTGTCTGTCTGTCTGTCTGTCTGTCTGTCCTGGAAATCCCGCGTCTCTGATTGGTCGAGGCCGCCAGGCCTCGACCAATCAGCGACGGGCACAGCATGGCGACGATGATGTCATAATGGAAATCCCGCCTCTCTGATTGGTCGAGGCCTCCAGGCCTCGACCAATCAGCGACGGGCACAGTATCGACGTAGATGTCATAATGGTTGCCATGGCGACGATGATGTCCTAAAGGTTGCCTCGACCAATCAGCGACGGGCACAGTCTGCCGCGAATTCTGGAATCATCATTGTCCATATACTACGGGGACATGCATATTCTAGAATACCCGATGCTTTAGAATCGGGCCACAGTCTAGTATCTATATAATTGTCTAAGGGTTTTTCCGTCTGTCTGTCTGTCTGTCTGTCTTTCTGTCTGTCTGTCTGTCTGTCCTGGAAATCCCGCGTCTCTGATTGGTCGAGGCCGCCAGGCCTCGACCAATCAGCGACGGGCACAGTATCGACGTAGATGTCATAATGGTTGCCATGGCGACGATGATGTCATAAAGGTTGCCTCGACCAATCAGCAACGGGCTCAGTCTGCCGCGAATTCTGGAATCATCATTGTCAATATACTACGGGGACATGCATATTCTAGAATACCCGATGCATTAGAATCGGGCCACAGTCTAGTATATATATATAATTGCCTAAGGGGTACTTCCGTCAGTTTCAATCTTCCGTCTGTCTGTCACGGAAATCCCGGGTCGCCAATCAGCGTCAGGCACAGTCCGGCCGCGAATTGGCCCCTCTTTACTCCCCTCCAGTCAGTGGCCACATAGGGTTTTAGCAGTCCGTTAGCGCTGCTATTAACCCTGTGTGACCAACTTTTTACTATTGATGCTGCCTATGTAGCATCAATAGTAAAAACATATAATGTTAAAAATAATAAAAACAAATATTATATTCTCACCTTCCGGTGCATTTCCCACTCCTCGCAATGACCGGCGTTCACGTAGCGGTCTCACGAGATGATGACGTAGCGGTTATTGCTGCAATGCATTTTTGGGACTGGAGCATCGCGAGGAGCATTGGCCTAGATCCAGGGTCCGACGGAACTTGAGTAAATAACTATTTTTTTATGTTAAGTATTTTGTAACATGGATATGGTGCCCACGATGCTATATACTACATGGCCTGTGTTATATACTGCATGGTCTGTGTTATATACTACGAGGGCTGTGTTATATACTACATGGGCTGTGCTATATACTACATGTCTGTGCTATATACTGCGTGGCTGGGCAATATACTACATGGCTGTGCTATATACTATGTGGGCTGTGTTATATACTGCGTGGGCTGTGTTATATAATGTGTGGCTGGACAATATACTACATGGCTGTGTTATATACTATGTGGCCTGTGTTATATACTGTGTGGGCTTTGTTATATGCTACGTCTCTGTGCTATATACTACGTGGGGTGTGATATATGCTACGTGGCTGTGCAATATACTGCATGGCTGGACAATATACTACATGGCTGTGCTGTATACTACTTGGCTGGGCAATATAGTACGTGGCTGTGCTATATACTATGTGGCTGTGTTATATGCTATGTGGCCTGTGTTATATACTAGATGGACTGTGTTATACACTACATGGGCTGTGTTATATACTGCATGGGATGTGCTATATACTACATGGGCTGGGCTATATACTACATGGGCTGTGCTATATACTACTATACATATTCTAGAATACCCGATGCGTTAGAATCGTGCCACCATCTAGTTGTCTCATAAAAGAGAAAAAACTCAGTATAAAGGTGATGTCATTAAGGCAAATGTGATAAGGGTAAAAGTCTATTGGAAAAAGCAAATGTGATGTGCAGATACAATGGAAAATAAATGTTGTTAAATGGAGAAGCGAGACAGCCTGCATAAAGAACGATATAATCCACAATAAAAATAATCAGAATGACCAAAAGTGCTTAGAAAGATAGTGGGGTCTCCCTATCTTAGGATGGCATGCCAACCCAATGTGCATTTCGGCTTCTTGCCTTCATGACGAAAGCACCAAGCTAAAACGTGCATTGGGTCATCTGGCGGAAATACGCACATCGGTGACCCCCGTCACATGATTGTGGGTCACCGGTGTGTTGCCATAACAACCTGAGGTCTCCTGGAGACCTCTATGTTGTCAGTGCCAGCTTGCTGTGAGTGCCACCCATTGGTCGGAGCTCATAACAAGTCGGTAATTCTGCTATATAGAGGCGATCAGATCATCGCCTCTATGTAGCAGAGCTGATCCGGGCTATGGCAGCTTCTAGTCTCCTATAGAGGCTATTGAAGCATGACAAGTAAAAAAAAAAGTTTTTAAAAATATAAAAAGATATAAAGGTTCAAATCACCCTCCTTTCCCCCATTCAAACTAAAACAAGAAAAATAAAATAAATGAAACATAAACATATTTGGTATCGCTGCATTCAGAATCACCTGATCTATCAATAAAAAAAGAATTAACCTGATCGCTAAATGGCATAGCAATAAAAGTCAAAACGCCAAAATTACGTTTTTTTGGTCACCACAACATTGAATTAAATGCAATAACGGGCGATCAAAAGATCGTATCTGCACCAAAATTGTATCATTAAAAACGTCAGCTTGGCACAAAAAAAAAGCTTTACCCAACCGAGATCACGAAAAGTGGAGACGCTACGGGTATCGGAAAATGGCACATTTTTTTTTTAACAAAGTTTGGAATTTTTTTTTCAACAGTTAGATAAGAAAGAACCTAGACATGTTTGGTGTCTGTGAACTTGTGATGACCTGGAGAATCAGAATGGCAGGTCAGTTTTAGCATTTAGTGAACCTAGCAAAAAAGCCAAATGGAAAACAAGTGTGGGATTGCACTTTGTTTGCAAATTCACAGCACTTGGAATTTGTTTCCCGTTTTCTACTACATGGCATGGAAAAAAACAATGATGTCTGTCAAAAGTCCAACTTATCCCGCAGAAAACAAGCCCTCACGCGGCCATATTGACGGAAAAATAAAAATGTTATGGCTCTGGGAAGAAGGGAAGCAAAAAACAAAAACACAAAACTGAAAAAAAGCTCCGGGGGTTAAGGGGTTAAAAAAAAGTCTGACAGGGCCTGCATCATCTGTTATCACTGAAGCACAGCTATAGTATGGCTACTAATGTAATATTGTTAGTAGTCTTCTATACAGATGAAAACTGTATACTTCAGAGTGCTGCAGGGCTGAGGGATGTGAAAGAAGAAGCAAGAGGCACATATTTAGCATAAAAAACGAGGCTTAGTATTAAATGGTGCCATCTGAGATATCAGCGCCAAGCAAGTTGTGCCTTCTAATGCACCAGCAAAGAAAATGGAGACATTCACCTCCATAGAATTTCCTATGATTTATTTATTTAAACTGTCCCGAAAAAAAAAAAAAAAGATGGAATAAAGGCTACTGTGAAAGCTATCTCCGTCTCCAGGTTGTTCTGGGTACAGAATAATTTACGATCAATCTAAAGCAATATGATTTTGGATTTGTCTAGAACACTGTGCAGGAAATGTTCTTGCTGGCAGACATTTTACATTTACCAAAGGAATAACATTTACATAGCTGCTCTGCGCCAGGGTGTATTGCCTGGGATTATATCTGGCTATGTTACCAAAGTGGCTCCACGTTCCCCTCTGCCAAGTGTTTCTTCTCAGTATAACAATGCACTAATGATCGGGTCCGTGCTTCCCGGGCCATACATCGCAGGCTGTGGCTGTTACAGGCTTGTCACATAGATTGTGTCCCTCATTCATACTGCGTGTGTCACAGCTCTGCCTCTAGTCAATACATGATCTGTCATCGCGCTCGCCGGATGTCGCCGTCTTTATTAATACTGAAGATGTTGAGGTTAATATACATATTGCTTCTCACTGCGCCGAGGTTGAGCATTGCACAGCTGAGACAAGAATGAAATCATCCAGTTCACAGCCCTTCTTGCTCTGAAGATATATTTACAATATCTCGCTCCTTTGTGGCTGGAATTTTAAGCAGCTGTGATATCTTGTGGAAATCGAGCCCGCGTTCGGGCAATAAACCTTCCCCCAAGTAAAATAAACCAAAACGGTCACAATGTGTTCCTGCAACCGAAAGAATATAGATCTCAGGCAATGCATCACTGTATGCTTCTCTCGCCCCCATTTACGGCTTTTATCACATACCGCGCCAAAGAAAGTCTCTGTTTACTGAACAAATGACATTTCCATTAAACAGTGTACATTTCACTTCTTCTTTAGCTGAGGTAATTACTTACAGTGGATTTCAGTACTCTAGAAGATTAGTTACAGGGAGGGCGGCTGGAGGCTTTTTTTGCGATTAGTTAAGAATAATTATTTAAGGTAAACAAAAAGTAGCAATGGATATCGGTAATTAGTAATGTGATTGTTGTTACATCTCATTCACAATGATCACTTCTGTCAGATCTCATGCAAGTTTGCAGTATAAAGAGGACGACTTTGTGAACACCACTTCAAAATCTAAATAATATTTACCTATCTATCTAGAAATCCAAAAAATGGAGGCAGCGCACCATTCTCAGTGACGAAAAGAAAGCATGAAAAAGGTTAACATCTTTATGGACCGAAACGCTGCTAAGATGGGCTAATAAAAGTAGCTCCTTTTTTCACTGAGAATGATGTGCTGTCTCCATTTTTTTTTTATTTCTTCAATTGAGGTTTGGTCTGTGCCTGAGAGGCTCTGCACCTGATTTTGTCCTTTTATCTTTCTTGCTTTGTGCTGCTTTAATTCTCTTTTTTCTATATATCTTTCATCTATCTATCTATCTATCTATCTATCTATCTATCTATTATCTATTTCTATCTATTATCTATCTCTCAATGTCATATCTATCTATCTATCTATCTATCTATCTATTATCTATTTCTATCTATTATCTATCTCTCAATGTCATATATATCTATCTATCTATTATCATCTGTCTATCTATAGAAAAATGGAAAGGGCACACCATCATAGTGCAAAAACAAGTCCCTTTAATAGCCCATCATGCAACGTTTTGGCTCTGTGTGTGAGCCTTTTTCCAGCTTGAAACAGAGCTGAAACGTGGCATGATGGGCTCTTAACGGTACTTGTTTTTGCACTATGATGGTGTGCCCTTTACATTTTTTCTATATATTACAAGGACTGGAATGTACCTAGGAAGCTTTATACCTGTCTATTTTTATAAGGGCTGTTCTTGGTTTTCTCTATCTATCATCTATCTTTTATCTATCTTTTATCTATCTATCTATCTATCTATCTATCTATCTGTCGACACTGACTGACTGACAAAAGGTTAAAGCTGTTTTGAACCTTTGACTTTCAGGCTCCATGTTTCACCATCCACATCTGCTTTGATCTTGAGACTACCAATATTTTATAGACAATCATCTTGGATATCTCATTCATAAATTTGATGTGATTAGTTATGCAGATTCTTGACATGTTACAACCGCCACTCTCCTGCGGCGCGGTTCTCACCTCTCCAGCGTTGCGCCTGTTACAACCGCCACTCTCCTGCGGCGCGGTTCTCACCTCTCCAGCGTTGTGCCTGTTACAATCGCCACTCTCCTGCGTTCTCATTCCACCTCTGCTGCGTCCCGGTTTGCACGCTCCTCTGCCTTCCCGGCACTTCCGGTCTCCAGGTCCTCGGCTGGTGTCCTGTCTCTATGCAGGCGCTCTAGCTTCCCTCCTGGACGCAGGTACAGCCTCTCGGCCACTGCCCCCTGAGGTCATGGGGTCTCTCTCATCCTATCCTGTTCTTGCTCCTGCTACAAAAGGCTGCTTCACCTGTTCCTCTGTGCCTGATTGTCATTAGCATTTGCTTGTGCGTCTGGCCCCTTCCGCTACTGTGCTGTGTACCTACTCCGTTTGGTTCCTCGTCTAGTCTCACCATTGCCCTCCTTTCCCTTCCAGTACCCGCTCCTTCCTTCCCTTGTCTTTGTTCCTTTGTTTCTTTCCATCAGTCTCCCTGCTCCGGTTTCCAGCCTTTCAAAACACCTTCAGCCTTGTTCTCCTCCAGCCTCTCCCGTCTTCCTTCCTGGAGCCGTCCCTCTTGGTACTCCACCGTGGGTAAGAGACCTCTGGGCTTGCTCCTAAACGATCCCTGTATAGGGGTTGGTTTCCTATCTAGGTCCGCTCGCCCAGGGGTAGTTCCCCCACGGTCCAGAGGGTCCACTCTTGTTTCGTTCCTGCTCATAATACATGTCACTGCATTATTGATGTTTTTCTCCTGGTGGTGGAAAACATATTTTTCGTCCTGAATACTACAAAATATAACTTGTTCTCACATTCCCTGAAAGTCAAAAATTCAAATAGTTGTTGCCCTTTTTGCTTGTCAGTGTATCTAAGAATAGAATAGTTGTAGCAGACTAATCCAGGTATCGGTTGGTGCCAAGGTTCCAGGAAGTCTATAAATAATTTCTTAATTTTCCAACATAATATGCAAAATACAGACTTTATTTGGTGCTTTGCCATTTGTGCTAAAAAACGGTCTGTTTTTGTTGCCTCTTAGGCTGGACCATTGTCTTCTTTGTTGGAATATATCTGTCTACCTATGTAGTCAAATGAAGGGGGTCCAACTATTTGTTCCCCCACTGATCAGTTGTATGAAGGGTTTATGGCACTGCACTGTCTACCTGCACACCATTGACTTAGTAGCATCTGTGCCAGATGGCTGTGTTGCCCTATTCACTTCTATTGGGCAATTAATAAATGCTGAAAAGAGCTGCTACAAAATGTATGGCATGTAGGTAGAACAAGGTAAACTTTCAAGCAGCTGTAGTGTTCACACAAGGTTCATGGGTAAAAATAGCTGATCGGCACGAGTACCCAGAGTTGGACACCACCAATCTGATATTAAAGGGTTAAGCATGGGCCATAAATATTATAAACGTGAAAAACCTTTTTAACATACTTATTGCAATTAAATCCCGAAGCAGTATTCAAATTCCATACATTATACTGTGGCCTACAGCTCATCTGTCTGGGAATTCAGATTTAGTAAGGGATAACTCCAATGTTTAAAGGGTTATCTAGGATGTTTGCTTTTATGTATATGAGGCTAAGAACTAACAGACAAGTTGTTGCTAATAGAGTTGAGCGAATATGTTCGGAATCGGTCTCCAAATCCAAATTTGCCATATCCGTGCCATATTGGTATCCTATTCATGATGAATCTGAACATATTCACTCATTTCTACTCCCATTGACTCCAGTGTCATGCTTAAAATATTGTAAATACAATATTCGCCTGCAATTGTTATCCAAACTGAATATTGGAAAATTTGCTCGACTCTAACTACCTGCTTGTTCTGCATGCGGACAATCTCTTCTGGCTCAGCTGGAGATTCCCCTGCTTCACTCCACCTCTTGTCAACAGAGAACCTCTTCCTCTTCCGATCTCCTCTGTTGCCTGAGCGTTACTGCAGACATCATGCTGGATAACAGCCGGCTCCCCACAGTCAGGCACCGGACCCTGCTCAGATACCCCTTCAACCGAGCAGAAGAGGAGATGCTGCTGTGTTGAAGTGACTTTAGGGAAGCGGCATACTCGTCAGCAGGAGCAATCCATAACTAGAGATGAGCGATTTTTGTCAAGGTTCACTCTTATTCATCAAGCTATATCGCTTACCAAATAAGCTGCAGAGGGAACCCGGCTTCCTGGATCGTGCCGGCTGCATGTGTCGCGGCTGTGTCACATTCAGGACACATGCATGGAGAGCCTTCTTGTTGGGCTGCCCATGCATGTGCTGTGACAGTGACACAGCCGCGACACAAGCTGCTGCGGAGCCGAACAGCTGACCGGCCGGTGCGATCCAGGAAGCCAGGTTCCCTTTTCAGCTTATTCAGCAAGCGCTGTAGCTTGCCGAATAAGAGGGAACCCGAGCATATTTGCTCAACTCTACTCCTGACCAATCTGAGCCACCTGCCTGTCTATTCTTCGCCACATGCAAAAAACGAATAAGAGATCTGGATAATCCATTTAAGGGACCATTTCTGATCATGGTATACATTAACAATGATCTCTATGTGATTATCTAATAGTTCAAAGTGGTTATAATCATAAGCTTTCACTCCTTACTGTAGTGAATGAAGATGGAAGGAAAGATCACATCACGGGCTGTGTGCCCTGCCTCTCAGTAAAGTATATTTCTTTCCTTACACTAGTAATAGATCTTTTGTTCTGAGCTAGTGTGATGGGTGCAAGGTCATTGATGATGAACTGTAGTGGTGTTGAAGTTTTAATTAGCCTGAAGTGGACTTGTTTAATGAAGTCAGTAGCGGTGTCTATACAGTATATTGACTTTGCAGACTGTCTGACAAAATATAAATCTGTTTCCAGCCATTCATTTCACTTATATTCATAGTCATTCCATTGAATGAATATGTTTTCGATTGCATTAGATGCTCATTAAAACAAATGGTGTTCTGCTCCCTTTCACCTCATTAAAAAATGTAATATAGTAGAACTGAAATTAGATAACTGGGAAGCACTTTGGACCGTGCACTCTCCTCTGGGAGAAGCAATGATCACAGTCAATAGACTATTCAGTTATTTGTAAGTAAGCAGCAATGAATTGAAGCACTTGGGAAAATGTAATTTCTTTGCAGATAAATGTAAATAAATGGCTTATTTTAGGTCCACCACTCTTCCGCGCCATTTTAGTGTCGCAGTGACATGCAGATTTCTGCAGCATTATTGACTTGCTTTTTGCGTTAAATGTGTACAAACAATGTGTGTCACTTTTTTGTTGAGTGGGGTACCGGTACTTTCCTTTGTGACAGCTTACTTCTGCCAAGCCCATAAAATGTGGTGCTTTCAGTCTAATGGAAATTAATTATATTTGACGGGAAGTTCTGGTGCTACAGTGTTGCAGTAGTGGATTCACAGTGTTACAGTGACGGATTCACAGTGTTACAGTGACTGAGGGCTCGTTCAGACGAGAGGAATTTTTACCAAAAATTTGATTCACGGCAAAAGGACTTGACATGAGTCACAATGATGTTAAACCTGTAATTGCCCTGAAAGATGTATGTAATGCTCTGAGGTCCCCTAGTACAGTATCCAACCCTCTTCCATCTCTTTTTTGCACAAACACAGCCACCGTTTTGTCAAAGTGACAAGTGGTAAAAGAAGTATAAAAATAGCTTGGTATCACCATATAATAGTATTTATTGTAAACAGAAAAAAGGGACAGGAAATACAGTTTAAAAACAGTTAAAACCCTAGCTAGGTTTATGAATAACTAGTAAAGTGTATCTATGATAAGACCTACAGTCAACTGCCTGAGATCACAAATACACAGGGTAAACTGTAAACAAGCATCACTCAATTTCTTGACACCCTGTGAGAGTCAAGATACTACTAATGCGTTCCCTGCCTCCGCTTTTATACAGGCTATGATGGTTCCTCCTGATTGGCTGTACTATGCCATGTAATGTGATAGTTGTAAGGCATTATGGGGAAGTTTGCAGAATTGTGCATGAGGCCATGCAAACCTTCTCTGACTGTCCAATATCATGTAATGTGTAAAATGATAGTGGCCAATTATTTGCCAATTTACACAAATTAAATCCCAATGTATTCAGAATTTACCTGGACCTCTGAATTTCATAAAATGTAGAACATATTTGGTTTGCATTGATTTCCGCATCTCTACCAAGTAATAAACATACCGGTGAGGGGTATAATTTCCACTTGTTATATTTTTATAGTTAGTGTTTGTAGCCACATGTGAGATGCAGCCTTCTAGGAAATGATTTATATTTTTTAATGTTACTTACAGCACAAGAACTAAGGTTGAAAATAAGTCCAAGGCTACAGTAAGATCAATGGAAAGTGTCAAATGAAAGCCACTGAAAGACTTACCAGTTGCCATATTTGATGGGCAACATACCTTTAAGGTATATGTTCACGGCATCTTTTTGGGCAGATTCCACCTGGAACCCTCCTGAAAAAGCTCTCCATAAACATTAAAAATAGTGAACATATGCACTGCAATATCAAAATGTCTTGCTTTGCATAAGGTATGTGTTTTGCAACTTATTTTAACTGTTTTTAGGCTTTGAAAGCCATGAATTGGCTAAAAGAAGTGACCTGACCATTCTTTAGAAAGCTGTCACTATGAAACCGCCACTGTTTGATGTGTAAAATTAAAAAAAAAAAACAAGAAGCCTCCAGCGGCAAAAAGATGACAAAGAATGTTCTTCTTGCAGTGTGTTCTGTTTCAAAAACTATGTGTGCACACCGGTGTCTATAAGATGTCATGTCCATATTGCCTTATATACTTTATTAAATGTTTTGTTTTGGATGGTCGGTCAGTTGTCTTCTTGAGAATGTATTCTTCCAGAGGTCTCTCATGACTGTTATGAGCCAGTGAACATTATATTTTGTGTGTTTTACTTTATTCTTCGTCTGTTACAGGATGGACGCCTGCGAGTCAATGATCAGCTTTTGGCTGTGAATGGGGAGAGCTTGCTTGGCAAATTAAATCGAGAAGCTATGGAAACATTACGGAGATCCATGTCTATGGAGGGAAACATTCGAGGGATGATTCAGCTGGTCATTCTGCGTAAACTGGATAAACAATTGGAAGTGAGTGCTGTAGTCATTTGGTGCCTGTAGTAAATGAATCTCTAAAATTATATATATATATATATATATATATATATGTATATATATATATATATATATATATATATATATATATATATATATATATATATATATATATATATATATATATATATATATATATATATATATATATATATATATAATTCTAACTATTACGCTACCTCATTAGATGATATATCTTGTTCTTCTGGGGTACATTGCCTAAAATGATGAGGCTTTACAATAACTTTATCAAAATGATTGCTTTTATCTTCAGGAGTTGCTTTTCATAATAATAAAGTAGCAGACGTTAACTTGATCTATGCTACGGTATCAATATGGCGCCAAATCCTGCAGATTGCATATGGTTGTTTGGTGCACCAAGAGATGTCTGTGTTCGAGTATCTGTACTTCTTTAAGTGTACACTATCAAACCATCTTCCATTCCTGGGACTGAACAGACTTGTCTATTGAGAAATAGAGCACTAAAATAAAAAAGGAGCTGAATTTCTGAATGATTTATATATTGGCTCCTTGCTAAAAATGATCGTCCGCTGCCTGAAGCTTATCCCGTCCTTCACAGCAGTCACTCCTGAAAGTCAATTGCGATCTCATATGGCACGGGATGCACCTCATTGCGACTTGATGGATTTGGTATTTGACTTGCATTATTGTCATATTTACATGTCATAGAGCTAAACATAGGCACAATTCACACACGGGATGAAATATCATCCTTGTTTACCTACTGAATGTGAGCGTGCCGAATAGTTAATGAACATCAGCAACTGTATTCACCTTCAGCCATTAATACCGGCTTTCCTGTACAGAACGTTCCAGACTGCAGTGCTGACTCCAGAGTTTTCTTGCTTTAGGCTTCTTCATACCTAGTTTATGTTTAGAGTTTCAAAATGCTTGTAAAAAAAAATCATACATTTCAAACATTTTAATGGAGTCTTTTTACATAGGGTTTGTCAGAGTTTTGTTTTTATTTTTCCTAATCTTTTTTAATTCTTATATAAAATATTATGTGTACAAACGGCCACCACTAGAGCATGTGTGCTCTGTGTATGGCTACATATGATAACAAAAATGTATAGTACTTGTGATGTACTATAAATATATATTGTATATAAAATGTGGTAACTTAGTTGTAATTATCCACCCGATAATTGTCCCAGTATTAGTACGTGCCATACATGCTAGAGTTTTTGAGAGGAATTTGGTGTTATGTGAATGTATTTGGTATTATTTGATGATTTTGCTTAGAGTAGAGTTGTATTTTACCAGATACTTTCCGTGGCATTATATCCATCTTCCGTAGATGATCATGTAAACACTAGTGACGGGTGAGCCTTGAGTGGCTCTTCTGAATGGTAATATTGCTCTGCTTAACATTCAACATCATCATCATCGTTCTCATAATCTGAATGGGGTTCTATAAATCTAAAATGTGTGCCTTTTATATAAAGCAAACATGACAGATGGGTCTGATAAACCCATACACCCTTTATGATCCTCACATAGGTAGGAGAGGCACAAAAATATGAGCGAGATTTAATAGCATGGGATTAATAGTGGGGAATGATTCATGAACCTGGAGTTGTAGTGATGGCTAAACTCATAAGTGAAGCGGTGGAGCACAGATCATGAATATATGCATTATATTTACTATTGATGTGTATGTATAAATGTGTGTGCACTGAAGTACGCAGGCAGACACCGTAGACAGTATACTGTTATTACATGTGTGATTTGCATGCTCTGCTATTTCCCTGTGCAGCACCGGCCTTGTGGCGCTAACTAGATCATGCTTGTAAAGATGAAAATGGTCAGCTCACCATGAATGTAAAAACTAAGGGCTCTTAACCACACCAGTGTCTTGGCAAGCCTTGTAAATGAAAATAAAGAGTGTCCGGCTCATAACCATATACAGTTACCGTATATACTCGAGTATAAGCCGAGATTTTCAGCCCAAATTTTTGGGCTGAAAGTGCCCCTCTCGGCTTATACTCGAGTCACGGTGGGCGGTGGGGTCGGCGGGTGAGGGGGAGAGAGCGTGACGCATACTCACCTAGTCCCGGCACTCCTGGCGCTCCCCCTGCCCGTCCCACGGTCTTCGGTGCCGCAGCTCTTCCCCTGTTCAGCGGTCACGTGGGAACTCTCATTAAAGTTATCAATATAGACTCCACTCCCATAGGGGTGGAGCTGCATATTCATTTCTCTAATGAGCGTTAACGGTGACCACTGACAGAGGAAGAGGCTGCGGCACCCGGAGACCAGCTGTCCAGGATAAGGAGCCAGGGATGCCAGGAGCAGGTAAGTATCTCATAGTTACCTGTCCGCGTTCCATCCGCCGGGCGCCGCTCAGTCTTCGCGTCCTCTTGCTCTGACTGTGCAGGTCAGAGGGTGCGATGACGTACTAGTGTGCGTGCCGCCCTCTGCCTGATCAGTCAGTGCAGAGAGACGCCGAGACGGGACGCTGAGGAGCTGCAAGCAAGAGAGGTGAGTATGTTGTTTTTGTTTTTTATTGCAGCAGCAGCATTATATATTGCACAGATTTATGTGGAGCATCTATGGGGCAATAATCAACGGTGCAGAGCATTGTATATGGCACAACTTTCTATGGGGCAATAATCAACGGTGCAGAGCATTGTATATGGCACAGCTTTCTATGGGGCAATAATCAACGGTGCAGAGCATTGTATATGGCACAGCATTCTATGGAGCATCTATGGGGCCATAATGAACTGTGCAGAGCATTATATATGGCACAGCTTTATGTGGAGCATCTATGGGGCCATAATGAACGGTGCAGAACATTGTATATGGCACAGCTTTATATGGAGCATCTAAGGGGCCATAATGAACGGTGCAGAGCATTCTATATGGCACAGCTTTCTATGGAGCATCTATGGGGCCATAATGAACGGTATGGAGCATCTATTTTTAATTTTGAAATTCACCGGTAGCTGCGGCATTTTCCACCCTAGGCTTATACTCGAGTCAATAAGTTTTCCCAGTTTTTTGTGGCAAAATTAGGGGGGTCGGCTTATACTCAGGTCGGCTTATAATTGAGTATATACGGTATATGAAAAAGTTTGGGCACCCCTATTAATCTTAAGCTTAATGTTTTATAAAAAATGTTTTTTTTTTGCAACAGCTATTTCAGGTTCATATATCTAATAACTGTTGGACACAGTAATGTTTTTGCCTTGAAATGAGATTTATTGTACTAACAGAAAATGTGCAATCTGCATTCAAACAAAATTTGAGAGGTGCATAAGTATGGGCACCTCACCAGAAAAGTGACATTAATATTTAGTAGATCCTCGTTTTGCAAAAATAACAGCCTCTAGTCGCTTCCTGTAGCTTTTAATGAGTTCCTGGATCCTGGATGAAGGTATTTTTGACCATTCCTCTTTACAAAACAATTCCAGTTCAGTTAAGTTTGATGGTCGCTGAGCATGGACAGCCCTCTTCAAATGATCCCACAGATGTTCAATGATATTCAGGTCTGGGGACTGGGATGGCCATTCCAGAACAGTGTAATTGTTCCTCTGCATGAATGCCTGAGTAAATTTGGAGCGGTGTTTTGGATCATTGTCTTGCTCAAAGATCCATCCCCTGCGTAACTTCAACTTTGTCACTGATTCATGAACATTATTGTCAAGAATCTGCTGATACTGAGAGGAATCCATGCAGAATCCATCCCAAACTTTTTCATATAACTGTATATAAAAATTCCTTCTGTGCTTTATTCCAAAATGTTTAAACAGGTACAGCAAATCCATAAAAGAAATCCATGCCACCGACGCGTTTCTGGCATCAAGTGCCCTTACTCATGATGCTGGAAACACGTTGGTGTTATGTTTTTTTGTTGTTGTTGTTTGTTTTGGTTTTTTTATGTATTTGCTGAACCTGTTTTAAGCATTTAGAAATAAAGTATTGAATACATTTTTATATACACTTGTTGAGTTGGAATATTCATTCCTTGTACCAGGTAGCTCATGTCTATTCATTCATAGAATGGTGTGTGAGATATTGGACCCTGGAAACTTGTATATATTGAAAGTGCATGTACACTGCAGCTGTCCATGTAATGGCACATTGCCAGGGCAGGCATAAAGTTTGGTTATTAAACATTTATTTTTTTTTTATATACTATTTTACAACCATTTTACATTTGCCAATACTGTGGAATATGAAAGATATTTTTCAATATAGTTCTTTGAGACTGATGACAGAAAACATCTGATATCTGGGTGGATATACATCTGTTTGTTGCTTGACATGACATTTCTTCACTATCCGCACTGAGCCACAATTGTCCATTCTAAGTCTTCTAGTCTCATGGCAGCTTTTGGACTTCTGAGGTGGCACAGTTGTTAGGGCAGGTGTAGATGCAGCTTAGACTTGTTCAGTCACTATGCCTTAGGCTAGGGTCACATTGCGTTAGGGCAATCCATTAAGCGCATAGCGCTAGCGGATTGCGCTAACGCAATGCTTCTCTAGGGTCCGCGTTCGGCGTCCCCGCTAGCGCAGATCCCCGATCTGCACTAGCGAGGAACGGACCTCGGGCGCGCCGCGGATGCTGCAAGCAGCGTCCGAGGTCCATCACTCAAATGACGGCACATCGCTAGCGCACACCCAATGTGGGCGGGCGCTAGCGACGCGTTCACCATTACAGGCTATGGTGGCGTTAACGAACTACGTTAACACCGCGTTATGCCGCGGTGTAACGTAGTCCGTTAAACGCGGTCACATAACGCAATGTGACCCTAGCCTTAGTAATGCAAAGAAGGGAAGATGATGAGCAGTGCGGTGGCTCAGTGATTATCACTGCAGTCTTGCAGCACAGGGATCCTGGATTCAAATCCCACCAAGGACAACATCTGCAAGGCGTTTGTATGTTCTCCCCAAGTTTGGTGGTTTTCCCCCAGGTTCTCCGGTTTACTCCAACACTGCCAAGTCATGCTGATAGGGAATACAAAGTCTGAGCCCCAATGTGAACAGGGATGATGTCTATAAAGCGCGGCAGAATTAATGGTGCTATATAAAGGAGTAAAATAAATAAAATGATGGAGCACTTGTAAATTGTTTCTTCTGAAGGCTTTTGTTTCCAAGTACTTTGTATGATAAAGGAACACGAAACATCAGAATGATGATATAAAGATCTGACAGAGCTTGTGGCTACTGGTTTTAGCCAAAGCCTGGAAGATGCATATTTTCTGTCCCCGAATCATCGTCTGATATTACTCTTATTTATTGTTGGATCTCGATGACGCAGATTTACATTATCCTCCATTTTAATTTGTAGCTGGTTTTAGTTATATGACAACCACATCTATGTGAATTAATGTGGAGGGAGGGGATGGAATGCCGTAGAAGACAGAAAGCCAATAAATCATTTAGATTTCACATCAGCCTTGGTGATTTGAATACCACGGTCCACCAAATCGAAGAGCCTTACTTAAACAGTCAACATGTATTTTTCCTCCATGAATCATGACTCTACGGCTACCATATAAATGCTGCTCGAATGCTTTCTCCTAGCGCACGTATAATGAAGCTGAGATTGAATGAAACTCTTTTTAAATAGAAATTAATTTTTCTGTGGTGTTCTGGATGTTCAATTGTAATTCCATTTGAAAATGAGGATGAGTCCCGTTCAGCCCCACCTCTGCAAAAATCTGTCTTTTTAATGTATGGCATCACTAGATGAGCTGAATATCTTTAAACAATCCATTATCTTTTTATTGGCTTAGACACTAATGGAAGCTTCCATGACAGCTGTGTTTTATAAGCTGAATACTTTAATTAGGCCAGTTGTTGATCAGCTGTTGGGATATCGATTGTGACATTTATCAGGAGAGCCCAAAAGCTTTATGTTGTTTTTTTTTGTTTTTGTTTGCTTTCCTGTTTACTGTTTATTAATTCACAAGTCTTCACAATATATGTGCCTATATATTGCAGAATCTGCTAGATATGGGTCCTATTGTTCCCTTAATTTACGGTACATCAAAAAAGGGTTGTCTAATTATCTAGTAATATATTAAACTGTTTTTGTTTAGTATCTGATGAAGGCGTGCAGGCTTTATATCGCTGTTTATGAAGTGGACATCTCTGCACAAAGCCTTTAGCATTGCATTTATCATCAACCTTACTCACATTTCTTATGTCATTGCTGTGTGGTTATATGTGTGAATAAGACCATAGTCCTGCCGCAGTCCTGCCCATAGGACATTGTAAACAATGGGTGCAATACAGCAGTTCCCCCTTACAGGATAAATGTGTTTTTTTTATTTCTTAGAATGCACAGTTCTCCATATTTTCTCAGTTCCATAACACAAAATATTTGTTTTTCAGATCACTGCTGGTCAGTGTATGCTGAGAAGGAAGGTTCAGATGTGGTCAACATTAAAGGGAACCTGTCATGTCAAAAAATGCTGTTAACCTGCAGATTAAAAGCATTCTAAAGCTGTGCGGCTGCTACACTGACAGCTCAGCTGCTTTGAAAAAAATAACTCCCGGCTTTCAGTCATAGAGGCGTGGATTCTGTCACTGCTCAGTACATAGTGAGTGGCCACTGAAACCACACCCCAGCACTGACTGACAGCCGGCTCTATATTGATGCAGTGCTCAGTAGGCTATCAGTCAGTGCCCGCCTGTGCTTACAGCTGCCGCTTACTATGTGCTGAGTGTTAACTAAAGCCTCACCGACCGAGCCTCTATAGCCTAAACATGAATATCACCAGGAATAATAAAATAAATTTCCTGCAGATTAACTGCATATCAATAGCATTTTGGGCCATGCCAGGTTGTCTTTAATAGCAACCTTGAATACTAAGTACCCTTTGTAAAATATCTCCTGATATAAAGTGTTTAGTGACACTGCTTGGATACATGCTGCATCAACTCATATGTTAGATACAGAAAATCACAAAACACAAAAAATAACAAAATAAAAATTTGGAATGAATAAGGATACAGAATTGAAAACCATATCAGGGTACAATTAATGGCAAGCATCGTATGTAAAAAAAAAAAATGTCAAAATCTGACTAACCTGTGATTATTTGGAAAATATACATTTGTACTGATATTGTCAGATTAATTTAGTTAGCCTATGAAAGGTAACGTTAATGCTTAAAGGCAAGCCATCATCATCAGAAAATGGTCTATTGTTAGAAAATATATGCACTGCTCAAAAAAATAAAGGAAACACTAAAATATCACATCCTAGATATCACTGAATGAAATATTTCAGTTGCCAATCTTTATTCATTACATAGTGGAATGTGTTGAGAACAATAAAATGTAGAAATGATCAATGTAAAATAAAATGAATATCCCATGGAGGTCTGGAGTTGGAATGATACTCAGAATCAAAGTGGAAAATCAAATTACAGGCTGATCCAAATTCAGTGGAAATGCCTCAAAACAAGGAAATGATGGTCAGTAGTGTGTGTGGCCTCCATGTGCTTGTATGACCTCCCTACAATGCCTGGGAATGCTCCTGATGAGGCGGCAGATGGTCTCCTGAGGGATCTCCTCCCAGACTTGGACTAAAGCATTCACCAACTCCTGGACAGCCTGTGGTGCAACTTGACATTGGTGGATGATGCAAGACATAATGTCCCAGATGTGTTAAATCGGACTCAGGTCTGGGGAACGGGCGGGCCATTCCATAGCTTCAATGCCTTAAATCTTGCAGGAACTGCTGACACACTCCAGCTACATGAGGTCTGGCATTGTCCTGCATTAGGAGGAACCCAGGGCCAACCACACCAGCATATGGTCTCACAAGGGGTCTGAGGATCTCCTCTCAGTACCTAATGGCAGTTAGGCTACCTCTGGTGAGCACATGGAGGGTTGTGCGGCTCTCCAAAGAAATAACACCCCACACCATTACTGACCCACTGCCAAACCGGTCATGTTGAAGGATGTTGCAGGCAACAGATCATTCTCCATGGCATCTCCAGACACTGTCACGTCTGTCATATGTGCTCAGTGTGAACCTGCTTTCATCTGTGAAGCGCACAGGGCGCCAGTGGCGAATTTGCCAATCCTGGCCTGTGGCAAATGCCAAGCATCCTGTATGGTGTTGGGCTGTGAGCACAACCCCCATCTGTGGATGTCGGGCACTCAGACCATCCACTTAGAGTCAGTTTCTAATCGTTTTTGCAGACACATGCAGATATGTGGCCTGCTGAAGGTCATTTTGCAGTGCTCTGGCAGTGCTCCTCCTGTTCCTCCTTGCACAAAGGCTGGGGTAGCGGTCCTGCTGCTGGGTTGTTGCCCCCCTACGGCCCCCTCCACGTCTTCTGGTGTACTGGCCTGTCTCCTGGTAACACCTCCAGCGTCTGGACACTACGCTGACAGACACAGCAAACCTTCTTGCCACAGCTCACATTGATGTGATTGATTGATTGCCATCCTGGATGAGCTGCACTACCTGAGCCACTTGTGTGGGTTGTAGAGTCCGTCTCATGCTACCATGAGTGTGAAAGCACAACCAACATTCAAAAGTGAACAAAACATCAGCCAGAAAGCATTGGTACTGAGATGTGGTCTGTGGTCACCACCTGCAGAACCGCTCCTTTATTGAGTATGTTTTGATAATTGCCAATAATTTCCATCTCTTGTCTACTCCATTTTCACAACAGCATGTGAAATTGATTGTCAAACAGTGTTGCTTCCTAAGTGGACAGTTTGATTTCACAGAAGTTTGATTTACTTGGAGTTATATTCTGTAGTTTGTGTTCCCTTTATATTTTTGAACAGTATTTATAATATATATGATGTGTGTGCGTGTGTGTGCATGTGTGTGTGTGTGTGTGTGTGTATGTATATATATATATATATATATATATATATATATATATATATATATATATATATATATATATATATATATATATATATATATATATATATATATATATATATATATATATATATACACTCACCGACCACTTTATTAGGTACACCTGTCCAACTTCTTGTTAACACTTAATTTCTAATCAGCCAATCACATGGCGGCAACTCAGTGCATTTAGGCATGTAGACATGGTCAAGACAATCTCCTGCAGTTCAAACCGAGCATCAGTATGGGGAAAAAAGGTGATTTGAGTGCCTTTGAACGTGGCATGGTTGTTGGTGCCAGAAGGGCTGGTCTGAGTATTTCAGAAACTGCTGATCTACTGGGATTTTCACGCACAACCATCTCTAGGGTTTACAGAGAATGGTCCGAAAAAGAAAAAAAATCCAGTGAGCGGCAGTTCTGTGGGCGGAAATGCCTTGTTGATGCCAGAGGTCAGAGGAGAATGGACAGACTGGTTCGAGCTGATAGAAAGGCAACAGTGACTCAAATCGCCACCCGTTACAACCAAGGTAGGCCTAAGAGCATCTCTGAACGCACAGTGCGTCGAACTTTGAGGCAGATGGGCTACAGCAGCAGAAGACCACACCGGGTACCACTCCTTTCAGCTAAGAACAGGAAACTGAGGCTACAATTTGTACAAGCTCATCGAAATTGGACAGTAGAAGATTGGAAAAACGTTGCTTGGTCTGATGAGTCTCGATTTCTGCTGCGACATTCGGATGGTAGGGTCAGAATTTGGCGTAAACAACATGAAAGCATGGATCCATCCTGCCTTGTATGGAGCATCTTTGGGATGTGCAGCCGACAAATCTGCGGCAACTGTGTGATGCCATCATGTCAATATGGACCAAAATCTCTGAGGAATGCTTCCAGCACCTTGTTGAATCTATGCCACGAAGAATTGAGGCAGTTCTGAAGGCAAAAGGGGGTCCAACCCGTTACTAGCATGGTGTACCTAATAAAGTGGCCGGTGAGTGTGTGTATACATATATATATATATATATATATATATATATATATATATATATATATATATATATATATATATATATATATATATATATATATATATATATATATATATATATATATATATATATATATATATATATATATATTATCTTTGGCGGTTATTTTTTAATATTACGATCTTTATTTAAAAAAAATATATTTTTTAGATATCCTGTCCTTTTAGAAATAGTTTTTAGCAAAGCTCATTATCAAAGGCAGGATTACAGTGACAGGTAAACCCCTGTATACAAAGCTAATCCTACACAGGATCCATTCTTCACAATAGTGGTGTCACAGCGTACCCTGCTACCCCTGCCTACATAATAAACATAATGTACATGCTCATATAATTCTTCAATACAAAACAAGGTTGGAGTCTTTTCATTGGGGCCATACATGTGGGGTTTCCTCAATTAACAGGAAGTTAGTTTAAAACAACAGTGGACAGTGTTGTGAAATGGCAAGATTACTATTTATTGTCTGTTTTTAATAAAAAAAAATTATATGAAAAATTAAATGCCAAATCTATTTTAGTACATGTAATGCAAAATTCTGATGTAAGCATTAGGCCATTTTCTAATGATAACTTTCCTTTAGAAAGGCCAGTTATTCCCTGTTAATTCTTCACATTGGCAAAGATAAGAGAGCTGTGCAGACCAGAAATGTAATTATCACCAAGCACAAGCAGTCTAAAGACCTTGGTATTTTTTACTATGAAATCAGAAGATTAGCAGAGCATTTTAGACCAAGATATGCCCAAACTGTAAAAAAAAGGGTTTGAGTTTAGCAAAATGGGTTCTTTAGCAAGATAATATCCCTAACGACTCAAGAATGGTTAAGAAGGCAAAATGGACTGTTATAAACTGGTGTCCTTTTTCAGTCCATTGAATATCCTTGCAAAGAAATGAAATTTGCTATTGACAAAAGGAACTGCACAAACCCTCAGCAGCCTGAGAGAATCTCAGTGTAAGGCTGCCGTCACACTATCAGTATTTGGTCAGTATTTTACAGTATTTACAGTATTCTTATCATATAAAAGCGCCAAAACATTAAAAATGATATGAATCAGGTATCACTGTAATCGTACTGACCCAAAGAATAAAACTGCTTTATCAATTTTACCAGACGTGGAACGGTATAAACGCCCCCCCCAAAAAAAAAATAAAAATAAATAAATAAATAAATAAATTCATGAATAGCTGGTTTTTGGTCATTCTGCCTCATAAAAATCGGAATAAAAAGTGATTAAAAAATGTCACATGCCCAAAAATGGTACCAATAAAAATGTCAACTTGTCCCGCAAAAAACAAGACCTCACATGACTCTGTGGACCAAAATATGGAAAAATTATAGGTCTCAAAATGTGGTAAAGCAAAAAAAATATTTTTTGCAATAAAAAGCGTCTTTTAGTGTGTGACAGCTACAATCATAAAAATCAGCTAAAAAAACGCTATAAAAAAAGGAAATCAAACCCCACTTAATCACCCCCTTAGTTAGGGAAACGTAAAAAAATTTTAAAAAATGTACGGTATTTATTTCCATTTACCCATTAGGGCTAGGGTTTGGGCTGGGGTTAGAGTTAGGGTTAGGGCTAGGGTTAGGGCTAGGGTTAAGGCTACGGTTAGGGCTAGGGTAAGGGCTAGGGCTAGGGTTAAGGCTAGGGTTATGGCTAGCGTTATGGTTGGGGTTAGGGCTAGGGTTAGGACTAGGGTTAGGGTTGAAGCTAGGGTTAGGGCTAGGGTTGGGGTTAGGGTTGGGGCTAGGTTTGGGGCTAGGGTTAGGGCTACATTTAGGGTTAGGGCTACAGTTAGGGTTGGGGCTAAAGTTAGGGTTAGGGCTAAAGTTAGGATTGGGGCTAAAGTTAGGGTTGGGGCTAAGTTAGGGTTAGGGTTTGGATTACATTTACGGTTGGGATTAGGGTTAGGGGTGTGTCAGGGTCAGGGGTGTGGTTAGGGTTATGGTTAGGGTTAGGATTATGGGTGTGTTTAGGATAGGGTTTCAGTTAGAATTGGGGGTTTCCACTGTTCAGGCACATCAGGGCTCTTGAAATGCGACATGACATCCGATCTCAATTCCAGCCAATTCTGTGTTAAAAAAGTAAAACCGTGATCCTTCCCTTCCGAGCTCTCCCGTGCGCCAAACAGGGGTTTACCCCAACATATGGGGTATCAGCGTACTCAGGACAAATTGGACCACAACAATTGGAGTCCAATTTCTCTTGTTACCCTTGGAAAAATAAAAATTTTGGGGGGCTAAAAAAACATTGTTGTGGGAAAAAATATTTTTTATTTTCACGACTCTGCGTTATAAACTATAGTGAAACACTTGGGGGTTCAAAGTTCTCACAACACATCTAGATAAGTTCCTTGGGGGATCTAGTTTCCAAAATGGTGTCACTTGTGGGGAGTTTCTACTGTTTAGATGCATCAGGGCTCTGCAAATGCAACGTGACACCTGCAGACCAGTCCATCTAAGTCTGCATTCCAAATGGTGTTCCTTCCCTTCCGAGCTCTGCCATGCACCCAAACGGTGGTTTCCCCCCACATATGGGGTATCAGCGTACTCAGGACAAATTGGACAACAACTTTTGGGGTCCAATTTATCCTGTCACCCTTGGAAAAATACAAAACAGGGGGCTAAGGCTGGGTTCACATTGAGTTAATGGTGTCCGTTAGACAGACTATGTTACACCGCGGCATAAATGCGGTGTAACGTATAGTTACATATAGTTATATAGTTATTAAGGTTGAAGGAAGACTGTAAGTCCATCTAGTTCAACCCATAGCCTAACCTAACATGCCCTAACATGTTGATCCAGGGGAAGGCAAAAAAAACCCATGTGGCAAAGAGTAACTCCACCATGGGGAAAAAAATTCCTTCCCGACTCCACATACGGCAATCAGACTAGTTCCCTGGATCAACGCCTTATCAAGGAATCTAGTGTATATACCCTGTAACATTATACTTTTCCAGAAAGGTATCCAGTCCCCTCTTAAATTTAATTAATGAATCACTCATTACAACATCATACGGCAGAGAGTTCCATAGTCTCACTGCTCTTACAGTAAAGAATCCGCGTCTGTTATTATGCTTAAACCTTCTTTCCTCCAGACGTAGAGGATGCCCCCTTGTCCCTGTCTCAGGTCTATGATTAAAAAGATCACCAGAAAGGTCTTTGTACTGTCCCCTCATATATTTATACATTAAAATAAGATCACCCCTTAGTCTTCGTTTTTCCAAACTAAATAGCCCCAAGTGTAATAACCTATCTTGGTATTGCAGACCCCCCAGTCCTCTAATAACCTTGGTCGCTCTTCTCTGCACCCGCTCTAGTTCAGCTATGTCTTTCTTATACACCGGAGACCAGAACTGTGCACAGTATTCTAAGTGTGGTCGAACTAGTGACTTGTATAGAGGTAAAATTATGTTCTCCTCATGAGCATCTATGCCTCTTTTAATACATCCCATTATTTTATTTGCCTTTGTAGCAGCTGCCTGACACTGGCCACTGAATATGAGTTTGTCATCCACCCATACACCCAGGTCTTTTTCATTGACGGTTTTGCCCAGAGTTTTAGAATTAAGCACATAGTTTTATATCTTATTACTTCTACCCAAGTGCATGACCTTACATTTATCCCCATTAAAGCTCATTTGCCATTTATCAGCCCAAGCTTCTAGTTTACATAAATCATCCTGTAATATAAAATTGTCCTCCCCTGTATTGATTACCCTGCAGAGTTTAGTGTCATCTGCAAATATTGAAATTCTACTCTGAATGCCCCCTACAAGGTCATTAATAAATATGTTAAAAAGAAGAGGGCCCAATACTGACCCCTGTGGTACCCCACTGCCAACCGTGACCCAGTCCGAGTGTGCTCCATTAATAACCACCCTTTGTTTCCTATCCCTGAGCCAGCTCTCAACCCACTTACACATATTTTCCCCTATCCCCATTACTCTCATTTTATGTAACAACCTTTTGTGTGGCACCGTATCAAAAGCTTTGGAAAAGTCCATATATACTACGTCCACTGGGTTCCCTTGGTCCAGTCCGGAACTTACCTCTTCATAGAAGCTGATCAAATTAGTCTGACATGAACGGTCCCTAGTAAACCCGTGCTGATACTGGGTCATGAGGTTATTCCTCTTCAGATACTCCAGCATAGCATCCCTTAGAATGCCCTCCAGGATTTTACCCACAGTAGAGATTAAGCTTACTGGCCTATAATTACCGAGTTCAGTTTTTGCCCCTTTTTTGAATATTGGCACCACATTTGCTATACGCCAGTCCTGTGGTACAGACCCTGTTATTATGAAGTCTTTAAAGATTAAAAATAATGGTCTATCAATGACTGTACTTAGTTCCTGCAGTACTCGGGGGTGTATCCCATCCGGGCCCGGAGATTTATCAATTTTAGTTATTTTTAGACGCCGCTGTACTTCCTGCTGAGTTAAGCAGGTGACATTTAATGGGGAATTTTTATCACTAGTCATTTTGTCTGCCATGGGATTTTCTTTTGTAAATACTGATGAAAAAAAGTCATTTAGCATATTGGCTTTTTCCTCATCCTCATCCACCATTTCACCCAGACTATTTTTAAGGGGGCCAACACTGTCATTTTTTAGTTTCTTACTATTAGTCGGTTACGGCCGCCATTGACTGCAATGTCGGACGCATCGATCGCGCATGCCCACAATGGACGTGCGCTAGGGATGTGCCGTCATTGAGTGACAGACCCTGAGACGTGGGCTGCAGAATTTGCTAGTCCGTCACTGCTAGCGCAGATAAAGCTAACAGATGCTCTATCTGCGCTAGCGCGATGTAAAGGTCGGCACATGCGTTATCGGCAGCATGTTAGCGTATGTGCTGAACGGGCTGCTGCTAACGCAGTGTGAACCCAGCCTAAAAAAGATTTTTTGTGGGAAAAAAAGATTTTTTTATTTTCACTGATCTGCATTATAAACTGTAGTGAAACACTTGGGGGTTCAAAGTTCTCACAACACATCTAGAAAAGTTCCATGGGGGGTCTAGTTTCCAAAATGGTGTCACTTGTGGAGGGTTTCTACTGTTTAGGTGCATCAGGGGCTCTGCAAATGCAATGTGACGCCGGCAGACCAATCCATCTAAGTCTGCATTCCAAATGGTGCTCCTTCCCTTCCGAGCTCTGCCATGCGCCCAAACTGTGGTCCCCCCACATATAGGGTATCAGCGTACTCAGGATAAATTGAGTAACAACTTTTGGGGTCGAATATCTCCTGTTACCCTTGGAAAAATACAAAACCGGGGGCTAAAAAATAATTTTTGTGTAAAAAAAAAAAAATATATATATATTTTTACGGCTCTGCGTTATAAACTGTAGTGAAACATTTGGGGGTTCAAAGCTGTCAAAACACATCTAGATAAGTTCCTTAGGGGGTCTACTTTCCATAATGGTGTCACTTGTGGGGGGTTTCAATGTTTAGGCACATCAGGGGCTCTCCAAACGTGACATGGTGTCCCATCTCAATTCCAGTCAATTTTGCATTGAAAAGTCAAATGGCACTCCTTCCCTTCCGAGCTCTGCCATGCTCCCAAACAGTTATTTACCCCCACATATCAGGTATCTGCATACTCAGGACAAATGCACAACAACTTTTGGGGTCCAATTTCTTCTCTTACCCTTGGGGAAATAAAAAATTGTGGGCGAAAAGATCATATTTGTGAAAAAATATGATTTTTTATTTTGACGGCTCTGCTTTATAAACTTCTGTGAAGCACTTGGTGGGTCAAAGTGCTCACCACACATCTAGATAAGTTCCTTAGGGGGTCTACTTTCCAAAATGGTGTCACTTGTGGGGGGTTTCAATGTTTAGGCACATCAGGGGTTCTCCAAACGCAACATGGCATCCCATCTCAATTCCAGTCAATTTTGCATTGGAACATCAAATGGTGCTCCTTCCCTTCCGAGCTCTGCCAAACAGTGGTTTACCTCCACATATGGGTGTGGAGAAACGGGGTCAGTGGGTGCTCTCGTCCGCTGGCCCGGCTGTCTTTAGCAAGACTGCATGGACCACGGCTCATACCACTGAACGCCCGCTCTATCTCCCCGTGGGCAATACACTACACAGACAACACAGGGTTAAGGTAAAACAGTGTGACAATACTTTATTGAACCACAACACACAATAGCAAACAGAACAATGCCCCCATGGCTTGAAATAATTGGTTACATGGGTGCATATAAAATATCACTGCGTCTCCATGCATTTCCAGTATGACATGATGTCAGAGCTCCCAGGGTTGCTACCCCATCTGTGGATGAACGCACAGAGAAGGGGTAATGACAAGAATAGGGAGATGACCAAGAACTGTCCATAGAGTCCATACAAGGTCCAAAGCCAGTTGACATGATGTCAGAGCTCCCAGGGTCGCTACTCCATCTGTGCATGAATGCACAGAGAAGGGGTAATAACAAGCATAGGGAGATGACCAAGAACTGTCCATAGAGTCCATACAAGGTCCAAAGCCAGTTGACATGATGTCAGAGCTCCCAGGGTCGCTACTTATCTGTGGATGAACGTACAGAGAAGGGGTAACGACAAGCATAGGGAGATGACCAAGAACTGTCCATAGAGTCCATACAAGGTCTAAAGCCAATTGACACGAGAGTCACCACCTGGCTTATCTGACCATCTCCATGGAATTAAGCGACCAGCAGGTCCCAACCCTGGCTTTCTCCAAACATATCCATGGTGCAGAGATGGTCACTGGATCAGATCTGTGTCCTTCCAACCGGAGCCGAAAACCCCTAGGTTGTATCCTATAGAATCCTAGATCAGTGTTCCTCGTGATGGTGTCAATATGAATTGGCTGCAGCCCTTTCTCTTGTCTGTTGGGTGGTTTTCAGAATGTCTGGCTGGTAGCTCTGTATAAAGGTACCTTCACACGAAACGACATCGCTAGCGATCCGTGACGTTGCAGCGTCCTCGCTAGCGATATCGTTTCGTTTGACACGCAGCAGCGATCAGGATCCTGCTGTGATGTCGCTGGTCGCTGAATAAAGTCCAGAACTTTATTTGGTCATCCGATCGCTGTGTATCGTTGTGTTTGAAAGCAAAAGCAACGATACCAGCGATGTTTTACACTGGTAACCAGGGTAAACATCGGGTTACCAAGCGCAGGGCCACGCTTAGTAACCCGATGTTTACCCTGGTTACCAGCGTAAAAGTAAAAAAAAACAAACAGTACATGCTCACCTGCGCGTCCCCCAGCGTCTGCTTCCTGACACTTGCTGAGCGCCGGCCCTAAAGTGAAAGTGAAAGCACAGCGGTGACGTCACCGCTGTGCTGTTAGGGCCGGAGCTCAGTAAGTGTCAGGAAGCAGACGCTGGGGGACGCGCAGGTGAGCATGTACTGTTTTTTTTTTTTTTTTTTTTTTTACTTTTACGCTGGTAACCAGGGTAAACATCAGGTTACTAAGCGCGACCCTGCGCTTAGCAACCCGATGTTTACCCTGGTTACCCGGGGGCCTCGGCATCGTTGGTCGCTGGAGAGCTGTCTGTGTGACAGCTCTCCAGCGATCAAACAGCGACGCTGCAGCGATCGGCATCGTTGTCGCTATCGCTGCAGCGTCGCTTCGTGTGAAGGTACCTTTACTTCAGACTCAATGATGTGATCTCTGAGTCTTTTTATACTCAAGGCATGTAATCTATTTTTAGAATTACCCAGTGTCCTTTAGTTCAACATCAAGATATGGCAAACAATGGTGATGAGATTACATAGTACTACTTGACCATTCAATCTATTTGCACAGTCTTTCCTTCTCTGCTTTAGAAGTCACCAAGCTAGTTCTGGAATTCAATGCACAATTAGCATATCAGCACACATCAATAAACAAAGATAAACACACACTATATACAAGTCACTATTACAGACTTGCAATGTATGTTAAATGGAATCAGTTTGCAAGTCTGTCTTCTTGAACCACCAGACATAAACACTTAAATGCACAAGCCAATATACAGATGAAAAGTCAGTTATTTTGTTTTTGCAAAACATGGTTGTCTGGGAAATTAAGATACAATCTGGTTTCTTCACAATGGGGTATTGGCGTACTCAGAACAAATGGCACAACAACTTTTGCGGTCCAATTTATTCTCGTACCCTTGGGAAAATAAAAAAATGGGGGCGAAAAGATCATATTTGTGAAAAAATATGATTTTTTTTATTTTTACGGCTCTGCATTATAAACTTCTGTTAAGTGCTCACAACACATCTAGATAAGTTCCTTAGGGGGTCTACTTTCCTTAAAGTTGTCACTTGTGGGGGGTTTCTATGTTTAGGCACATCAGGGGCTCTCCAAACGCAACATGGCGTCCCATTTCAATTCCAGTCAATTTTGCATTGAAAAGTCAAATGGCGCTCCTTCCCTTAAGAGCTCTGCCATGCACCCAAACAGTGGTTTACCCCCACATATGGGGTATCGGCATACTCCGAACAAATTGTACAACAACTTTTGTGGTCCATTTTCTCCTGTTACCCTTGGTAAAATAAAACAAATTGGAGCTGAATAAATTTTTTGTGAAAAAAAGTTAAATGTTTTTTTTTAAACATTCCAAAAATTCCTGTAAAACACCTGAAGGGTTAATAAACTTTTTGAATGTGGTTTTGAACACATTGAGGGGTGCACTTTTAAGAATGGTGTCACACTTGGTTATTTTCTATCATATTGACCCCACAAAATGACTTCAAATGTGATGTGGTCCCTAAAAATATTGGTGTTGTAAAAATGAGAAATTGCTGGTCAACTTTTAACCCTTATAACTCCCTACCAAAAAAAAAAAAAAATGTTTCCAAAATTGTGCTGATGTAAAGTAGACATGTGGGAAATGTTACTTATTAATTATTTTGCGTGACATCTCTGTAATTTAAGGGCATAAAAATTCAAAGTTGGAAAATTGCAAAGTTTTCAAAATTTTTGCCAAATTTCCGTTTTTTTCACATATAAACGCAAGTTATATCGAATAAATGTTACCACTATCATGAAGTACAATATGTCACGAGAAAACAATGTCAGAATCGCCAAGATCCGTTGAAGCGTTCCAGAGTTATAACCTCTTAAAGGGACAGTGGTCAGAATTGTAAAAATTGGCCCGGTCATTAACGCGCAAACCACCCTTGGGGCTTAAGGGGTTAAATAAACTACCACTAGACAGGAGCAAGGAGCTCACAGATGGTTACAGACATATTTGTCATTGTTGCTTTTTTCTGCATAGACAAGTATGAGAGAAGGTTGCTTTTAATCCTGTCCATTTCATATTCTCTGATTTTTCTTTATTTTTTTTGTTAATAAATGACTGCATGTGTTTTGACAATCAACTGTGCTAATAATGTTGACCCCACCTGTTTGTTTGTTAGATATGTATGAATGTATAGGTGTAGAGCCATGACTAGAATGAAGTCTGCAATTTTGAGTAGTCATAGCCAAAAGTTTTGAGACTGATATATATTTTGTTTTTTTTTGCAAAGTTTTCTGCCTTATGATTAAGAAACCTTAAAACACTATGTTTATATGGTTAATGAAGTGCAATTATAAGCATTTCAGATGTTTTAAAACATCAAGTTTACGCAACAACTGTATATTTACAGTGTTGACCCTTCTTTTTAAAGACTTATGACAACTAGATTTCAGTTTCTGGGCCAAATCCTGACTGATGGCAACTCATTCCTGCCAAATTAGTGCCTGGAGTTCATCTAAATGTCTGTGTTTGTCCCCCCAATATTTGAAGATTGACAATACGTTCTTAATGGGATGGAGATCTGGGGAGTTTCCTGACCATTGACCCAAAATGTAAATGTTTTGTTCATCAATCCACTTGGTTATCACTGTTTCCTGTGACATTGTGCTCAGCACATGAATGGCCTCAGGATGCTTTACTGTTGGCATAACCCAGTACTCATGGTAGCACTCACTTTTTCTTCTCTGGGCTATCATTATTCAAGATGTTCTAAACAATCTGATGGAGGCTTCAAAGCAAACTTTGTGAAAACCAAAATTTCTCAATCTCAAAACTGTTGGCCATGACTGTATAACTTTGCTTATTTTATAGACTGAATTTTCCTTTTGTTTCAGAAGTGATTGTTTTTCTGGAAAAGATGGCTATAAGCAAGAAATTTGTATTTTGTGGCTTCTAGACTGATAATTGGTATTGGGTAACTGTCATGTTCGCATATTACAATATACATTGAGGCTACGTCCCCACGGTCAGTAATTGGCAGCACTTTGGACGCAGCACTTGTCCGCTCCATCCAAAGTGCTGCCAGCTTATGTATGTATTGTGATTCCGCATGTGTTTATTGAACCGTGCGGGTTCACCACATCCTATACATTAGACGGTGATATCTATCTTGCGGAGACTGAGCGTCTTTGCAAGATAAATAGACATTCTGCAGAGTGGAAAGAAGCACCGCATGTCCGTCTCACACAGGGAAGCCAGAGGTGTTCGTGCACACATCCACTATGCTGTAACATCTGGCCACTGCAGGTTGGACTCTGTGGATGTATGCAGCGTCCAACCCGCAGAGTTTACTGACCGTGGGAACAAACCCTAAAAGGGTAGTCTAACTTTTGTGGAAAAAATATGGCTTCTACTCTTTTTAATAATAAAAAAATAAAACATTAATTTCACCCCGATGCTTGATGGCTTCTGCAGTCAGTTAGTGGTTGCAGTAGTTCCATGTCTGGTTGCTGACGCCATAGCTTAATTTTGATTCCAGTAAAGTTCTGCATGTGACCTTTGTAGGCACTGGTACTGGCCATGCAACCATCGTGGCCACCTGTAACCAAGACCGGGAAGACCACCTCAGCATCAGCGCTGGATCGCCAGTATAAAGTAGAGGTTTGCAGTGTTTATTTTTCAGGAATTATGTAACCATTATAGTACATTACCCAGTAATTATGCATAACTATTCAGTTTTGCAAATCCTATCTTTCCCCAGTATAGGAGGTCTGCACTGACCTGATTTTGTGCCGCAAACTGTACATTCAATAAACAAGTTTTTTTTAGAGAGATGTCACGTTAAAATTGATTTCCAATCAAAACCATGGAATATTGGAATTTTCAGTCTCCTTTATACCTTTCCTCCTGCAGACTTGATTCACTCTTTATTTCCATTTATGGCTGCATTTGATTCTAGTAACTGAAATATCTGCTGTTTGCTCCTTCAGACAAATTTTTAATAACGATGATTCATTTCTTACTTGTTTTGGCTCTGGAGAGATTTTTTGCCTTCAGAATTCCTCTTAAGACTTAGATTTGTAGTTTTATAACAAGTAAAGTTCCATTGTTCAGCCCCTTAATAAACGTCCTCAATGTTTACTCTGGAGCTAAAATGGAGATTTTCTTACATGTTTTGTAAAAGCCCCGTTTTTACCTAAAGCAAGGCTGTGTTATTTCTGGCCGTGGCTGGTAATGAGTACCACAATACGGCCACATTCCTGCGCTCGGCTAATCCCTTTATATATTTACTCTACTGGTATTACTCTCTCCAGTGAGATGCCCAGTGGAAGGTCACAAAGCTCCATTGTGCCGGCAGCTGCTGTTCATTACACAAGTAACACAAGTAGCAATATAGCAGAATATGACTGTGTATAGACATTATGGGAACATATGTGGACGGATCTAATGACCCATCTACTAAATGTCCACATTCAAGCTTGCTCTTCAGAATATGTACGGTACATTTCTGAAGGCTAGGAAAGGGGCAATTTAGTACCATAATTTAATGAAACCATGTTTCCATACCTGTAATTATACTATAAAGTCATAATATAGATTTTGACACACAATATTGCTATTATGTGTGTATATGGAACTTTGACGCTCCAATTTTTCCAAGATCTTGAAATGTATAGCGCACCTGTTATTCCATATGTTGGACCTTTGGAAGAGATGCATGCCAGAGGTCGTTGTGTCACTCACAGATTCCCAGTGTCATATGCCTCTTCCTAAGGCCTTTCCTAACTCATTGTATCATTTCTGCTCTGTGTCATATGAGTATTGAGAATTGATCCTGTTCTAATTATACCTACAATTGTTTGCTACCTCTTGGGCATTGTTATTTAGGCTTGGCAACTCTTCTGCCCAATTTGCTGCACTTTTTTGCAACTCCCAAATTTCAAAACTTTTCAGTTTCATGCAAACTGGTAACTTTATGGTGCTCTTTTAAAGGGAACCCGGCAGCAGGTTTTTCCAATGTAAATGAACCCTTCCATGACATCCGCTGTATAGGTATGACGTAAGTTGGGAGCAGTTATAAGTAGCCGGTCTGCCCAATACTCTGCAGGCAATGGCTGTGTGTTACAGCCAGCACCTGCCTCTAAGGCTACTTTCACACTAGCGTCGTTTGGAATACGTTGCAATGCATCGTTTATGAGAAAAAACACATCCTGCAAAGTTGCCCGCAGGATGCGTTTTTTCCCTCGACTTACATTAGCGACGCATTGCGACGTATGGCCACACGTCACATCCATCATGCAATGGATGCGTCGTGTTTTGGCGGACCGTCGGCAGAAAAAACGTTACATGTAACTTTTTTGTGCGACGTGTCCGCCATTTCCGACCGCGCATGCGCGGCCGGAAATCCGCCCCCTCCTCCCATCCGACCCCTCCTCCTGCATCCGCTGCCCCCGTTGTGCTACTTAACACACTCCGTCGGTACGTCAGGCCGACGGTTTGCGACTGTCCGTACCGACGGACTAGTGTGAAAGTAGCCTAACAAATACAGGTGTAGAGTAGTGCCGCCCATTATTGTTAACCTTTTAAATGCAGCTGCCAAACACTGACAATGGCATTTAACACCCGCCAGCATGAGGGCACATCATTCCACGTGTCCATCAGATTGCCTGTGACATGATTGTTGGTCGCCGATGGGTTTCTATGACTGCTGACAATCTGTTGAGGTCTTGTGAGCTTGTCATTACCAAGCTCCCATGAAAACCTGCCTGTGGCTGGGGCTTCAGAGGAGACCGTGATTTTTGCTATACAGTATACAGCAATGCTGCAGCATTGCTTGGGCTTTATACTGCAATCAGATGATTGCATCTTCAAGTCCCCTAAGAGTAGTAACAAGAACAGTAAAAATTAAAACAAAAAAATGTTTTTAAAATATGAAAAAATCTAAAGAACATAAAAGTTCAAATTACCTCCCTTCTCCCTCATTAAAAATAAAGATAATAAAAAATACACATGTGGTATCGCTGCATTCAGAAAAGTCAGATCTATCGAAATCTGAAAACAATTTTGCTCTATCGGTAAACACTGTAAACAAAAAAATAAAAAGAATGTCCAAATTAATTTTTTTTGGCCACTGCAATACTAAAAAAAAAGTGTTGTAACAAGCGATCAAAACGTCACATCTATCCCAAAATGTTATAAAGACGCCATCTTGCCCTGCAAACTAAAGCAACCACACAGCTCTATCGACCGGAAAATGTGAAGTTTGCGTCTCTTGAAAAATGATGACACAACCCAATACATTTTTTATTGCAAACTTCTGATTTTTTTTATTAGGCTACTTTCACACTAGCGTCGGGAACAACCCGTCGCTGCGCGTCGGGCCGACGTTCCCGACGCTAGTGTGGTCTCCGCCGCACAACGGGGGCAGCGGATGCATATTTCCCACGCATCCGCTGCCCCATTGTGATGTGCGGGGAAGTGCGGGGAGGTGGGGGCGGAGTTCCGACTGCGCATGCGCGGTCGGAAAAAGCGGACCGTCGGGAGCAAAAAACGTTACATGTAACGTTTTTTTCTCCCGACGGACCGCTACCATACGCCCAAACGCCGCCAAACGCATTCACCGTTTGGAAATGCGTCGCAAATGCGTCGCAAATGCGTCGCTAATGTTACTCTATGACGAAACAACGTATCCAGCAAAAACTTTTGCTGGATGCGGCGTTTCGCAAAAACGACGCATTTGCGACGTATTGCAGTTAACGCTAGTGTGAAACTAGCCTTACTGAAATAAAGAAAACTGACCGTATTTGGTATCACCATTATTGCACTGATGAAGAAAATGATATTTGGAGGTCATTTTTACCACAAAATGTACACACACAAAAACAATGCCGGAAAAAAAAAAAAAAAGTCAGAATTGGGAGGTTTACAATTTCTCCCTACTTAGAATTTGGTTCCCGTTTACTATGTTGTAAAATAAATGGTATAATTGAAAAGCAAAACTTGTCCCCCAAAAAACAAGCCCCCATATTTCTATGTGGACAGAAAAATAGTTATGCCTTTGAGAAGAAGGGGAAGAAAAAGCAAAAGCATAAAAATGGAAATTGGCCATATTGTGATGGAGTTAAATCCACCCCCTTAAATTCCTGTCCTGCTGCAGTCTGGCTGTGTATAAGCCCCCAACTCACCCTGCATATGGAATAATTCTCCCAAGCCGTATGCTAATTCAGGCAGTCCAGTCCAATTGGTGCTGCTGGTCTGTGCACTGCGCCTCCTCTGTCCCCCAAATGTCTGTTCTCCTGCCTAAGTTTATGGGGATGATGTGTCCTATGTCATCCACAAAGTGCTGTAAATCTTGAGCCTGAGCATTTGAAGCACAGGCCTGCGCAGGCACACTTTGCCCTGCTGCTGCTGGCACATGTGCGTTACAGGAGTTTGTTCTGCCCTTAATAAAGCAGAGAAGCGTGCTCCTGTGCAGTGCTGTGTGGACGACATAATACGCATCATCCTCATCAATCAAGGCGAGGATGCAGGAGGCACTGGGCAAAGACCAACAATGCCCAACGGACCAAACATTACCAATTAGCATATATCTTATGAGAATTTTGAAAGGTATTTTTTAGATACGCAGAGGGTGGTAAAGGCAATCCAAAATGCTGGACTCAGGCAGCATGGTGGCTCAGTGGTTACCACTGCAGCCTTGCAGCGCTGGAGTGCTGGGTTCAAACTCCACCAAGGACAACATCTGCAAAGAGTTTGTGTGTTCTCTCCGTGTTTGCGTGTGTTTCCTCCGGGTTCTCTGGTTTCCTCCCACATTCCAAAGACATACTGATAGGGAATTTAGATTGTGAGCCCCGTCGGGGAACAGCAATGATAATGTGTGTAAAGCGCTGCAGAATATTGTAGCGCTCTATAAAAATAATGATTATTATTATTATTATTACGGTACAAGAGGAGTTAAAGGTGGTGGCTTTACTTTATATTGGGATCCCTTTAACTGCTGACAGATTCCTTTTATCTTCATGGCCCTATATTTTTGTTTATATGACCTTTTCTGGATGTACATAGTTGCAGATGTAAATGTCATTAAAATTATAAAATATATTAACCAGAATTTAAAGGGGTTACTGTATTTTTTTTCCAAAACCCAGAACAGCATTAAGTAAAGAATAATCAATAATAGACTAATTTACCAATCTAGAGTTGCTTCTCCGCAGTACTAAGTCCCCCAACCGGTGGGGACAGGCATGTGACTACTGCAGCCATTTATTAGCCTCAGTGGTGGCCAAAGCATCACAATAACTGGTCACAAGCCCATCTCCACCACAAGATAAGTTATGCAGGTGAACATATTTATTATATGATTTTATTACTGTACATATGACATTTTGGGAAAATACTCAGACAACCCCTTAAACAATAATCTTTATTTGTGTTATCAGATGCAGCCAAAAATGTTTTTTTTTTTTTTTTTTTTGTCATCCATCTTGTCTCTGAGGCTTTATGAAGCCATAATAACTCTTTTTACGGTGTGTATACAAAGCTATAATGATATCAATTCTTATCATCTTGTGCGTATAATTGCGAGAATCTGCATACAAAGCTGCCAAGCACAAGAGTTGGAATGTGGATACTTTGCTCGGCCCTGAGGCTGCTCTACTTTTGAGAGAACATATTGAATTTAGATCTGGAGGAGCGGGAGCTCAGCTGCTTTGGACAACTGGTATTGGTTGTGTTTTGATGCCGATGCTGTAGGCTCTACTTCCAGATGGGGATAGATTTCTGATCTGCAAGACGACCAGGTATAAGCATATAAATGCCGAATTATCAAATCATTGGCTGAGTGGGAATGCTGCAAACGGAAAGAAAAACAGATATGGAACATTAGCACATCTCAGTATAAAGGTTTCCATCTCACAGCAAAATTGCTGGTGAACATACCAGAACAACAGAAAAGTCGGATATGTAAATCACAACCAATTCTAAGAGTCGTGTTTTCTTATTACGATGCTGGTTCTGGGATTTTTACTCTTTTTTGCCCCATTTTAATATGTAGATTATCAGATAATGTTATTTTGATGATAATAATGTGATAGTAAAACTTTGTGATTTATTTTAGGAACGTTCAGAGTCAGAACCGGTCATTAGAGGTAACCGAGAGAATCTTTCCATAGAATACAATGGCCTGCAAGACAAGATGAAAGGTATTGTGAATTGTGATTTTTCTTTTTTGGATGAAAGAATAGGGCTTTTCACGAATGTCCCAAAGCTAAATATTAATACGCTATGTACATTTTATCGTCTGTATTGTTTTTTATGTCTTCTAAAATTTTCTTTTTCAAAAGTATTCTGTTTTGGTGAAATAATACCATTATTATTTTATTACTTTTCTCGGCTCCCTGTATGATTATATGTACAGTGATTAAAAGGAGTGAAGGATTTTTCAGGGTCAAGCAGTTTTTATTTTTCTACAAATGGCATAATTTATTTACACCACTAAAATAATACAAAAACAAAGGGCAAGTTTATTTTGTAATCATAATGTCCTAGAGAATCACGTTGCCAAGTCATTTTACTACTTAATGAATTGCATAAATACAAAGCCCAAAAAACAATGGCAGAATTGTGTTTTTATTTTCATAATTTCACCACATTTGGATTTTTTCCCATTTTACAGTACTTTGTATAATAAAACTAATGGTGTCATCCGAAGCTAAAGCTCATACCGCAGAAAATCAAGCCCTCTTATGGCTGTGTTGACAGAAAAATTTAAAAGTTATGGCTCATTGAACAAGGGGAAGAAAAGATGGAAGCCAAAATACGGAAGAGATTAAAGTGAATATACTGGCAAATCTCCTATGTCTGTCTTAGTAAAAGCAGTACTATTCCATGCCATGAAAATGTATTGTTCTTGTTTTGTAGTTTTCATCCTGGAATAGTACCTAAATTGACCCCTGTCTATTATCATTCCCTTTTAATTGGGTGTGTTCTTACACAATGCAGAATTATCAGAAATGTGGCTCCGGCATTATTATGTTATAGGGGAAACCAACATGCCAGAAGAGCCCATGCACGTAGGATAGATTCCCATATGCACAGGACAGATGCCCGAACACGCAGGATCGATGCCCATACAAGCACGATAGATCCCCTTACACGCAGAGCTTGTGTGTGTTCCCCAGATTTTCTGCAGAATATCATTGTGCTATATAACCAGTAAAACACAATATATTTATAATTTGGAATTTTTTTTAGCGAATTCACGTTTAGACTATTGAATTAGATTTTTTTAAAAAACTTTTCTTTAGCTGCCACACTTAGAAAATAATATGTGTCAGCACTTTTCCTTTTAGACCTGTTTAAGTGGACAGATGATGTATGAGCCCTTTCACACACAACGTTTTCTCCTATGTTCAGTGGCCCCATCGTGGCTTACATCTATGCCCCCCGCAGTACGAGATTCAGTCATATGCGCTGACAGGGCCATTAGCTATAATGGTGCATATGGAGTCACCATATTCTCTCTCGTGCACTATTTAAGTCTGTATGCAAATATTGGAGGCGGACAGCCGGACGTAGTCTACTGTGTCTTGCAGTCCGTCTTCAATAGGCGTATATGGCCGAAGTTTATGTGACTCCGGCTGCATCATTATAGCCAAAGGGCCTGTTTGTGCTTATGCCCGAATCCCGTGTTACAGGGGGCTCGGACATAAGCCCCGATGGCGTCACTGAACGTAGGAGAAAAGGCTGCTTGAAAGGTCCCTTATACAAACACAAACTAATTCCTTTTCCTGTTTTGTATCAACCACATATGGAATTTGGTACAATTTTAAATAAAACTGAACGTATTCATGGTGCCACCAGCATAGCACTGTAAACGCAATAATACAAAGCATAACCTTAAGTGAAGCATTTCTTCATTTTACATTCTTTACATTTTCCCCCTCACATTATTATTGAGAAGTATAGCAATCCTCTGGTTACCCACAGCGATTGCCCTCGGGTGGGAAGTCGGTAGTTGGCAAGAGCTGACTCACACTTACAGCTATGTGAGAGTGCAGATTAAATACACCAAAGTGCGGGATGAAAAAGGCACTTTTTGGGAAAAATAACATTATTGCAGCTGTTTGCAAATCCTTTTCCAGCCAGAGGCCTCTATCATAATAATATGTATAAATCTTTTGGCATTTTCACTAGTATGCTACATGTTAAGCAGCCCAAACAAATTCTCTGCAGTAATATCTCTGTGTTTTTAGCTACCTCCTAACATAGTAATAATAATGTAAAGTCCTACTACTGACATTCTGTATTAGGACATATTTCATTGACAATATCCTTACTTTCCATATATTATGTATGTATTATAAAAGTATTCTCTGCAGCCATGTGTGAGAAATCTCGGTGTGGCTATACAGAAATTGCAGCAATAATTAACTTAAAAGGGAATCTGTCAGCAAGATTTCACCCCCAAACTATTTATATGTCTATGTAGTTCTTTCAAATATAAGTCCAGCAATACCTTTACATGTCCGGTCTGTTCCTCCATTAATGAGGAATCAGCATTTGAATCAATATGTAAATAAGGCTGAAGAACTATTTGAAGCCTTTGTTACTCCAACTCTTTTCTGCACCTAACGTCACCTGCTCTTGCTTGGCTGACAGAAGTCACACAGAACAGAAGCAGTCAGTAAAGCAGAAGGAGGTGGCACTGGGCATGGAATAGAGCTGGAGTGACAGTGAGCTTCAGATCTACCATAGCTCTTTGGCCTCATTTGCATATCAGTTCAAACACTGATTTCTCAGTAAAGGAGAAATGGAATTGCTCATGTAAATATACAGTAATGATAGACATGTCTTTGAAAGAGCTACATGTGCATATAGTTTGGATGTTGACATTCTGCTGACAGATTATTTTTAATAACTATCAAGTTTATTTGCTGTATGATGTGCTTTATACATTTTTTTAAGATGTCTGCTTGCTTTCAGTGAATGAAACATTATGTCCAGACGCAGAAGACATGTTGTGCCATTATTATGTCTTTACCACAAAGTTGCTGGAATAATTAGGGAAGACAGCTCAAACAGCCTGTATGAACAGCATGCTATCAGAATGTTATCCAGATTTTTATCCCCTCGATGTAAATATTATTTTTTCCTAACAACAAGAAGAAATCTTCAGAAATTGTTAAATGGAACCTGTCACCAGGTTTTTGCAATATGAAGTATGGTCTCCACTATTAGGGCCTTTTTTAACAGCACGCAGAAATACTGTAAAAATGTTTCCAATCCATTCTGCAGGTCCCAAAAAAGAGATTTTATTATGCTCTCAGATGGGGCTGTCTGATCCAATGGGCATCTCTGGTCTTGATCCGACGCTTCCTCTCTTTTTGCGATCACCATCCTCCTTTCCTGCTTCTTGTGGATGACACGTCCTAAGTCACCCACAAAGTTTTTGCCATTGCACTCCTGCCCAGGCGCACTTCTGCCTGCCGTGCCGAGGGCAATGCAATGCAGGTAGGTGCAGGCTTCACTAGATGGCAGTAGAGAGGAAGCAGGTCTGCACCTAAACAGAGCTAACCTGCAGTGCAGCAGTGAGGCTACCACGGGTGGCAGCAGAATAGTCAAAACAGGCCAGTCAAATCCTAGACTGTAGCGCAGTCCAAAGGAATAAGCAAACTCACGGTCAGAGACAAACCAGGGGGTCAGTAACGGTCAGGAGTGGACAAGCCAAAAGACAAAGGACACAAACAGATCAGGATACATTCCAATTCAAACCAGGGAGTCTGCACACTAAAGGGAAACACTGAGTCAAGATGGGAACAGGGGAAAACAGAGGCACAGGTTCAGACAGCAAATGCAGCAGGATAAAATTGAAGCAATCAGAGTCAGCTACAGTAGCACTAAGCAGAAACTATAACTGACATGATCTGCAGGACACATCAGGGTTAAATAGCAAACCTGAGAACAGACCAAGGCTGAGAAAAGTTAACCCCTGACATGTTCAGACCGGAAAAAGGGAAGACAGGACTCAAAACCCGGTCTGGATCATGACAGTACTATAGTGCAGTGCAGTGGGAAAAGCCAAAGAGCGTAGATGACATGGAAGTAAAGCCGGTGCATGCACACTACAGTACTTTGCTCTTGACAGAGTGAAGATAAGTAAGCCTGTGCAGGAGCACAATGGGGTAATTGTGTGGATGACGTAAGATGTGTCACCACATGAAGCATGGGAGGAGGACTGTGATCATAAGGTAGGGTGTTCCGGATCAAGAACAGGGAAGCCCATTGGACCAGGCTGCCCCATCTGTCTGTATAATAAATGCTATTTATTGGGATCTGCAGACTACATAGTGGACTTTTTTACAACATTCCAGTATGCTATAAAAAAGGTCCCTAATGATAGTGGCCAGACTTTATATGGGGGAAATCTGCTGAAAGGTTCCCTTTAAGGAGCTCAAACACAACAGTATATGACAAAGTCTTAATACTTTTTTTTATAGAATGATTAGGCTTTATTGACATAAGACAATCCCTAAATTTGATCAATCACATATACATTCTTCTTAACTTATATAGTAAATTATAAAACTGTATACTGCATATTTATTACAGTAAAATATACATCTGTATGACACTTTTTGTTAAAGAAGAGCAAACTGATTCCAGAAAAATTGATTTCACAAATAATTTCTTAAAAATTTGGGCTATATCAAATCTAATTTTTAGGTGTTCGATCTGAGCGAATCAAGAAAAATGGCAACCACATGGCTGCCATTTTGATATATTCTGAGGCCGAGAAGAGGTTTAAAAAGTACCCTATTATACTCACCTTTTCTTGACCCTCCTCATACCTGTCTCAGCGCCTCTGCTCCCAGCATGATCCTCCAGTTGCTCCTCTTTGGCCTTATTCTTATTCCAGGTCTTCTAGCAGGACCGATATTAGGAGGGTTCGAGAAAAGTGAATATATGAACTTTTTATATAAAAACAAAAATTGTATAAAAAGGTTTTTTTTTAGCTCCTTTCTGGTAAATTCAGCTCATACCAGATTTAATTGATAGGAATTGAAACTCGTAGTTCGAATTTAGCTAATCTGCCTAAATTCTTTTTTTGACATGTTCACTCAAATCTACTTTGTCTCCTGCAATAATCATTCACTCTCAAAATCTGATCAGATCTATTCTTTCTTCCGTACGCCTCCATTTACAGCACGGACCAGCAGCACAGAATGACCGCCAATCAGCTACTTGTTTTTGTATTGGCACACATCTTGATAGCATGTTTTCAGAGACCAATCTCTCTTAACATGTTGAATGAACAATCTGCCATAGATTGTTCAGTGTGCATAGGCTTCCAGTGTTATTGGCAGCACAAATCCTGTTTACACAGGACATTGTGCTGCCGAGAAGTATGAGATTTTCTGGAGCACAAAATTATTATAGGTGACTTCTTTTGTACCTATTTTAATGTTATACTACGTTAATGAGATATATTTCATGTAATTCTATTACCATTCTTATGCTGCCCTCTCAAAGACCAGCATGAAAAAGTGAAGCACACCTACTGACATACGAGTGCTGAGAAACAGGGGTCTGGCGTGTACCTTAGCTGGCATCTCCGCACCCATCCATCATTGAACGGTAGCTTTCTCCCTTTGCACAGTGTAGGTAGAAAGTTTACAGTTTCTGTGTCTGGAGCCACTGCTCATGATTATGCTCCTAGTGAAAAGTGTTGGCATCAATGCCACAACTAATAAACTGCAAGTTTCCCCCCAAAATACACCACAGTGCCATAAACTGTCCCTGCTGAAATCAGCTGTCTCTCCTCCCTGCTAACCTAACGAAGGGCAGCACCAGGAGAAATAAATGAGAAGCCTTGACCTGGATCATGAGACGTGACCCATAGGTATCCATCTGTAACTCGTGCTGCCGCATATACTGCCAGCACTATGAGAAGATGCAGCGAGTGGCACAACATCATCTGTAGGAATAAATGCTCTATCTGTTAGATATCGCTACAAGAGACATCAGTGTGACGGGCAGTGGGAGTCATCATTTTCTGTAGGTAAAGATGATGTGATCCATCGTTGAGTGCTCATAATGAAGCCTGATCATCTTTGATCTGTTACACCATATTTCAGGAAGTAGGAGACCAGCCCCTCTGTTATTAAATGCCACTACTGTTTTTGTGGCTTGTAGAATAGGTTGGCCATTATACTGTACATTGTACTGGAGAGTTGCAGAGATGGTGATTCCCCCAGTATGGCTCCATTTATCAGAACACCTCACTTTCTGCATCCTCTATAGTTAACAACTCCAGACCATGTCCAACAAACTCCACTTTGTGCTCACCTATAAAACTGCCTGCCATCAGAGCTCTGTTAGTTCTTGAAGTCGTAATACAGCAAACAAGAGGCAGCAGTGTTTACCTGCCCAGATCTCGGATCTAATGCACTCTCTGGATGCAGCAAACCCATGTAGTAAAGATGGCGGCAGGTGCAAAATACTGAAGAGACAACCACTCACAGCCTACCAATTCATGGAGGGATGAGTGCTTAGTATTAAGTTGCAGAAAAGCGGCTCGTATAGGGCGCTGGTCACACACAAGTAATGCACAGTGTCTTGTTTACAGCCTATTAATGACGCCTATACTATTAGATCAGGCGGGCTGCCCAGCACTATCTAAGTGAATCCCATGAGATCAGACACACTAGCTTGGCTGCACACTGAAAAATAAAGTGCAGAAAAAGTACATATACATAATATATGAGGTATTGGTCCATATTTTGGCCAAGATATGCAAATTTGCAACCAGTTGTAAGAATGTGCTTACTGCATGTGTTGGGGGACACTCACTTAGCAATGAGATTCAGTCACACAGGCACGGTTTTTTTTAACACAAATACAGTCCATGCGGTTTATTATAGCATCATAAACCGGGTTATGCACAGTTCGTTGTAAACTCCATAGAACACAAAAGGTACCAACCGGTGACATTAAGTTGCAGCTTTGACTCCGATATTTCATAACGACTTTAACTCACAGTTCAGACACTACACCCGCCACCCCTCCTTGACTAGTTCCTGGAGGTGTCTGTACGCCGTGTCAATGTCCTTGTCATATAGCACACACAACATTGGTTCATCGTCTCTAAACACGCTGGACCTCTCTTCATCCAGTTACCGTGGAAGACCATACAGTTAATCACTATCCATGGAACACAACAAGCACCAATAGTCTGTTCCACTGGCAGATACGTATCTGCCGTTATGATAGCCCCCTTCCCGAGTGTTACCTTTTTGGAGCTCCTACTCCACACGCTGACCTCCTGTCAGTACTCTCTCCCTCAGGGAAGCTGCCTTACGGGGTTCACCAACTTGCCTGGCAGGCACACATCAGTTAGTCCAGAGCCTCCTAGGGTCGGAAGCTTCCCCAACACAGATCCACAGGTCCAGGAAGACTCCACTCACAGGAGCTTCAACACAGACTGTCCAGGACCACAGTCTCACTGTGCGCTATTCAGGACGTCCATCCCACTTGGGACCGTCCAACACACTGGCATGTGCTCTTTAGGACTCCTACTCCCAGGACATCCAACACAGGTTGTGCTCTTCAGGACTCCTACTCCCAGGATTTCCAACACAGGCTACTCAGTGCACTATTCAGGACGTCTGTCCCTATCGGGGACCGTCCAACCCACAGGCATGTGACCTGTCTGGGTGCTATTCAGGACATTTGTCCAACACCCTAGGCCACCAGGTCCAAAGCCTCACCACATGCTCTTCAGGGAGACAACACTCCCACAACATAGGCTCTCCAGGATCTTCCAGCATAGACTATTCAGGTCCACACTCAGAGACCATGTGACCCACACCCTGGTCACATTATGAAGCTGTAAACACTCCCACAGGTAGGAGTGTGTGTGTGGCTAGTTCGACCCGCCCATATCTCATAACTAGCCCAGTAAGTCTCTCTTCACAACTATACAAACACAATTTACTTGTAGGACTACAAGTCCCAGAACAACAACATTACTTCAGACTTACCGCACAGACTCCCTCTACGACTTAAGTGTCAAACTGCATTCCTCGAGGGCCACAAACGGGTCATGTTTTCAGGATTCCCTTGTATTGCACAGGTGATAATTTAATCACCTGCACAGAATGATTCCAGCACCTTGTGGAATGCTAAGGAAATCTTGGAAACACTCATGGTTTGAGGCCCTTGAGGAATGCAGTTTGACACCCCTGCACTACGACACATATCGACCACTTACAGTTCTGCCAGTGGCTGTTTCACCACCATTATAACCACATATACGCCTCCATGCATATCCCGAGGAGCACAACAGCGCCCCCTAGCTGCCACAGGGGTCACTGCATAACACCGTGTAAACTTACACTTGCGAGGCCTAACACTTAACTTAAAGAAAACCCACAAAAAGAGGAATAAAAATCCTCCAAAAATTGAAGAGGTTATACAGCATCTTACCATCTGCTGTCAGCCTCCTGCCAATGGGTATAAGAAATAGATATTAATTCCACTGATCTGTACGGTGTGAAGCAAATGTAGTGTTCAACACTATGCCACAGAATATGGAACCCATACTGCTACATTAATATAAAGTACTTTTTCCCTAATTTAGTTTTGTGAAGCAAATTATGTGAATTGTTGCAACATACAGGATAGTATTTTCTTCTTCCTGCACTGTACTAGCTGTAAGTAATATAACCTATGGTATTCAGAAGTCTCGTAGTTCTGTATTGTTCGTGACCATTTTGTCCACCTAGTTCTATCATTGACAGTCGCTCCTTTGTTACTCTTACTCTTCCTTTGCTCTTTGCCAACCAAATTTCCGATTTTTGCTGACACTGTATTTCTGAGCATTTGTCACTAAAAAAGTAATCCTTCATATGCAGTGGTGGTGTAGAATACTACCCCTGTCGTCCTTTATTCTGTCACTAAACACAATCGCTGCCTCACTGCAGCAGGGACATATGGATCCTTGCATCGTGACTGGTTAGAGAAGCGCAGAGCAATTATCTGGCTCGTGTAACATTTATTCCAAGCTTGCCTTAGGTAAACCTCATGAGCGTAATTTGCTGTTTAGATGTGTATAACAAGAAGCCTTGCGATGGATTCAGAGATTTCCTGCCCTTGTGTTGTTGTTACATTTTTAGACCAATTTCTAATCTGGGAATTTACATACCGTTTTTCATTTTTGAAAAAAAAAAATCCGGAACTCAGCACAGAAGGTAGTTACATGATCATTTCTCTTCATGGAAATGAGTCCCCATTCTGAGATAGTGGACAACGTCATCCAAAGTCTTGTTTTTTGTTTCTGTTTAGGCATCCACACCCTTAATTTGTTGCATATCTAATATGCGTTGGCGTGCTTTTATTGAGGTGAAACTACATAAATGTAGGCATGTCCTAGAGTTATGCCTAGGCTCCTTAGACTTTTTACTGAGCTTGACTTCTGTATGGAAAGTGTACAACACTTGGCTGAACGCTTCTTTTCCTTCATTTAAAGGGAATCTGTTGCCTAATTTTTTGCATATAAGCTGCGGCCACCACCATTAGGGGCTTATCTACAGCATTCTGTAATGCTGTAGATAAGCCCCCGATGTATCCTGAAAGATAAGAAAAACAAGTTAGATTATACTCACCCAGGGGCGGTCCGGTGCGGTCCGGGTCCAATGTACGTCTCAGGTCTGGGTCCGGCGCCTCCCATCTTCATACGATGTCATCATCCTCTTTGCTTCATGTCGCGGCTCCTGCACAAGTGTACGAATTTACCCTCAACAGGGCAGATAATTACGCCTGCGCATGAGCTGCGACAGAAGCAAGGAAGAGGACGACATAACATGAAGATGGGAGGCGCAGGACCCGGACCTGCGATGCCCATCGGACCCTGACCGCACCTGGGTGTGTATAATCTAACTTATTTTTCTTATCTTTCAGGTTACATTGGGGCTTATCTACAACAGTATTACAGAATGCTGTAGATAAGCCCCTAATGGTGGTGGTCGCAGCTTATATGTGAAAAATTAGGTGACAGATTCCCTTTAACACTAGAAGTCCCAGAGACGGGTCATTTGACATTTCTACCTTTGAAACCCAGAGAAGGGTCAAATGACCTAAAGGATTTTATCTATAGCTTATCTTATCTCTATTCACTGTCTTTTGTTCTGTAATTAAGGCCATTACTGTTGCACCACAGGAGGTTGTTTGCTGTTTTCCATCGAGTTTACCCATGTAGTTTCAAGTTTCAAGTTAGTTCTGTTCAGTTTATTGTATTTGATAATATAAAGACTATACATATTGTATTTAGTTTATTTTTATTTGAGCAAAAAAGCGCTGAAACGAATCATTTTTTATATATTTTAAATAGAGAATTAGAAATTTTAGAGCAAGGTACAGCTGTGAGTAATGACCAGAAGCATTTGTGTCTAAGGCTATGTGCACACTTTGCGGATTCCACTGCGGATTTTTCCGCAGTGGAATTCCAAAATCCGCAGTGAAAACCCGTTGCGGTTTTTAATGCGGATTTATCGCGTTTTTTACTGCGGTTTCTTCTGCGGATTTTCATCTCGTCGACGATATAGTTAGAAATGTCACGTGATCACATCGTTCGTGCAGTCAGTTTCACATCGTCCAAGAGGCGTCACATGCAACTATCTTGTTAACGATGTAAATTTTGGCTCCGCGTTAGCCTCATTGCAAACGTTTGCAGAACGATTTTTCACAATGGCAGGAAGAGGAGAATTTAGACCGACATCGTTCATCTCAGCGTTACACTGAACGATGCTGCACATCTTCTGACACATAATTGGACGAGGATCGTCAGATTTGAGATCCTGACCTCAAATCTGCGATCAGCGATCCAACGATGTGTTCGTCCGATATCTTCACGTTACACGCAACAATGTGAAAACGACATTGCATGAACGACGTGATCATGTGACGTTTTCAAACGATATCGTCAACGAGATCGTAATGGGTAACTGTACCTTTAGGCCTCAATCACACTAGCGAAAAAAAATTGCAGCATGTTCATTCTTGTGCAAATTTGGCGCGAAAAAAATTTGCACACGAGGACTGAAATTTTAGTGTGAAAAATATACAAAAGAACAACTGTTATTTGTTTCGATGCTTTTTATTTTTTTTTAGAAACCAATAAGTTTTTTTTTCACTAAAGGGTTATTTCACACCAACATCAAACAAATAGTCACATTTTCAAGATGAGCAGTGTATAAGCGGCATGGCCAAACAAATGCGATAAAACAGTGAACAAGAAAACAATATAATCAAATTATACAACAGGGAGGGATGTTGGTGGAGGAGTGGGAAGAGGGGAGGGGGGAAAGGGTAAAGGATGCTTTTTATTTTTGTTATAAAAATGTTAAAAAAATACAAGGAATAAAACAATTCCACACATATTTTCAATAGGCTGCAGTGGGGGGCTGTGTGTGTGAGTGGCATGTCCTTGTGTGACTAGCATTTCAGCACTCACTCAGCAGTCTGTCTGAACATGTCGGAACATACCTGGCACTGCCTGGGTATGTCCCTGGTACATTTGCCACACGTGTATTTGTAGCAGTCAACACTAGGGTTGAGCGACTTTTATTTTTATAGGATCGGGTCGGGTTTCACGAAACCCGACTTTCTCAAAAGTCGGGTCGAGTGAAATCGGCCGATCCTATAAAAAAGTCGGGGTCGGGGTCGGCCGAAACACGAAACCCAAGGCAGTGCAATGGGATACCATGGTTCCCAGGGTCTGAAGGAGAGGAAACTCTCCTTCATGCCCTGGGATCCATATTAATGTGTAAAATAAAGAATTAAAATAAAAAATATTGATATACTCACCTCTCCGACGCAGCCTGGACCTTACCGCTGGTAACCCGCAGCCTTCTTTGCTTAAAATGAGCGCGTTCAGGGCCTTCCATGACGTCACGGCTTGTGATTGGTTGCGGCCGCTCATGTGACCGCCACGCGACCAATCACAAGCCGTGACGTAATTCTCAGGTCCTAAATTCCTAATTCTAGGAATTTAGGACCTGAGAATTACGTCATGGCTTGTGATTGGTCGCGTGGCGGTCACATGGGCGGCCGCGACCAATCACAAGCCGTGACGTCATGGAAGGCCCTGAACGCGCTCATTCTTAGGAAGGAAGGCTGCCGGAAAGAAGCCGAGGGTGAGTATATTCCTATTAGGTATATACTCACCCTCGGACGCGCCCTGCTTCTTTCCGGCAGCCTTCCTTCTTAAGAATGAGCGCGTTCAGGGCCTTAGATGATGTCACGGCTTGTGATTGGTCGCGGCCGCCCATGTGACCGCCACGCGACCAATCACAAGCCGTGACGTAATTCTCAGGTCCTAAATTCCTAGAATTAGGAATTTAGGACCTGAGAATTACGTCACGGCTTGTGACTGGTCGCGTGGCGGTCACATGAGCGGCCGCGACCAATCACAAGCCGTGATGTCATGGAAGGCCCTGAACGCGCTCATTTTAAGCAAAGAAGGCTGCCGGTTACCAGCGGTAAGGTCCAGGCTGCGTCGGAGAGGTGAGTATATCAATATTTTTTTATTTTAATTCTTTATTTTACACTTAAATGTGGATTCCGATACCGATTTCCGATATCGCAAACATATCGGAACTCGGTATCGGAATTCCGATACCAGATTCAGAAGATCGCCGACCTCATGGCCGACCCCACACAGGGGTCGGGTCGGGTTTCATGAAACCCGACTTTGCCAAAAGTCGGCGACTTCTGAAAATGGACGACCCGTTTCGCTCAACCCTAGTCAACACATCTCTCAGTTGCACAATTGTTCGTGCATCGATGGTTGACCTGACACTTCACCCTTTTGCCAGGGCTGGGTGTGGAAGGAAGTTGCCAAAGGAGTTTCTCCTTGCGTGCCTTCTTTTCAGTCACATGACGGCCACCTAACTCTTTTGCAAGCTCAACCAGGAAGTCCACCCGTCTCTCCTGCACCCCAGTGCATGCCTGATAAAGAACATGAGCATTGAGTGCTGCCATGTCAATCATGTTGTAGAACACGGCGACTGGCCATCTCCGTATTCCTGCACGCACGCTGTACTCCCGCACCATTTGGGCCATTACATTCACACCGCACTTTGTGTGGTTGTATTGTGTGACCGTGTTTGGCTTCCTTTTGTTGGTATCCTCAGTCTCAACCATGCTGTGCATGCTGCTGAGAATGTAGATGGCTTTCTTTCATTTGGGTGCATACACTGTCAGTGTGGCACCAGTGGTTGAAAACACCTGAGTGGTGAATTCAGTGCGGTCCATCTGTTTAGCGGATTGAGGAATTTCCCGGCGACTCTTGTTGACTGTGCCGAGGATAGTGGTTTCCCGGCTAAGCAGTCATTGTGCAAGTGACAATGATGTAAAGAAATTGTCCGTGGTAACAGTTCTGCCCTTGTCCATGAATGGTTCCATCAGCCTCATCACTACAGTTTCGGACAGTCTCTCCCCGCTGGGACGACTGGGGTCCTTGCCAAGATATGGGAGGACATTACAGATGTACTTTGATTTCAAGTCGCAAGCCACCCAAAACTTGATGCCAAACTTGTCTGGTTTTGTTGCAATGTATTGCAGAAAACAGCAGCGAGTCTTTGATGGGAAAAGCTGTTCATCAATAGTGATGTGTCGACCAGGGTTGTAGGATGCGATGCAGTTGGTGACAACCGATCTCCACACATTGGAGATTGCAGCAAACTTATCGGTCTCCACTCGCTCACTGCGCGTGAACATGTCATCAAGGCGTAGGTGTTGCATGATGTCTTGAAAGCGGTTTCGGGTCATAGTGGCAATGATCCTTGGGTTTCCCAGGTTTGCTGACCAGCTGTCACGTAATGATGGAACCTTGGTCACCCCCCGCAAGATAATGACTGAAATAAATGCCATTAGTTCCGGGAGACCCATGAACCAATCCACCTGCTCTGTGTGACGTGCATGTTGAGTAGTCCATTCTTCAATGCTACGAAGCATGTCAAGACTGATAAAACAGAGGAAGCTCTGAAGGCGACTCTGGACACTTCGTCTGGCCTTAGCACTTGGCTCTCCATCTGTAGGGTACGGTTCTATTGGGGTCAAATGGAGATGTTTCCCCACTTGTACTTCATGCCACACTGTGCTATCTTTTGCGGTCTCTGTTGGCTCACTCGCCAACCGAGCTCTCTTTTTTGGTAGAGCGGAGTCTCCTCATCTGCAAGATAAATAATTTCAAATAAGCATTTTGTTTTGGTTCAAAATAAAAAAGATAGTCAGGAAAAAAAAAAGAGGTAACTCACACTGCCTTTTTTGGCATCCTGTTCTGTCCGTTTTTGAAACAAGCAGAACAGGATCCCTTTTGGCCCCCATGCACCGTGGGTGGTGTCCGTGTGCTATCCGTGAATCCACAGATAGCGCTGTCTGCTGTCACCACATACTCACCTCCCTCCAGCGCCTCTTCTCCTCTCACTTCCGGTTCACTCTTGGGCTCAGTGAAGTGAATATTCATAAGCCTAATGAGCGGCACTGGAAGTGAGAGGAACTGTCAGCGCTGGACTGAGGTGAATATGAAATTCTTTATTTTTAGGCTTTTCACTTTCCTCCGTGGTCCGTGCACACGGAAGTCACCGACCCTTATCTGCACCAACCCCTGCAAAACATAGGATCCAAATGAACAGGCAAAAAAGGGAGTGTGAAGCCAGCCTAACCTGAAGACAGCTCAGAGTCCGAATCCGGTTGAAGGACTATGTCTTCTCCATCTGAGTCAAAAGGGTTTGTGTTGCTCAGAATCAGTTGCAATGCCTCTTCAATGGTGTGCCTTCTCTCCATTTTCTTTCCTGTGAACAAAATAGGTTTCTCCCCCACAGCACATAAAGCTGCATGCAAATTTGCTATTGCAATGCAGCTGGGGGGGTGGGCAGACACTCAGGAGCAGCTCACATTCTCACAAGCAACCCCCACACTCAGGAATAGCTTGCATTCTTCTGTTTACACACTCTTATCTTAGATAATCCCCCCTGCAGATTCCTCAGGCAAAAGCACATTTACAAATAAAAGGATGCTAATTAAAGTGTCAATATGGACTGAGGGTCATTTGACCCTCTCTCAGGACTTCAGGGGGGATCTTGAAATTCCTGGGACTTCTAGTGTTAAGCATTTTGAGGTGGGTCTCATCATCCAGACCACTAATGATCAAAGCTTCTGACTTGATTCTATACCATGCCAAATGTTTTCTGAAAATGTAGTTCCAGTTTAAAAATGACTCTTTACTTATGGCATCATGGGTTAACATTTGACTAAAATAGGACTACTCATACTATTATACATTGCCTATCCATTCACCAAGAAGGTGATGCTACAAGTTCTTTAAAAAGATGACCCCGGTTCTGTCTTCATACACGTTGACCAGGTGTGCAGTCTGACATACAGCATGAACCACTTTCTGTCTTCCAAATAAGCAGATCGTTCTCTGTAGTCTAACTTGTTTATTGGTGAATAGGTATTTGGCATGAGGTAGAACTATAAGAATACAAATAACATGGGTAAGTATTGGGCAAATAATCACACAGCTAACACTTAACAATCAGGAAAGTATACAGTGTGATGCAAACTTTAACCTGGAAATACACAGATCTCTAATCACATCTCCTATGCACTGGCTGCTATACAATGTAATGCTGTGATCACTAGCTGTTTGGAGAATATTTGCTTGGCAACAGGATAAACGTAGACAGGCACCGTTTTTCACATAAACAGTCCATGTGGTTTATTATACACTCAGCATAAACCACTGTAGGGCATGCTACATATCAAAGACCTCACATAGTCCTTAGCACTTCATAGTATATGTCTCTGAAACACAGTCACTAAACACGCCGGACCTCGTCCAGTTCTCGTGGGTGAACACACACTGAACAGTTCATTAATGTCCATGGAACACAACAGGCACCACCACATGACATTAGGTTGCAGTCTCTAAACATGCTGGACCTTACTCTGTCCAGTTACCATGGGAGACTGCACAGTTCCCCATACTATGGGTTACCTTCCAGGAGCTCCTGCTCCACATGCTGACTCCTGTCAGTAGTCTCTCTTGGGGAAGCTGCCGAACTGGGATCACCATCCCTGTGACTAGTGCACTCCTGACAGTCCAGATCCTCAGACAGATGATAACTTCCCCAACATAGTGCCATAACAGACTCTGTACACACAACCTCTCTGTGCGCTATTCAGGACATCCGTCCCCACCTGGGACCGTCCAACACACAGGCCTCCAGGTCCAAAGCCTCCCCATGTGCTCTTCGGGGACCCAGTCCTACTCCCAGGACCTCCCAACACAGAGGCCTTTTTAGGACCTGAGACATGGACCAAACAGGTCCATACATTCTCCAACCATGTGACCACCATGGTCACATTATATACTTGTAACCACACCCATAGGTGGGAGGTGTGTGGTTAGTCAGACCCGCCCAGCTCTTCAACTAACCCTATAAGCCTCCATTTAAAGTAAACAAACACTTGTGGAACTACAGGTCCCAGAACAACATTACTTCAGGCTTACAGCACAGAATCCCTCTGAGACACTTACCGGCCATTTATAATCATGTCTGCCACTGCCATGCATTCCCATGGCCTCAATACGCCTCTGTTCTTATTCTGAGGAGAACATGCAGCGCACCTAGCCGTAATAGGTCACTGCATCACAACAGTTAATCACATTTCTGTATAATACTGCATTTCAAGAACAGATATACTAATCTTACTAGATATGCTTTACCAAGATAGCAAACTCAAGTGAAGCAGTTACAGGAGGACAAATAAAGTCTTCTTCCCAGCATATCTTGCTTCAATCCCACAATGCAACACTCTATCTGCTGTTAAACACACAAGCTATACATTCAGCCACCACTAGATGGTGCTATAACTAACCAGCACATAATACAAATATATTGCCCTATATTCAGAGACAGAACAACCCCTCTTATCTTGCAGTGACTATTTCTGTGATAGGCTTATTTCATGATGACTTATGTATTTGTACACAAGGAGACATTGCTTTTTTATAAGCATTCAACTAGTGGTTTTGTTTTATTCCCTGGGTAGTTGGGCATATGAAATATCTAGACATTTATTTTTTCTTTCATGTAAATCTATTGTGTGTGTTTTTTACATACCTTATCAATGGGGCAACTATGAAAGCAGAAGTACTGAGCATGAAGTTTGTGAACACATAGTAGAAGGTCTCTCTAATTTTTTTTAAGGAAAGTGCTTTTAAAAATGTTTCCCTTCTTCATTGATGTTTCATTGAAGTATTTCAGAGCGTGCACTGTATCCTAAGTGCTGGTATGGCTCCATGTCAGTGAGACCGCCTCCTTTGTAATGTCTAGGTTAATGTAATGGGAATCCTTTTGTTGAGTGTCTCAGGGCTACACTGTCAGTATTTGTATGATTTGGAAGAATGATTCTTTTTCATGTACCAATTTTATGTCTGACCCTGTCAGTACACTTTGATATGTTTCTTGTTCCAAGTCCTTTATGTATTACGTACGTTCTCTTCCTCTCCAGAAGCCAACAATGGACCTTTTTTATTTCTAAGTTACTGTATGTGTTGCCTGTTCCTGTAGTTTTTTTCCATTTTAGTTTTGTGGGTTGGTATTTATTTTATTTCTATATACACTGCTCAAAAAATAAAGGGAACTCTAAAATCCCACATCCTAGATATCACTGAATGAAATATTCCAGTTGTAAATCTTTATTCACTACATCATGGAATGTGTTGAGAACAATAAAACAATAAAAATGAGCAACATAAATCACAACTAATATCCCACAGAGGTCTGGAGTTTGAATGATGCTCAAAATCAAAGTGGAAAATGAAGTTACAGGCTGATCCAACTTCAGTGGAAATGCCTCAAGACAAGGAAACAATGCTCAGTAGTGTGTGTGGCCTCCACGTGCCTGTATGACCTCCCTAAAACACCTGGGCATGCTCCTGATGAGGTGGTGGATGGTCTACTGAGGGATCTCCTCACAGACCTGGACTAAAGCATCCCCCAACTTCTGGACAGTCTGTGGTACAATCTGACATTGGTGGATGGTGCGAGACATGATGTCCCAGATGTGTTCAGTCGGATTCAGGTCTGGGGAACAGGCGGGCCAGTCCATAGCTTCAATGCCTTCATCTTGCAGAAACTTCTGATACACTCCAGCCACATGAGGTCTGGCATTGTCCTGCATTAGGAGGAACACAGGGCCAACCGCACCAGCATATGGTCTCACAAGGGGTCTGAGGATCTCATCTCGGTACCTAATGGCAGTCAGGCTACCTCTGGCGAGCACATGGAGGGTTGTGCGGCCCTCCAAAGAAATGTCACCTAACACTATTACTGACTCACTGCCAAACCGGACATGCTGAAGGCATGCAGGCAGCAGATTGTTATCCACAGCGTCTCCAGACTCTCACGTCTGTCACATGTGCTCAGTGTGAACCTGCTTTCATCTGTGAAGAGCATAGGGCACCAGTGGTGAATTTGCCAATCGTGATATTCTGTGGCAAATGCCAAGCATCCTACACAGTGTTGGGCTGTGAGCACAACCCCCATCTGTGGACGTCGGGCACTCAGACCATCCTCATGGAGTCAGTTTCTAACCCTTTGTGCAGACACATGCACATTTGTGGCCTGCTAGAGGTCATTTTGCAGGGCTCTGGCAGTGTTCCTAGTGTTCCTCCTTGCACAAAGGCTGAGGAAGCGGTCATGTTGGTGGGTTGTTGCCCTCCTACGGCCCCCTCCACATCTCCTGGTGTACTGGTCTGTCTCCTTGTAGCGCCTTAAGCCTCTAGACACTACACTGATAGATATGCGGCGCCCCCACCGCCGCAGGGCCGAGGGGTACCCGGTACCGGGCCTCACAGAGTCTCTGCTCTGGGGTTGTCACGGCGGCTAGGCCCCGGTCCGTGACCCTGCCGTGGGGCGCACAGTGAATAATAGATATGGGTGATGGTGGTGACGCTGTAGTGGTGCAGTGCGGTAAATAACGAGGACACCAGGTTGCAGTCTCTTTACCTCTTTACTGAAGATCTCTGAGTCCTCAGTCCGGAATACGGTTCACCAGGCTGTGCAAGTCCGGCCGGTCCAATGGCACCTCCAGAGTTCTCTTCACAGGTGGAAATCGGTGCCTTCCTTCTAGCGCTATGTGTTGTGGTCCTTCCCTGCTGTGCTTACGGAAAGTCCCCCACAACTGTTGTGTCTGTTTCTTAAGTTCCCTCACAACTCGATTAGATGATGTTCTGCTAATCCTCCGTCCCTCCCTGATGTTCTGGTTGGGACGGCACCCGTTTGACGGGTAGGCTCGGAGCTCTTCCGGGACCTTAGAGTCGCCCCTCTCCACAAGTTGCCCCCCAAGACTGCATAGGTGATATATGTTAGACAGCCCGTTTTAGACTGACTGTCCTGCCGCTGTTTGGAGTATTGCTTGAAGCTGAATGTTATGATACTCCCTCGGCGTTCCGGCCACCGGTAGTGCGCCTCAGTAGGATGTTGCTTCGGTCTTACAGCACGACTCCTACTGGTATTTCTCCTTTGCGTGATCTCGTTTCTCACTCAGCACAATCTATCTCGCTTCTAATCCTTCCTTGGGTACTGCCGCTACCCGGAGCAGGCCTGGTCCCGTTACGCTCTTTCTTGTTGCCAAGCCTCTGTCAGGATCCCACCCCTGACAGAGACCCTACTGTATCTTCCCCCACAACACCCTCTGCCACAAGGTGTTGCCTGGTTCCAACCCAGTCAGCTTTCTGATCTAACTTCCTGCCTGACCCCCAGTTTACCCACTATGGTGGGGAGTGGCATAATGAATAGCACCCTTAGCTCCCCCCGGAGGCCCGGCTGTGAAATGTATTGGTGTCTGTGATACCTGATCCGATGAACTCCTTCAGTGCCATCAGACGCACCATAGCTCCCCATAGTGGCGGAGCCACAGTACTGCAACGACCAGGACTCTGGGGCGCTGCACTCCCCCCTGGTTAAACACAGTACTCCGGGACTGGGAAGAAAACAACAATACAAGTTAGCAAAAAGACATACAGTTTTGTTGAGTGTAATAACAATAAGTATACTTGAACAGGCTTCCCTTTATGGGAGGTAAGGACACTTGAACGTTACAAACATGGTTAAATTTCATAGCAACATGCTATAAATAACTCTTCTTACCCAACCGGGTATTCTACTAAGTGCAAAATTGTTGAACAATAATTTAACATTGCCTTTAAGGACATACACTCTGAATCCACTAAAGACCTTCCTATAATCACATTATAAGGTAATTTAACTTTTTCATTCTCCTTCTTTAGATCTGCAGGACCGCCTGTCCTATCGGCACCAGACCTTCTGCCTCTCCTTTCGGTTACAGGACCGCCCCGTTCAGCCAGGGCCTACTGCCTTTTCAACTACTATACACAGTATAGAACATAACATTACTTTCAGTTTAAGAGCACTGAGCCATCTCTACATGACTCCTATGAGGACTCAGGGTTTACCTTCTATCCTAACTATCTATCAACATTATCAAAACATTTCCTATTGAACATTAAGCCTTCTCATTATCTTTCTATCATGCATGCTGGACACCACGTCTATCCCTACGGGCCCACTGCATCCTTCTTCTATCTTTCACCTTTTTCTTCTCAGAGAACATCATCAGTATTTCTTCACAATTAACTAATTAAATACATACAACTTTCTCATGTAAACATTATCATCACTTTCTTTGGTCAAGACATTATTGCTTCCCGTCTTAAAGCAATATCACGGTTTTAGCGCAACAACTGAACATCCCCTTTAAGAGGGGAACAAGTCTCTATGAGGTAGCACGCCTTCTCAAGCTACCAGTCCATACTCAGCAAAGGTTCCAGTGTGGTATCTTCACAAAGAGTCCTTCTTTAAGTAAAACCAGTAGGGAGCGCCTTTAATAAGGTGCAAACTATGTACAAGAAGTTCGGATCATGCACTGTTCATGATTTCAGCAGTTCTTTTCAACTAGAAACTTGTGCCAAAACTTTTGGAAAAATCAAACAAAAGCAAAACAATAGGGATCCCAGGTCCACAGAAAGATCCCCTTAAGAGTTAACCCTGGACGGGTTCAGCAGCAAAACAGGAAACGAACAAACAGTTAAGAACTATGTACATCTTTAAAGCATTATACAGGAACGTCTACTCAAAACCACCCAGGAGGCAGCACCGGCGGGGGCAACCCCTTTGGGTATTGCGAGCCGCCCGGTATTGCATAAGGGGGTCTGTCGTCCCATCTGGGGGTCTGTGTACCCACAGTCTTCAGTTCTGCAGCGGTGCGGGCAGTAGACACGCTGGTCACTTGAGGAGGTGCCTGCGTGGCCACGACAGCGGTGGAGGTCATGACGCGGCAAGTCGTGGTCTTCACAATTGTGCCCGTTGGGGTGACCACGGTGGTCTCAGTGGTAATCGTAGGCCGGTCACAAGGGGGCACCCTGGCCACGGGGGACATGGGACTGTGCCTCTTGTGGACGTTCAGGGCAAACCACCCCTTCTCTCCAAGGTGCCGGGTGTAGCTGACATTATCCCCTGGATACAGATCTCGGCCTGGGTGTCCCTCTCTAAGATGCGACTCTACATCCCGCCGGTTAACAAAAACTTCAGCATATAGACCCGGCTCCTTTATAAAGCCCCAGCCCCCGCGGAGTTTAAAGTCAATGACGGTGCCCTGCTTGCGCGGGGCCTGCTGAGCAGTGGGATTCTTGCGGGCCCGGTCTTTGACCGCCAAGTCTTTTTGATGGTGGGCCTCCCGCCCGGCCTGGTGTGTTTTCTCCTCCTCTTTCCACTGTTGTTCTAGCTGGACCCGGTATTCCTCCCAGCTTAGGGCCTGTACCATCTCCCCCTCTTGGGTCTCCACCCCGGGGAACCCCATAAGATTGGATCCGGGGTTCACCCAGCGGCACACCGTGCGCTCCGCGTGGACCTCACACAGCAAGGGAGTAGGGGTGATTGGGGCTCGCATACGGTGTTCCATGCCCGTGGCTTCCTCCCACGGTAGCAGGCGCTGGAGTCTATGGGTTCCCGGGAGAGGTGGTGCTGCTACGGGACCCACCAGCAAACCCTCGGCCAGCGGGACGGGGTCGGCGGACTCACCAGCCGATGCATGTTCCTCCTCCGCGGCGGGTTCTTCCGGCGGTGTCGGCGAGGATCCCAGCGGTTGCTCCGGTAATGGTGCAGGATCCGACGCCTGAGGACCTTCTTCCGGCGCTGCCTGGTGCGGAGCCTGGGCCTTCATGTTCAGTTGGAGGAGTTGGTCGATCAGGCTCTCCATCTCGACCCGCAGAAGTTCAGTGCTGTCCACGGAGAACGGGCTGCTGGGCTCATCTGGGTAGTTGGGGGAGACTTCCACTTCAACCCCACTGTCGGGTTCGGAGCTGCTGGCCATAGCGTCCTCCACGTGGGTCACTTCCTGGTCTTTTTCCCGCTCTCTCCTTCGTGGGCGGTGTCATTTTCTCGGTCTCCGCCCTCCATTGAGGATTAGGAGGCGGATCTCTGCTGCTGACGGACACGTCCTCACGGTGCAGAAATATTTAGACTGGGCGGCCATTGCTTTTCGCGCTTTTCAGCTTGCCTACGTCCACTCCACGCCCCTCTTCTTCTCCTGCGCTCTCCTCAGCGCTGTAATGGCGGTGGATTTTGGCGGTAAATGGCGCAGCACAGTCTTTGCAATAAAGTACAGTCCAAGCACAACAAATCACAGTTCGAAGGCACACATGACCTGATTCTTCAGGCTTAAGTAGATCCTGTTCGTGACGCCAAGTTGCGGCGCCCCCACCGCCACAGGGCCGAGGGGTACCCGGTACCGGGCCTGACAGAGTCTCTCTGCTCTGGGGTTGTCACGGCGGCCAGGCCCCGGTCCGTGACCCTGCCGTGGGGCGCACAGTTAATAATAGATATGGGTGATGGTGGTGACGCTGTAGTGGTGCAGTGCAGTAAATAACGAGGACACCAGGTTGCAGTCTCTTTACCTCTTTACTGAAGATCTCTGAGTCCTCAGTCCGGAATACGGTTCACCAGGCTGCGCAAGTCCGGCCGGTCCAATGGCACCTCCAGAGTTCTCTTCACAGGTGGAAATCGGTGCCTTCCTTCTAGCGCTATGTGTTGTGGTCCTTCCCTGCTGTGCTTACGGAAAGTCCCCCACAACTGTTGTGTCTGTTTCTTAAGTTCCCTCACAACTCGATTAGATGATGTTCTGCTAATCCTCCGTCCCTCCCTGATGTTCTGGTTGGGACGGCACCCGTTTGACGGGTAGGCTCGGAGCTCTTCCGGGACCCTAGAGTCGCCCCTCTCCACAAGTTGCCCCCCAAGACTGCATAGGTGATATATGTTAGACAGCCCGCCTTAGACTGACTGTCCTGCCGCTGTTTGGAGTATTGCTTGAAGCTGAATGTTATGATACTCCCTCGGCGTTCCGGCCACCGGTAGTGCGCCTCAGTAGGATGTTGCTTCGGTCTTACAGCACGACTCCTACTGGTATTTCTCCTTTGCGTGATCTCGTTTCTCACTCAGCACAATCTATCTCGCTTCTAATCCTTCCTTGGGTACTGCCACTACCCGGAGCAGGCCTGGTCCCGTTACGTTCTTTCTTGTTGCCAAGCCTCTGTCAGGATCCCACCCCTGACAGAGACCCTACTGTATCTTCCCCCACAACACCCTCTGCCACAAGGTGTTGCCTGGTTCCAACCCAGTCAGCTTTCTGATCTAACTTCCTGCCTGACCCCCAGTTTACCAACTATGGTGGGGAGTGGCCTAATGAATAGCACCCTTAGCTCCCCCCGGAGGCCCGGCTGTGAAATGTATTGGTGTCTGTGATACCTGATCCGATGAACTCCTTCAGTGCCATCAGACGCACCATAGCTCCCCATAGTGGCGGAGCCACAGTACTGCAACGACCAGGACTCTGGGGCGCTGCAGATACAGCAAACCTTCTTGCCACAGCTCGCAATGATGTGCAATCCTGGATGAGCTGCATTACGTGAGCCATGTGTGTTTGTTGTAGAGTCCGTCTCATGCTACCACGAGTGTGAAAGCACAACCAACATTCAAAAGTGACCAAAACATCAGCCAGAAAGCATTGGTACTGAGATGTGGTCTGTGGTCCCCACCTGCAGAACTACTCCTTTATTGAGTGTGTCTTGATAATTGCCAATAATTTCCATCTGTTGTCTATTCCATTTGCATAACAACATGTGAAATTGATTGTCAATCAGTGTTGCTTCCTAAGTGGACAGTTTGATGTCACAGAAGTTTTTATTACTTGGAATTATATTCTGTTGTTGAAGTGTTCCCTTTATTTTTTTAAGCAGTGCACTTTTATATACAATTGCTGAAACTCCCAGCAATGCTGATGTGGTCTCTACATGCATGCAATTAGTGATGAGCGAGTGTACTCGTTGCTCGGCTTTTCCCGAGCACGCTCTGATGACCTTCAAGTATTTATGACTGCTCAGGGATTTAGTTTTCATCGTGGCAGCTGAATGATTTACAGCTACTAGCCAGGCTGAGTACATGTGGGGGTTGGCTGGTTGCTAGGGAATCCCCACATGTAATCAAGCAGGCTAGTAGTTGTAAATCATTCAGCTGCTGTGATGAAAACTAAATCTCCGAGCAGTCATAAATACTCGGAGGCCACCCGAGTGTGCTTGGGAAAACCCGAGCAACGAGTACACTCGCTCATCATTACATGTAATGCAATGGTGGTGTCTTTCTTTACCATGCCATTATGTCAAAATTTATTGTGTGAAGTTTGTAGAGAATATATATGGATATGTAGGTGATGCACATTGTTACATGTTATACACTATGTTCCAAATTATTATGTAAATTAAATTTTTCTCGGATTTTCCTAAAAGGTCGGGTCAAATGACAGTCAGTCTAATAAAAGTCATCACCCGTTAGAGTATACATCGAGTTTTATTGGAGAAACCTCCCAATGATAACAGTATAATCTCCAAAATGAATACAAACTCAAAATGCACTGTTCCAAATTATTAGGCACAGTAGAATTTCTAAACATTTGATATGTTTTAAAGAACTGAAAATGCTCATTTGTGGAATTTGCAGCATTAGGAGGTCACATTCACTGAACAAAAAAGCTATTTAACTCCAAAACATCCTAACAGGCCAAGCTTCATGTTAACATAGGACCCCTTTGTTGAGATCACCTTCACAATTCTTGCATCCATTTAACTTGTGAGTTTTTGGAGAGTTTCTGCTTGTATTTCTTTGCGTGAAGTCAGAATTGTCTCCCAGAGCTGCTGTTTTGATGTATACTGCTTCCCACCCTCATAGATCTTTTGCTTGATGATGCTCCAAAGGTTCTCTATAGGGTTGAGGTCAGGGGAAGATGGTGGCCACACCATGAGTTTATCTCCTTTTATGCCCATAGCAGCGATTGACTCGGAGGTATTCTTTGCAGCATGAGAAGGTGCATCGTCATGCATGAAGATGATTTTGCTCCTGAAGGCATGTTTCTCCTTTTTATACCATGGAAGAAAGTTGTCAGTCAGAAACTTTATATACTTTGCAGAGGTCATTTTCACACCTTCAGGAACCTTAAAGGGCCCTACCAGCTGTTTCCCCATGATTCCGGCCCAAAACATGACTTCTCCACTCCTTGCTGATGTCGCAGCCTTGTTGGGACATGGTGGCCATCCACCAACCATCCACTACTCCATCCATCTGGACCATCCAGGGTTGCTCAACACTCATCAGTAAACAAGACTGTTTGAAAATTAGTCTTCATGTATGTCTGGGCCCACTGCAACCGTTTCTGCTTGTGAACACTGTTTAGGGGAGGCCAAATAGTAGGTTTATGCACCACAGCAAGCCTTTGAAGGATCCTACACCTTGAAGTTCGAGGGACTCCAGACGCACCAGCAGCTTAAAATATCTGTTTGCAGGTTTGTAATGGCTTTCTAACAGCTGCTCTCTTAATCCGATGAACTTGCCTGGCAGAAACCTTCCTCATTCTGCCTTTATCAGCACGAACACGTCTGTGCTCAGATTCAGCCTCATATCTCTTCACAGTATGATGATCACACTGAAGTTTTCGGGAAATATCTAATGTTTTCATCCCTTGACCAAGTTATTGCACTATTAGATGCTTTTCAGCAACAGAGAGATCCTTTTTATTTCCCATATTGCTTGAAACCTGTGACCTGCTTAATAATGTGGAACGTCATTTTTAAGTAGTTTTCCTTTAATTAGAATCACCTGGAAAACTAATTATCATATGTGTTTCAGATTGATTTCAGTGATCCATTGAGCCCTGAGACACAATACCATCCATGAGTTTATTTGAAAAACAAAACAATTAAATATTTGACACTTAAATCCAATTTGCATAATAATTTTGAACACAGTGTATACACAAACATTACACTTATTCAAAATGCATAATTACAAAAACAAGATTTTCACTTTATTGTACTTTTCAAAATGTAGTTATTATTTTTTATTTATTATTATAGCTCTATTTATTCCATGGCACTTTACATGTGAGAAGAAGTATACATAATAAAAACAGTACAGTAATCTTAATCAATAAATGTCACAACTGATACAGAAGGAGCAAGGGCTCACAAGCTGCAAGGGAAGGGTGAGGATACAGTAGGTTAGGGTAGAGCTAGTTGTGCATCAGTTTGATGGATTAGTGGTTACTGCAGATTGTAGGCTTGTCTGAAGAGGTACGTCTTCAGGTTCCTTTTGAAGGTTTCCATGATAGCCGAGAGTATGTTGGAGTAGAAAGTTCCAAAGTAGGGGGTATGCATGGGAGAATTCTTGCATGCAATTGTAGGAAGAGGAGATAAGAGTGGAGTAGAGAAGGGGATCTTGTGATGATCGGAACTGGCATGCAGGTAAGTACCAGGAGGCTAGGTCCCAGATGTATGGGGAGACAAGTTGTGGATGGCTTTGTATGCCATGATTAGGGTTTTGAACTGGAGTCTCTGGGCAATGGGAAGCCAGTGAAAGGATTGACAGAGGGGATAGACGGGATAAGTGGATTTGTCGGGCAGCAGAGTTTAGAATAGATTGGAGGGGTGCAAGAGTATTAGAAGGGAGGCCACAAAACAGTAGGTTGCAGTAGTCAAGGCAGGAGATGAGTGCATGAACTAGGGTTTTTGCAGATTCTTGGTTCAGCAATGTACAGATCCGGGAAATATTTTTGAGTTGAAGTCGACAGGAAGGGGAAAGGGCTTGTATATATGGTTTGAAGGAGATCAGAGTCAAGGATTACCCCAAAGCAGCGAGCTTTTGGGACTGCAGAGAGTGAGCAGCCAATTACTTTAATGGATAGGTCCATTGGGGGGGTCAAGTGAGATTTGTGAAAGATGATTAATTCTAATTTGTTCATATTAAGTTTTAGATGTCTAGCAGAGAAGAAGGTTGAAATAGGTAACAGACATTGTGGGATTCTGGTTAGTAGGGAGGTGATATTGGGTCCAGAGAGGTAGAACTGTGTCATCAGCATAGAGGTGATATTGCAATCCGTAAGGTTCTATGAGCTGTCCCAGGCTGAATGTGTAAATGGAGAAGAACAGGGGTCCTAAGACTGAACCTTGGGGGGGTCACACAGATAGTGGGCGATGCAAGATGAGGAGGTTGTGTTTCAGTGGAAACGCTGAATGTCTGGTCTGTTTGGTATGACGAGATCCAATATAGGGCCAAGTTTGTGATGCCAAGCGATGAGAGGGTATGTAGTAATAGGGAGTGGTGCACTGTGTCAAAGGCAGAGGATAGGTCCAGGAGAAGGAGGACAAGTAGTGTTGCTTGGCTTTTTCTGTTAATAGGTCATTGGTGACTTTATTCACTGCAGTTTTATTGGAGTGATGCAATCGGAAGCCAGTTTGTAATCAGTCAAAGAGAGGGAGCAGGAGAGGAGGTGGGAGGACAGTTCAAAATGGACGTGTTGTTCCAGTAGTTTTGAAGCATATGGGAGAAGTGAAGTGGGGCATTAGCTAGATACAGAGGATGGGTAACGAGGGCTTTTTGAGGATGGGTGTGATTGAGGCATGTTTGAAGCATGAAGGGAAAACACCAGTTGTTAGTGACATGTTGAAAAGATTGGTGAGGGTTAGGATGCAGACTTTGGTGAGGTTTGGGAAGAGGTGGGATGGGATTCAGTCAAGTGCAAAGGTGATGAGTAGTGTTGACCATTCCAATACCACAAGTATCGGGTATTGGCCGATACTTGCGGTATCGGAATTCCGATACCGAGTTCCGATACTTTTGTGATATCGGGAATCGGTATCGGAACCATATTCATGTGTAAAATAAAGAATTAAAATAAAAAATATGGATATACTTACCTCTCCGGCGGCCCCTGGACTTTTCCGATGTAACCGGGAGTCTCCGTTCCTAACAATGAGCGCGCGAAGGGCCTTCGATGATGTCGCGGCTTCTGATTGGTCGCGTGAGCACTCATGTGACCGCTCACGCGACCAATCACAAGCCGCGACGTCTAATTGCCTAGAATACTACTTCCTGCAATTTGTGCCAACTTCCGTGGCTTTGTCTGGAGCTAATGTCCAGAGATAAGTGACGTCACCAGTGTCCTACACCCAGGCAGAGCACATGGGCCCCAGGCAGCATATGTGGCCCCAGGCAGAGCACAGGGGCCCCAGGCAGCATATGGGGCCCCAGGCAGAGCACAGTGGTCCCAGGTAGAGCACAGGGGCCCCAGGCAGCCTATGGGGCCCCAGGTAGAGCACAGGGGCCCCAGGCAGCATATGGGGCCCCAGGCAGCTTATGGGGCCCCAGGCAGAGCACAGTGGTCCCAGGCAGAGCACAGGGGCCCCAGGCAGCCTATGGGGCCCCAGGCAGAGCACAGGGGCCCCAGGCAGAGCACAGGGGCCCCAGGCAGAACATGGGGCCCCAGGCAGAGCACAGGGGCCCCAGGCAGAGCACAGGGGCCCCAGGCAGCATATGGGGCCCCAGGCAGAGCACAGGGGCCCCAGGCAGCATATGGGGCCCCAGGCAGAGCACAGTGGCCCCAGGCAGAGCACAGGGGCCCCAGGCAGCATATGGGGCCCCAGGCAGAGCACAGTGGTCCCAGGCAGAGCACAGGGGCCCCAGGCAGCCTATGGGGCCCCAGGCAGAGCACAGTGGCCCCAGTCAGAACATGGGGCCCCAGGCAGAGCACAGGGGCCCCAGGCAGAGCACAGGGGCCCCAGGCAGCATATGGGGCCCCAGGCAGAGCACAGGGGCCCCAGGCAGCATATGGGGCCCAGGCAGAGCACAGTGGCCCCAGGCAGAGCACAGGGGCCCCAGGCAGCATATGGGGCCCCAGGCAGAGCACAGTGGTCCCAGCTAGAGCACAGGGGCCCCAGGCAGCATATGGGGCCCCAGGCAGAGCACAGGGGCCCCAGGCAGCATATGGGGCCCCAGGCAGAGCACAGGGGCCCCAGGCAGCATATGGGGCCCCAGGCAGAGCACAGTGGCCCCAGGCAGAGCACAGGGGCCCCAGGCAGAACATGGGGCCCCAGGCAGAGCACAGGGGCCCCAGGCAGAGCACAGGGGCCCAGGCAGAGCACAGTGGCCCCAGGCAGAGCACAGGGGCCCCAGGCAGCATATGGGGCCCCAGGCAGAGCACAGTGGTCCCAGCTAGAGCACAGGGGCCCCAGGCAGCCTATGGGGCCCCAGGCAGAGCACAGGGGCCCCAGGCAGCATATGGGGCCCCAGGCAGAGCACAGGGGCCCCAGGCAGCATATGGCACCCCAGGCAGAGCACAGGGGCCCCAGGCAGCATATGGGGCCCCAGGCAGAGCACAGTGGCCCCAGGCAGAGCACAGGGGCCCCAGGCAGCATATGGGGCCCCAGGCAGAGCACAGTGGCCCCAGGCAGAACATGGGGCCCCAGGCAGAGCACAGGGGCCCCAGGCAGCATATGGGGCCCCAGGCAGAGCACAGTGGCCCCAGGCAGAACATGGGGCCCCAGGCAGAGCACAGGGGCCCCAGGCAAAGCACAGGGGCCCCAGGCAGCATATGGGGCCCCAGGCAGAGCACAGGGGCCCCAGGCAGCATATGGGGCCCCAGGCAGAGCACAGTGGCCCCAGGCAGAGCACAGGGGCCCCAGGCAGAACATGGGGCCCCAGGCAGAGCACAGGGGCCCCAGGCAGCATATGGGGCCCCAGGCAGAGCACAGCGATATTTTGGACCACTGTGCGGTGTTTCAGACCCCCTGTGTGATGTCTGGGGCCCTGTTCTTAAGTATATTAAAGATTAAAGTAACGTATATTAAAGTATATTATAGATCAAATTTGACACGTTTATGAGCACCATTGAGTGATATACTCAAGAATGACATAATTTTTCAACATTTTATGGTTTCAAACTGTAAACACTCAGAGTTTTTTTTTACTTCAACCAGAAAACCTTAACGGTTCATAAAAAACTTGACTGTTCAGGATATGATAAAAGTCATAGTATTCTGAATCTTTAACTTATAAAGATACCTTTACATGGGGTGATTATTGGTTCCAGAGAGGCTTTCGGCCGATAATCGTACACATGGCTGGTGACAGGACAATACAATATAAACGTTCAAAGGTAAACACTGATAACATTAAAATCTAATATATAATTGCCTAGAATACTACTTCCGGCAATTTGTGCCAACTTCCGTGGCTTTGTCCGGAGATAATGTCCGGAGATAAGTGACGTCACCAGCGTCCTACACCCGCTCAGGGTGGACAAAGATATATGCCTTCGTGGTGCACGGCACTTTTCTGATTGGTTGCCGCCTGCCGCGAGCGACCAATCAGAAATGTGCCATACTGTGACAATCCGCCCGCCATTTTGGTGTGATTTTTGAATTTTTACCTCACAGCAAGTTTCTACTGCGTGGAGGCGGTCCCAGTGACGTTGCTCTTCAAGCTCCTGACGAATTCCGTCAAAAAAATGATAATACCATTTACCAAAACTATATATATTTAGTTGTGAAGTGGTTCAGTGACATTTTCACACCAATTTTGAACTTTTGTTTGGTGTTTTCTCCATATACTGCCTATTATTCACTGACTGTTATACTGAGAGACTGCCGTTTATTAACCTCTTCTTTGCCACACTGGGTATATTGCTCTATTATTTGCCACATAAGGACATTGTCCATTATTGCCCAGCAATTTCTCTGCAATATAAACTGCCTATTTATTAATATCTGTATTCCTGCAAAGAACTATTGCCTATTATTAACTGGCTATTTTCCTACTACCTGACACTGCCTCTTATTAACCTGTTGTTTGCCACCGCCACGCTTAAAGCTGTTTAGCTTAGCCAACATGAGCTCTAATAGTAAGGATACTAATGACACAGAGCCCAAAGCTGCTGATGGCGCACGTAACATCAGGTCTGATAATAAGTATACCAATGACGCACAGCGAAAAGACACTGATGCTGCACGTAAGCGCAAACAGCGTGCTAACAAGAGTACAGAGGATAGATGCAAGCGCCTGGACACTGTTAAGTATACTAATGACACAGAGCCCAAAGCTGCTGATGGCGCACGTAACATCAGGTGTGATAATAAGTATACCAATGACGCAGAGCGAAAAGCCGCCGATGCCGCACGTAAGCGCAAACAGTGTGCTAACGAGACTACAGAGGACAGACAGAAGCGCCTGGACACTGTTAATGCTGCTTGCAATAAACACATTACTAATGAGTCTTTTGAGGACAAAACTAATCGATTAAGTAATAAAGCTGCTGCTGCACGCTCTCAACGTTGCAAACATAATATTTCCACATCCTCAGTCATAGATTCTGCCCACAATACAGCTTCTTTGTCTCCATTCATAGAATGTGTGCAGCCTGAAGCTCCTTTAACCGTTGGTAAATCTGCACGTAAGCGCAAACACTGTCCTACTTACACTCCAAATGATAAACGCCGTTGCCTGCACACCGTTAAGTCTGCTTATAAGACATGCTTCACACCTGACTCTTCTAAGGCAACAAACAAACCATTACCAAATGCAGCTGGTGCACGCCGTGAACAGCGCAAAAAAACCGCTTGCACCTCCATATTAATAAACCCTGACCACGATACACCTTCCAACTCCTCAGTGATTGAATCTGTGGACAGTGAAGATCCTCTACCAGGTCCACGCTTTATATATGTTGGCTTAAAGAAACATTCCAATGCTCCGTTACCACAACCTGTACCTCAACATCCCACAGGTTTTACTAATGATGACAGTACCATAGTAGAACACTCCTGTGGTCCTATGAACTATTTATGTGAACATTGTCAAGCATTACATTTTAATGCTGAGATACCAGCAGATAAAAATTTTACTCTGTGTTGTCACAAGAGTAAAGTGCATATACCTATACCCCAATATCCCGAGGTCTTTAAACGATTGCTGACAGGGGAGAGTGAGTTCAGTAAGAATCTCATGGAAAATATTCGTAGTATTAACAGCTCATTTGCTTTCGCCTCCATGGGTGCCAATATATCCCCTCCACGTGGACATGGCCCTTACTGTTTCCGTATACATGGACAAATATATCATCGTACTGGAACCCTACATCCCAGTGATGATCAAGTTCCAGCTTATGCCCAACTGTATATTTTGGATACCGCTACCGCGAATGAACAACGTTTAAACTGTGAACAAAATAAAAAATGTCATCCCACTTTGATGAGTATAATTGCTCTTCAGTTAGACAATGTGAATCCCTTTGTTGCTGCCTACAAAATGTTACGAGATGTGGAACATGAAGAACATCTTAAAGCTGAAGCTAATGGCACTTTCATGCCAAAATGCCAAATATCATCATGGCCCTTAAACAAGATCGGAATCAAGACCCTCGCCGATATAATAATCCAACTGTCAATGAAGTTGCTGTCGTATTTGAAAATGACAATGGAGAGCCACCATTTAATCGTGATATTTTAATACATTTACAACCGGACCCCAAAAATCCTTTGGCGCCAAGAACACAACAGGTCAGCATTCTACACAGTAATTTAGATGCTTTACTCTATCCTTTATTTTTCCCTTACGGAGACCAGGGCTGGCATGATGGCCTCAAGCAACAAGGGCAAAGTCCACGCAGAGTTACACAACTGCAGTATTACTGCTATGTGCTGTCTGTCCGTAATCAGTTTAATCCACTCCTGAATGGTGGCAAACTCACTCAGCAGTACTTAGTGCATGCTTATGTGAAAATCGAGGCAAATCGCCTAAATTATATCCGTCAACACCAAAAGGATTTGAAAGTAGAGGATTATTGTGTACTCCAGGAACATCTCCAGAAAAAATCCATTGAGAAGGGCATCCCCATTGGAAAAACGGTCATTTTACCATCTTCGTTTGAAGGCAGTCCCAGGAATATGCAGCAGCGGTACCAGGATGCCATGGCTATTGTGACTAAATATGGTCGTCCTGATCTATTCATCACCATGACCTGTAATCCGAAATGGAATGAGATTACTGAGAATTTGGAACCTTGGCATCGTGTGGAACATAGACCTGATTTGGTGGCACGTGTTTTCAAAATAAAACTGGAAGCACTCTTAAAAGACATTAACAACGGATTATTTGGGAAAGTTTGCGCTATGGTTCATGTAATTGAATTTCAAAAACGTGGCCTTCCACACGCTCACATTTTGATTATTCTGGACAGCAACTCCAAATTAAGGACTGAGGAGGACATAGACAATACAGTGTGGGCTGAAATTCCCAATCCTACCCACTACCCTCAGCTCCATAAAATTGTTCTCCAACATATGATTCATGGTCCGTGTGGAGAACACAACCCAAATTCTCCCTGTATGGATCTGGGGAAGTGTACAAAAGGTTTCCCTAAAGATTTGCAACCAAGAACCATCATAGCTAAGGACGCCTATCCTACTTATCGCAGACACTTTGGCCCATCTTTTCAACACCATTCTAACATGATTGACAATTCGTTGGTGGTTCCATATAATCCGTTCCTGCTATTAAAATACAAGTGCCATATAAATGTCGAAGTTTGTGGTTCCATTCAGGCTGTGAAATATTTATTTAAATACGTCTACAAAGGACATGATAAAGCCAATCTTGAAATCTGCCAGACTAACATCCAACATGATGAAACACACCAATTCATGGATTCAAGATATGTCAGTGCACCAGAGGCAGCTTGGCGAATATTCTCATATCCAATGCATAAACAATCTCATAGCATCATTCGCCTTGCTGTACATCTACCGCATTCTCAGCCACTCTATTTTCATGAGGATGACTCTATTGGAAACATCAAACAAAAGCTCCATCAAAATTCTACACTTATGGCCTACTTCAAGCTTAATCAGAACGACCATCATGCTCATATTTATTTATACCGTGAAATTCCCGAAAACTATGTTTGGAAAGAAGGTTCTTGGGAAGTTAGAAAGCGAGCAGGTGGTTCTGTGATTGGACAAATGTATACTGTCAGTGTGAAAGACCAAGAACGCTACTATTTAAGATTGTTATTGTTACATGTCAAAGGTGCAACCAGTTTTGACAGCATAAAAACTGTACACGGAGTCACACATGAAACCTTCAAAGATGCGGCATTAGCTCTTGGCTTACTATTTGATGATAGTCTGTGGAGAAATACATTACTTGATGCCAGTATTCTCAACATGCCAGCACAGCTACGTGACATGTTTAGCACAGCTACGTGACATGTTTGCCTACATTTGTATTTTTTGTCCTCCAGCTAAACCTTGGGACTTATGGGATGAATTTAAGGAACACTTTGTAGAAGACTACTGCTATGCATACCACTCCGACACTCTGGAGTGTGTCAATTGTGAAGGCTATGCTATGACAGATGTCCAACATGTTCTTAAAGCTCATGGCAAAACTTATACTGATTTTAATTTGCCACGTCCAGTCAAGAAACAACACCTCCTCCCACAGTATGATAAAGATTATGAGTTATCAGCAGCTGCTGAAATGAAAGCTACTCTAAATGAGGACCAACTTTTTGCTTTTGATGCTATCACTCAAGCTTTAGAAGACACTAATTCTACAGCAAAGTGTTTTTTCCTTGATGGTCCTGGTGGCAGCGGAAAAACGTACCTATATCATCTACTCCTACATCAGCTAAGAGGACAAGGAGACATTGTGTCACCTGCTGCCACTACTGGAATTGCCGCCAACTTGCTACAAGGTGGACGAACCATTCATTCTCTTTATGGGATTCCAATTCCTGTGAATGAAACATCTGTTTCCAGGATTAAGAATGATACCGATGCAGCAAAAGATTTGCACAGCACTAAACTTTTTATTATTGATGAGTGCACAATGCTATCCAAATATGCATTGCATGTCATTGATAGAGTTTTACGTGATGTCATGACAACAAATGTAGCTCACAAAGAAAAAACACTGTTTGGAGGTAAAGTGATTGTTTTTGGAGGCGACTTTAGACAATGTCTTCCTGTCATCCCTCATCGGACAAGAACTGATGTTGTAGAGAGCTGTATAAAATATTCACAACACTGGCAACATTTTACTCGCCTGCCACTTATTAACAACATGTGCTCCATTGATCCTCACTACAGCAGTTGGTTGCTTCAACTGGGAAATGGTGAACTATCTAATGAACATAACCTTGGAGATGATGTAATTGAAATTCCTCCAGACATGGTATGCAATGGCTCTTTAATAATTGAATTTTTTGGAGATAATCTTTGTATTGATGTGAATGACACCGAAAGCATAAATACAGCTGCATCTCATGCAATTTTATGTCCAAAAAATGAGGACGTTGAGATAGTCAATTCCCAAGTCATGGATTTATTAATAGGTGACTATACTGAATATATCAGTGATGATTCCATCGATCCTGATGAAGCTGATGACCTCGATCAATACCCACTTGAGTTTTTGAATTCACTAACACCAACTGGAATGCCTTCACATCGGCTGAAACTTAAAATTGGCACCATTGTCATGTTATTACGTAATCTGAACACGAACAAAGGTCTCTGCAATGGTACGCGGCTCATTGTCACTGCCTTACATGCCAATATCATACTGGCTAAAGGAATTAGTGGGTCAGCAGCAGGAAATGTGGTATTCATTCCACGAATTGATTTGTGTCCATCAGAGACTGGATTACCTTTTAAATTAAGACGGAGACAATTTCCCATCAAGCCCGCATTTGCAATGACCATAAATAAATCTCAAGGCCAGACCCTCCATCGAGTTGGCATTTATCTACCAGAACCTGCTTTTGCCCATGGTCAATTGTATGTTGCTTTTTCCAGGGTGAAGCAATGTTGCAATGTGAGGGTTAAAGTGGTTAATACACCACTTCAAGGACAATTATTGGCTGATAGTACTAAAGTCTTCACACGTAATATTATCTACAAAAATATTTTAGTTTAAAGTTACTTTTCTTTTTTTTCATTATTCAGTTTTTCTAATAACATAGACAGCAATAGGCAAATTATATGTATAGAGATAAGGAAATAAAACAAAAACAAAAAAAAAATAGTGTAGCCATAGACATATAGATTTTAAGTACTTATGTAGGAAACTAGACTGTGGCCCGATTCTAATGCATCGGGTATTCTAGAATATGCATGTCCCCGTAGTATATGGACAATGATGATTCCAGAATCCACGGCAGACTGTGCCCGTCGCTGATTGGTCGAGGCAACCTTTATGACATCATCGTCCCCATGGCAACCATTATGACATCTACGTCGATACTGTGCCCGTCGCTGATTGGTCGAGGCAAATTCACGGCAGACTGTGCCTGTCACTGATTGGTCGAGGCAACCTTTATGACATCATCGTCGCCATGCTGTGCCCGTCTCTGATTGGTCGAGGCCTGGCGGCCTCGACCAATCAGAGACGTGGAATTTCCAGGACAGACAGACAGACAGACAGAAAGACAGACAGACAGACGGAAAAACCCTTAGACAATTATATATAGATACATATATAACATACGTACTCATTAGCATATAGGGTTAATGACTCTATATCATATCTACATAAATTTAGAAATATGATATATCAATACATATTTTTATAGGTAAGTAGAACACACATTAAGTACAAGATGTAAGATGTGTATCATCCAAATGCCTGTATTTGGTGATAGGAACCTGTATTTGAAGCTCCAGCAGTATAGCTGCTGAGAGATTTCATTTTGTTTTTAAAAAGGGTGAGGTTTTTGTGAACAGGTAAGAGACGGGTGGGATGGCTGTTCACACACATCTCTATCTCCAGGTGTGTTCTGTACATAGAAATAGATATATAGATAGGTACATATTTAGATAGATAGGGAAAGAATAGAGATTTTGCTTTCACATCAACATTTTTCTGCTATTTGGAAAATTTATGGTGGAGAAAAGGCTATTTCTGCACTTCCTGCCTAAGGGCTGACCCACGCCACTCTTGCTGTAAGTTGCATGCAATGTATACGGAATTTGTACTTCACTTGCGGCAGGTGCGGCACATGTGGTTTCTGCAGTTTTCGCCACAAAATCTCCACTTACCAGTGTTTTTGTTGTGGCTGCATTTAATGCAATTGCCGAAGCCGCGTTTGCCGCATTTACTGCAAGTTAACTCCAAGCTTCATCTACATTGCATGGCACTTGCTGAAAGTGTGTTGTAGGTCAGTTCTTTGGTGCCAAGTGTGGAAGTGGTATTGTTTTTAACATTACTTCTGCAAATATCAGAAACATGCAGATGTGAAAGAGGTTTGAGTATTAAGAAATAGGAATCAGTTAGTTAGGACCCATCAGTTCAAAGGCTACCGTGACGTGGTTGATGGGCATGCTTATATTAGCCCATCGGTGTACTATGAACGTTGATTTCTTAAATGTTACACTTCTGTAAAAATAAACACAAAAAATTTGGATACACAAAAAGGCTTTTATTTCTGTTGTACTTATTAGAATTATTTAAAATGAAGGCTTAGCTAAGCCCAAGAGATGATTAAAAACGTTTCATACCAACCCATCAGATGTAAAATTACTGTGAAAATACCTGATGGGCACACAAGTATGCGCCAGTATGGGTACTAAGAGCTTTTCCACATAATGAAATATTTTAAAATGTCATAGAACATACCAATATACATAGTTATTGATACATATTATTTATTATTTACATTATTGTTCTTAAGCAAAGAACCGTTGTTGTGGCATTTGCCACAACACGCAAAGTTGTTGTCTGATGTCTTTCATCACTCCCCTCATAAGCATGTTCATGGATCCTGTGTAACTGTACCTTAAATAACAAGAATTGTCAAGAGCTGGTGAGTGCAGCCATTTTTTGTTCTTTCTTACTATTATTTATTAATTGTATTATTCTTACATTTGAATAAATAAAGTATATATGGATCCTAGACTCCCGATTCTTTAGAATCGGGCTGCCATCTAATATATATATATATAATAAAGAAAAAGAAGGAACAGCACTACACTGATACTTCTCTTCGGGTGCAAGGCCCCAGGCAACCAGTCCAATTGATTGCACCAGTTTCACAGAGATTCAGAAAAGAGGCAGCACTCCATAGTAAGGTGAAAACATGTGGTTGGTTTAATCGACCCACACAGCCGGGCGACATTTCAGCTCAAACTGAGCCTTTCTCAAGCAGTGAGTAACCATACCTGCTACCTATTTATATGTGTTTCAACATGTGTTACATTACTTCCAATTATGCTTAGTATATAAAAGTTATCCATAAAACATTAACATTACAAATCATCTGCTGGTGTACATTGCCTCTATATTAAAGTGCCTTGTGCTCAGTGCATATGTGCAGAAAAAGAAAATAACTTTCAACTCTCAACTGCTCCCTAAACTATATTACTTTAACTATCTATAGTATAAATGATCTCCCATCAATCATCATTATATTTACATAATGCCAATATTGCTAGCCACTCACCCACAGCTCATGGCAGGCTCATGGAGGACATAGTATCCAGATATCAGCGTCTTCCGCTGTCCAATGTGCATGTCTAAAGCGCAGCATTGTTCAGAGAAGCCACTCCAGCCAATGGAGCGCTCCGTGTGGCAATTTTTTCCATGGCACATGCGCAGTAGCGCTAAACACCGCCATGTTGGTAGTGGCTCCCTATCTTTACACAGCGCTTCATCACAGCGTCTGCGCAGTGGCATAGAGACGCAATGCGCGTCCCATACCACCTGCGCTAGTGCTGCTATGCATTGTGGACTATATGGATAAAGAAAGAAGAAAAAATTCTAATGCACTCCACCGTCCGGCCACAATGGACTTATATTATAATTATTATATTATATTATTAAGTTAGCAAAATGCAATAAATATGGCTTGTGAGATTTAGTGACAGATCCGGTAGTTCTATAGTAAAGTGTATGGATAATATAAGTCCATTGTGGCCGGACAGTGGAGTGCATTAGAATTTTTTCTTCTTTCTTTATCCATATAGTCCACAATGCATAGCAGCACTAGCGCAGGTGGTATGGGACGCGTATTGCGTCTCTATGCCACTGCGCAGACGCTGTGATGAAGCGCTGTGTAAAGATAGGGAGCCACTACCAACATGGCGGTGTTTAGCGCTACTGCACATGCGCCATGGAAAAATTGCCACACGGAGCGCTCCATTGGCTGGAGTGGCTTTTCTGAACAATGATGCGCTTTAGACATGCACATTGGACAGCGGAAGACGCTGATATCTGGATACTATGTCCTCCATGAGCCTGCCATGAGCTGTGGGTGAGTGGCTAGCAATATTGGCATTATGTAAATATAATGATGATTGATGGGAGATCATTTATACTATAGATAGTTAAAGTAATATAGTTTAGGGAGCAGTTGAGAGTTGAAAGTTATTTTCTTTTTCTGCACATATGCACTGAGCACAAGGCACTTTAATATAGAGGCAATGTACACCAGCAGATGATTTGTAATGTTAATGTTTTATGGATAACTTTTATATACTAAGCATAATTGGAAGTAATGTAACACATGTTGAAACACATATAAATAGGTAGCAGGTATGGTTACTCACTGCTTGAGAAAGGCTCAGTTTGAGCTGAAACGTCGCCCGGCTGTGTGGGTCGATTAAACCAACCACATGTTTTCACCTTACTATGGAGTGCTGCCTCTTTTCTGAATCTATCTCTATATATATATATAGATATAGATATACTCACCTCTCCGGCGGCCCCTGGACCTTACCGCCGTAACCGGGAGCCTCCGTTCCTAAGAATGAGCGCATGAAGGACCTGCGATTACGTCGGAGAGGTGAGTATATGGATATATATATATATATATATATATATATATATATATATATATATATATATATATATATATATATATATATATATATATATATATATAGATAGATAGATAGATATTCTCACCTCTCCGGCGGCCCCTGGACCTTACCGTTGTAACCGGGAGCCTCCGTTCCTAAGAATGAGCGCGTGAAGGACCTGCGATTACGTCGCGGCTTGTGATTGGTCGCGTGAGCGGTCACATGAGCGCTCACGCGACCAATCAGAAGCCGCGACGTCATCGAAGGCCCTTCACGCGCTCATTCTTAGGAACGGAGGCTCCCAGTTACATCGGTAAAGTCCAGGTGCCGCCGGAGAGGTGAGTATATCCATATTTTGTATTTTAATTCTTTATTTTACACATGAATATGGATCCCAGGGCCTGAAGGAGAGTTTTCTCTCCTTCAGACCCTGGGAACCATTCCGATACTTTGCGTCCTATTGAAATGCATTGGTATCGGGTATCGGTATCGGCGAGATCCGATATTTTGCCGGTATCGGCCAATACTATCCGATACCGATACCAATGCGTATCGGAAGGTATCGCTCAACACTAGTGATGAGATGTGATTTTGAAAGTAGAGCAAAAAGTTGACTTTTCATGTTAAGATTTTAGCCATATAAATATTTGTATTTAGTAAGTTATTGGGAAATGTGTTACATATTTTCAGCAATCGTAAACCAATGATTCACTGGTTCCTGGCTTTCCTTTAGATACATTTATCTAAATAGACGTTATTATGCAATTCTGGATGTGTAGGTTTAGAGCATGTCTCTGACTGTGGATTCTAGGTTTTTAGTATCTACAGTAGGTCCAGATATGTTTCATTACATGCATTTACTAATTTGTTCTACTTTGTATACACTTTTATATATAAAAAATTGTAACACAATGTTTCTAGAAATAAATATGTTAATAACCAAGACTCAAGAAATCAATCTTCAGGAGTTCTAACATACTGTTTGATGCAGGATGTGAGAAAATCCCGCAAACTTACAAGTATGGGCAAGATTTTCTCCCATTTACTTTTATCATTCATTTCTAGGTTGTGTTCCTTTATAAAGTCATGATTTCATACAAAATGATACAAATTCTAAAATAATTACATATTTAATAAACTTACCTTTCTCAATGGTAAACCTCTGTTGTTCATCACATTCCGCTAAATTTATCTATACTCCAGTGTGATGACATGTCACCATAATAGGTGTCCATTCACTTTCGACAGTAATCCTGTATGGACTATAGTGAAGTAAAAATACAGTAGCATGCACAAATGATATGTTATCTCCATGGAGGACATGTCGTAAGGCAGGACTGCAAAAGTATGTGGTAGAAAATCTTTATAGCATTGTTGACGAGATAGCAAAGCATTCTAAATTATTTCATTTTTTGCACTTCCCTTTGAATTCAAAGGGTTGTTCAAGACTTTTTTTATTTTCTTTTACTATGTGTCTAAAAATGAACAGGCAGAATGTGAAAAAAGGCAACTACCTGCCTACTCTAACCAGTGTCTGCTCAGAGTGATCACAGACCCCTCCTGCCAGTGATTCAGCTGCTCTACGTCAAGCGAGAAGCTCTTCTTTTTATGGTTCTGTTGCTGAGGCATTACTGCCAATGTCATTCTGAGTAACAGCTGGCTCCTTGAAGTTGGGCAGTGGGAAGCAGGCTGTCAATCAGCATGACATCAGCAGAGCAAAACAAAAGCCGCTGCTCTGCTCTGTGACATAAGTGGAAGCCATTGAAACGTTGGTAGGGACGGTTTGTGACCTTTCTGCATCGGGCACAAAAGGCAGGTAGTTGCCAACTACCTGTCTGTTAGTTATTAGGCTCATAGTAAAACAAAATGAAAGAGAATCTGTCACCACATTTGACCTAGCTAAGGTATTAATAAGGACATACAGGTTATGTACTGCTGAAAAATGTCATCCCTGTATGCCTTATATCAGATGTGTTGTTGTTGTTGTTGTTGAGAAATCATCTTTTTTTACTTGATATAATTGACCTCTTCCAGTCTCTGGGTAGGAGATTGCCTGGAAGATAACTCTGCCTCCAGGGCTTGTTTTACATGGAGGGGAGTTAACAGTTTGATGTGTAATGGTTACCAGTGTGATGTGTAATGACCGCTCTCTGCTTTCCTGATCTCACTGCAAAGCTGTGTGATTTTACCTGACACATCTGCAGATTCCTCTCAGTTTCAGCTTCTATCTATCAGGTAGACAGGGTGTAATCTAATATATAAAGCTGAATGTGTGTGTGTGTGTGTGTGTGTATGTGTGTGTGTGTATGTCCGGGATTGGCATCTGCACCGTCGCAGCTACAGCCACAAAATTTTGCACAGTCACACATCTGGACCCCGAGAGCGTCACAGGCTATGTTGTGAGGCGAAATTTTAACCCTGCACGTTCCAATTCACCAAACAATTTTGCCCCTATCTACATAATGGGGAAAAAGTGAAAGGAAAAGTGTTGGAGGCAAATTGACAGCTGCCAGATGTGAACAAGGGGGACTTAGAGAGTGAGAGCGATGACGCCAAAGAGTATATTCCATACAGTTGCTAAGGTGGGGCCCCTCCATGGGATACTCACCACACACAGGGATATGAACACACACACAAAATGTGCCACACACTACCACGTGCTTGAACACATATACCACCCTCAGCACACATTTCACCACACATACACCAACCTCCCCACATAAAAGTCGAAACACAAAAGTCACCGCTCAAAACTCGCCACGCGCAAAACTCGCCACATGAAAACCTAGGCTCACACAAAACTCGCCACACATGCAAAACTCGCCACACGCAAAACTTGCACACATGGAAAAATTGCCACATGCACAAAAGTTGCAACACATGCAAAAGTTGCCTCACACAAAACTTGCACATACTCAAAATGCACCACACATAAAACTCACCACGCGCAAAACTCGCCATGTGCAAAACTTGCTGCACACAACTTGCTACACTAACCTGTCACATGCAATTCGACACACAGAAAGTTGCTACACGCATGTCGCCACATAAAACTCATCTCACAAAAGTCGCTACATGCATGTCGCCACACGCAACTCAACACACACACAACTTGACACATGAAACTCGCCCTAAAACACACACAAGTCTGGTATTATCCTTCAAAAATATAAATCTGATTAATAAGCAGACAAACTAAAGAGCAACAAATGTACCATATAGGAAATACGGCAGCTGTCAGTCGCATGACCTATTATGTGTATGTGTGAGCTAATATATACTGCCAGGGGGGAGGGCTTCCTGTTGGCTGGGGATTTATCAGGCTGCCAATTTAGCTTAAAAATACTGAGGTAAAATACTGACCAAATAATGTGTGAACAAGGTCTAATACAGGAGGAGATGACACACAGATATATGCTATATACAGGAGGAGATGACACAGATATGTACTATATACAGGATGAGATGACATACAGGTACATACTACATACAGGAGGAAATGACACACATATATATATATATATATATATATATATATATATATATATATATATATATATATATATATAAAAAGGAGGAGATGGCACACTGGTATATACTATATACAGGGGAGATGACATACAGGTACATACTATATACAGGGGAGATGACACACAGGTATATACTATATGCAGGAGGAGATGACACACAGGTATGTACTATATACAGGGGAGATGACACACAGGTATATACTATATACAGGGGAGATGACACACGCATATACTATATACAGGAGGAGAAAACACACAGATATATACTTTATACAGGAGCAGATGACACAGGTATATACTATATACAGGAGGAGATGACACACAGGTATATACTATATACAGGAGGAGATGACATATAGGTGCATACTATATACAGGAGGAGATGACACACAGGTATATGCTGTATACAGGAGCAGATGACACACAGGTATATACTATATACAGGAGGAGATGACTTACAGGTATATACTATATACAGGAGGAGATGACACACATATATACTATATACAGTAGGAGATGACATACAGGTATATACTATATAAAAGAGGAGGAGATGACACATAGGTATATAGAGGAGGAGATGACATACAGCAGGTATTTACTATATACAGGGGAGATGACATACAGGTATATACTATATACAGGAGATGACATACAGGTATATACTATATATAGGAGGAGATGACATACAGGTATATAGTATATACAGAAGAGATAACATATAGGTATATACTATATACAGGAGGAGATGGCACATATGTATATACAATATACAGGAGGAGATGACATACAGCAGGTATATACTATTTACAGGGGAGATTACATACAGGTGTATATTATATATAAGGGAGATGACAAACATGTATATACTGAGGGGAAAATAAGGTGTGAGGTGAAAATGAGGGGTGTGAGGTGAAAATGAAAAGGTGTGAGTGCAAAATGAGAGGAGTGAAGGAAAATAGTGGATTGATTGGAAAATGACAGATGTGAGGTCGAAATGACAAGTGTTAGGGGGGAATGAGAGGAGTGAGGGGGGAAATAAGAGGAGTGAGGGGGAAAATGAGAGATGTGAGGGGGAAAATGAGAGACATGATGGGAAAATAAGAGAAGTGAGGTGCTATAACTAACCACAGATATTTACTATGCCCAGGCAACGCCGGGCTCATCAACTAGTATTGTTACAATACAGCAGAGTTCAAGAGGTGGAAAATGTGTTTGCATGGAGACAAAATTTATTTCTCATGTTCAGTGTTAGTTACTTGTCTCAGTGGTAACTCCCCCTTCATGTAAAATAAGCTCTAGAGGCAGAGTTATCTCCAGGCACCATCCGCCCCGGAGCCTGGAAGAGGTCACTTACATAAAAGAAAAGCATTGATTTCTCTGGAATAAGACATCAGGTCACAGGTATAATTTTATTCATCTTTGTATGACCTACATCCCAAAAAAGATGTTTTAGCAGTGTTGACCCTACTGACAGATTCCCTTTAAATAGTCCTGGATAACTCCTTTAACCCGTTACTGATTTCTTGTGTACATTTTCACTGATGTCGGGGTCCCTCCCTTTGATTTTGGCTCCGACAGTGAGCCCACATCTTTCCGGGGACATGTCAGATGTTTTGAACAACTGACATGTGCCCACAATGGGCGAGGGTGGAATCGTTATCTACCCGTGGCTATTGACCAGTTAAACGCCACTGTCGAACTCTGACAACGGCATTTAAATTGTGCTTCTGGCCATCGGGTCAGAAATACACACACCAGTGACCCCCCGTCGCTGGTCACCGGTGTTGGCATGACAACCTGAGGTCTCCTGGAGACTTCTATGGTTGTCAGTGTCAGCTTGCTGTGAGCGCCTCTCAGTGGTTGGCGCTTATAGCAAGTGAACAATTCTGCTATATAGAGGTGATCTGACCATCACCTTTATGTAGCAGAGCCGATCGGGTTGTGGCAGCTTCTAGTCTCCTATGGGGACTATTGAAGCATGGCAAAAGTAAAAAAGAAAAGTCTTTAAAAATCTTAAAAAAAATATAAAAGTTCAAATCACCCCCTTTTTTTTCCCCTTTCAAAATAAAACAATAAAAATAAAATCAAACATACACATATTTGGTAGTGTCGTGTTCAGAATCAACCGATCGATCAATAAAAAAAAGGATTAACCTGATCGGTAAACATTGTAGCAAGAAAAAAGTCAAAATTTCAAAATTACGGTTTTTTTTGTCACTGCGACATTGCATTAAAATGCAATATCAGGTGATTAAAAGAACATATCTGCACCAAAATGGTATTATTAAAAACGTCAGCTTGGCACACAAAAAATAAGCCCTCACCCGACCCGAGATGACGAAAAATGGAGATGCTACGGGTATCGGAAAATGGTGCAATTTTTTTTTTAACAGAGTTTGGATTTTTTTTTCACCACTTAGATAAAACAGAACCTAGACATGATTTGTGTCTATGAACACATAATGACCTGGAGAATCATAATGGCAAGTCAGTTTTAGCATTTATTGAATCTAGTAACAGAAAACAAACAAAAAACAAGTGTGGGATTGCACTTTTTTTGCAATGTCACTGCACTTGAAATATTTTTCCCGTTTTCTAGTACACAATATGGTAAAACCAATGGTGTCGTTCAACAGTACAACTCGTCCTGCAAAAAAACAAGCCCTCACATGTCCATATTGACACAAAAATAAAAAAGTTATGGCTCTGAGAAGAAGGGGAGCAAAAAAACGAAAACCAAAACCGAAAAAGCTCCAGGAGTTAAGGGGTTAAATAGTCCTGGATCACTCCTTTAAAGAGCATGTCTTTGTATCAGGATGTGAATTACACTAATGTCATTACAAAAATAATGAATTTGAAGTAGACTCCAGCCTAACTTTTGAAATAGTATTAACTTATCAACTTTGCATCTTGTCATTTGTGTACTCTCTTCATGTCTCTCACTATAACTGAACTCATGCCAATCCCTAAACAATTCCATTACTTACAAATGGGAATGAAATGTATTGAAAATTTGCTGTTTTGATTTTGAAGTCAAGAAAAATGTTGACCCCACGGCACTTATAAGGCTTTTAAATTCTCCTTTGGTGCTGTATATCTCTGCATCTTCGAGCATCAATCTCTGTGTTAAGTTGTGGACTCGACTGAAAGTTATTTTGCTTTTTGTACCTTTTGAATCTGCATTTATCAATTTGCTTTGGTGTGTGGTTTATCGGCTTATCTTTTCACTTTCCAGCATATCATCTTTCCCGAGCTGCTTGTAGTGACAAGCCTACTGATTTAAATTGTGTTCAATTTACACGCATTGCAGTGTGCTCTGGATAAATCAAACAGAACATTCCGCCTCTGAAAGCGTTTTAAATTCTGTTTGTTGTTTCTTACGGAAGAATTACATGCTTTAGGAACACTGCATTTCAAATGACCATTTTTTTTTTTTCAAATATCCTATGGGTGTTCTTAAAGGAAGAATTCACCATATGATCAAACAATAAAAAGCCAAACCCCATCTGTGCCATGTTTGCTTGCGGAGATGCCACTGAAGGGGAAAAGGAAAGCAATAAGCAGTTAAGATTAACAGAAACATATGTCACAATAGTAAGTTGAAGAAAAGTAAAATGTGTAAGAGTATCTGAGGCAAATGTTCATGCAGTTTCTGAAAATTCAATTTACAGTATGAAATTCTGCATCTGAAATTCGCAGCACAGACACTTTTGACATTATCTGACTTTTCATTGGAGCACAGAGATGATTCTCATTGTTGTCTTTCTTCTGAGTTTAAAAAATTATAGTGATCTACAAAATATATTTAGTAAAACCTCCACTTGTGTTGAAGGTTTTTTGGAAGGTTGAAGGCCAGCAGAGCGTTCGTTTAGAGACAGTTATTTCATCCCAGTAACTCTACTTTCTCTAAATATTATTCATAACAGGTTCTTCCAGTTTTGATAATAGGTTTTTGGAGAAAGATGTTCATCCCTCTTTAACACCTAATTCAAAAGAAACTATCAGAATGAAGTACTCCGATTTCAGGTATGTTCGCCAAGGTACTTAATAGATAATGCTAATCTCACACATTCACCTTCATACCAATGCTGCCTCAGATTGTCTACATTTATGTATGTTTATAGAAAGATATAGTTAATTCATTTTGAGTAATATTGTCTATAAAGTATAAGGCTACGTATGTTCACATCACGTTTGAGCCTCATGTCAGTGGTTCCATCAGGGCTTATGTCTTAAGCCCTAGAAAACAGGGTTTGGATGTTTGTGCAGACGGGGCCACTGACTGAAATGATGATGAGATGACGGAGTTGCATAGTGCTTTGTCAGAAAATAATTTTTGGCAGCATCCTTATTTGAGGCAAGGCATCAACACCTGCATCTCCATGCCTTACTCAAATACTCAGACTGCCAAAAATTATGCCTACACTGTGTATGGCAGGCAGTATCTATAGTATTTTTTTCTTATGCAAATGATCTCTTCAGAGAAGAAGAAGACTTAATCTCCAGTGCCACCTATTGCATGTAGAAATCCTAAAAGTTATTATCGACCCTTAAAATGACCCTTGTCACATGACTTAGGATAAAAGCCAAACCAGACTCTCCATTGCGGATGCATGTTTCTGGGGAGATGATCCTCATTAGTGCAAAGCAGGAGATCTGATTTGTGGTTAATCAGACCTCTTCACATAATCCTAAATAACTTATTGTGTGCTGATTGCTGCAATACCTACTCCTGCCATTATATAAAAAAATATAGATCTAACGTGTTGAGCAACTGGATGAATGGTTGTCCTTGTAATAGATGTATGGGGCAGATACTGCTGAATAAAAGCCATTGGTTCTGCTCTGACTTATAGAAGGTGTCCTAAACGTCTTCCTTATGGCCTAATCAGGGCCGCATTTAGAGTTTCTGCTGCCCTAGGCACTTTTAGTGCTGCCTCCCCCTTTGGTGAGTATGACACTATCGGCAGTGACTTTGGCAAGAATCGCTGATGTGAAAGTAGCCTTTTGCAGCAGATCCGGCAGTTTTTCTGTATCTGCCACGTAACGGATCACTTACGGCAACACTGCGTTCGGCCTCATTCATTCCCTATGGGATTTGTGGCACTTGCCATGATCTGGCAAATGTGGTACCATACCTCCCAACTTTTGAAGAAGGGAAGGAGATATAAAGTTTGCGGTGCGCTTAGTGCGCCACAGCAAATTTTAGGCCACACATCTGACCACACCCATTTCACAACTAGTCACACCCATATCCATGTCCCAACCACACCCATTTAGCACTGCTGATCACACTGTTTTATATACAATAATTATAAACAAACAAAAAATATGGCCACAGTGCTCCGTACTGTATAATGGCCACACATGATGCTCAATACTGTATAATGGCCACACATGATGCTCCATACTGTATAATGGCCACACATGATGCTCAATACTGTATAATGGACACACATGATGCTCCATACTGTATAATAGCCACACATGATGCTCAATACTGTATAACGGCCACCACACATGATGTTCCATACTGTATAATGGCCACACACAGTTCCCCATACTGTATAATGGCCACACATGATGCTCAATACTGTATAATGGCCACACATGATGCTCCACAATGTATAATGGCCACACAGTGATCCATACTGTATAATGGCCACACATAGTGCTCCATACTGTATAATGGTCACACAGTTCTCAATACTGTATAATGATGCCACATGATGCTTAATACTGTATAATGACCCCCCTCCTGTATGCATGGCTCATATTCCCCCTGTATGCATGGCTCATATTCCCCCTCCTGTATGCATGGCTCCTATTCCCCCCTGTATGCATGGCTCATATTCCCCCCTGTATGCATGGCTCATATTCCCCCTCCTGTATGCATGGCTCCTATTCCCCCCTGTATGCATGGCTCATATTCCCCCCTGTATGCATGGCTCATATTCCCCCTCCTGTATGCATGGCTCATATTCCCCCTCCTGTATGCATGGCTCATACCCCCCTGTATGCATGGCTCATCTCTCCACCCCACCCCCGCTCCCATCTTGAATGGTGTGGCTTACCGTCCTCCTTCATCCTCCCTCCCCTGTCCCCCCGTCCCTCCGTCCCTCATACTTACCTGTTCCTCACCGCGTGGCTGCGCCAACATCCCTCTGGCTCTGTCCCGACTCCCGGCGCAACACCTTCTTCCTGCGTGAGCGGTCACGTGATACCGCTCATTAAGGTCATGAATATGTGCATATTCATGACCTTAATGAGCGGTACCACGTGACCGCTCATTCATGAGCGCTGCAGAAGCCGAGACCAGGCATCACTGGAACAGGGTGAGTATCATCTTCAAGGAGGGTGGGTGGGAGGCGGCCGGGCGGGGGGCCTGGGGGGCGGTCGGGAGGTGACCCAGCTTTTATAAAAAAAACAACCCTTGCTCAGGTGCCACCCCCGCATTGTCCCCGCCCTAGGCATGTGCCCTCACGTGTCTAGTGGCAAATACGGCCCTGGGCCTAATAGAGCATGTTGGCAGCATGTTTCAGCCAGTCTTTGGGCAGCATGTTATAGAACAGACCAAGCAGATTGATGTATTTTGCAGATTGATAAGTAGTAACTAGAGCACAGTTCTCAGTGGAAGGAATGATTATTACTGCATACATTGCTGTTGATATATTCTTCATTACTTCATTTTCATTTTGACATCTTCATATGTGTTTAATTGGTCTTCCTAACTGAACAACATGATTGGAGAAATGCCTGTCATGCTATAACAATTTTGTTAAAATTGTTTCAAGACACACAGATGTGTTAGTGTCATCTTTCCTCTCTGTCTGTTGAGTTCTGCATAAATAAAATTATATTTAACAGCTTAATTTGTAACCCTAGAAGTCTGAATTTGTCTGTAATAGCACAGACATTTGGCGAGATAGCAGGTATGGATGAGTACATGGTAAAATATGTCTGTAGAGAAAGCAGCTTTTTTATAGTAGACCAGAGGTGCACAGCCTGATGGCCACATGTGGTTTGCAAAGCCATACTGTGTCGCCCCCCAGCCATCTGGGCACAAAAATGATTAAAAAAGAGAGGTGTGTAGTGTTGGGGCAGGGACCGGTCAGGAGTAGTGGGGCACTGGATAGCAAACCCCTCATATATCAGGATCAGAAGTTAGAGGTGGATGACTTGGCTGTTGTCACATCACCCATAGTCTCTAATGGAGGAAGCAACATACATTTGGGGTTAGTCTATACATGTTTGAAATGCTACTTGGGTGAAAAAGATGACTCCTATACTTCGATTAGGTAGGATAGTTGAATCTGCAAATGTCCCGTATCTATGTAACATATGCCTGAAAAGGTAATACTTCTTTTAGAGTGGTTCGATGTGATAATGTAGCTCTTGGAAAATGAGGAGCACACTTGTACTAGACCGTCATCTAGATTGCTCCTCTGAGTTATGACATTAGGGACAGTACTAAGGTGAATCTGGGTATCCAGCTACATACCTTAATCTGGATGAAACCCTCAGATGAGAATTTGTAGTGTGTAGTATTAAAAAAAGTTTGTGTTGCATAGTATCTACTGCATAATATGTTATAATATGTTAGATAAATATTAATATATATTTGTTTTGTAAACAGTTCAGAAATGGAAAGATCCCAGCAGTCGGATGCCTACAATCTGAAGACCTCAAAGAGCATGGATCTTGGTAAGTGACATTTTCACGATTAGTGACATCAGTTTCTTAAAGGAAAATTGTTAGCAGATTCACACTTCGCCAGTCACGGGTAGCATGAATCCGTGACCGCCTCCTGTGTTCTGAACATGAGTGTTTCAGTCTAAAATGCATTGATGTTTCAGAGTAAAGGTACCGTCACACTAAACGACTTTATAACGATATCGCTAGCAATCCGTGACGTTGCAGCGTCCTCGCTAGCGATATCGTTTAGTTTGACACGCAGCAGCGATCAGGATCCTGCTGTGATGTCGCTGGTCGCTGAATAAAGTCCAGAACTTTATTTGGTCGTTTGATCGCTGTGTATCGTTGTGTTTGACACCAAATGCAACGATACCAGCGATATTTTACACTGGTAACCAGGGTAAACATCGGGTAACTAAGCGCGGGGCCGCGCTTAGTAACCCGATGTTTACCCTGGTTACCAGCGTAAAATGTAAAAAAAACAAACAGCACATACTCACATTGCGTCCCCTGCAGTCTGCTTCCTCCTCTGACTCAGCGCCGCAAAGTGAAAGTGAAAGCAGCACAGCGGTGACGTCACCGCTCTGCTCTCACTGTACGGCGCTCAGTCAGTCAGGAAGTGGACGCAGGGGGACGTGAATGTAAGTATGTGCTGTTTGTTTTTTTTACATTTTACGCTGGTAACCAGGGTAAACATCGGGTTACTAAGCGCGGCCCTGCGCTTAGTTACCCGATGTTTACCCTGGTTACCAGGGGACCTCGGCATCGTTGATCGCTGGAGAGCGGTCTGTGTGACAGCTCTCCAGCGATCAAACAGCGACGCTGCAGCGATCGGCATCGTTGTCGTTATCGCTGCAGCGTCGCTTAATGTGACGGTACCTTAACACATATTGAAAGCACAGCCAGGGACAATGTGACTAGTCCAAGAGGCCGGCTTCTCCCAGCCCATTCAGCTGGATGAGCAGGATTTTTCCTATGTGTGCGTAGCTGAACAGGCGGGGGAGAGAAGCTGGCGAGACCTGCCTCTTGGACTTTTATATAGAAATCATCTATAAATATGTCCTACTTCACACCGAAAGATTCACTGCTCATGCTATTCTTAGGTTTTGGCGTGGGTACTAAAAATGGTGTAATAAGTAATGTAAAACATTGATAGATTGCAGTGCATAATAAATAAATAAACTGACCTGAGGTGTTTTTTTTAAAATCTGCAACATGTCCGTTTCTCTTGCGAATACGCCGAGTTTTACGTGCAAATTTTCCCCATAGACTTGCTTTAGATGTGGAAAATCCAGAGGTATAAAATGCATGTGATCCACACATGACAATATCAATAAAGCTTTGTCAAAGCCAAATACCAAGAAATATCAAAAACAAAGCAGCTTTTCTTAAAGCATGACTCGCCAAACAGAGCTAAAAACCACAGCGTCAAAAACATGATAAACACATGTTAAAAAATTAACTCAAAAACACAACCAAACTTACCCAATTGGTGCAGAAATGCTGGAAAAAATCTGCAACATCCAAAACCTGCCAAATACTCATTGTGGGAATGTAGCCTAAGACCTCCAACATAACCCTGTGTAAAAATGGAAGAAATCTCTATAGATGTACACCATGTTTTTATGAATCATGTGCTTTCATATATATATAAATTTTTTTATGCAGCACCTCATCAGTTAGTTCAGTGGCTTGCAAAAGTATTAACCCCATTTGGCTTTTTAACTATTTTATTACTTTACAACCTGTGTTTAAATATTTTTTGTTATCCAATTTGTGTGTGATGCGTCATCACTAAATAGTATAAGTTTGTGTTGAGAAAATTATAGACATGAATTACATTTGAGGGATCAAATAGCTAAATATTGGCATGTGCATATTTATTCACCCTGCTAAAGTCAGTACTCTGTAGAGTCTCCTTTTGCTCCAATTACAGCTGCAAGTCGCTTTGGATAAGTCTCTATGAGTTTTACACATCTTGCCACTGGAATTTTTCCCATTCATCAAGGCAAAACTGCTCCATCCCCTTTAAGTTAGATGGTTTCCTCTGGTGATCATCAGTCTTCAAGTCTCACCACTGATTCTCAATTGGATTACGGTCTGGGCTTTGACTAGGCCACTCAAAAACATTTCCACATTTCCACTTAAACCATTCAAGTGTTGCCTTTGCAGTATCCTTTGGGTCATTGTCTTGTTTGAAGGTGAACCTTCATCCCAGTCTCAAATCACTGACAGACTGGATATCAAGGAAATTCGCACCATCCATCTGCCCCTTGACTCAGGCCATTTTTACTGGCCCTGCTGCTGAAAAACATGCCCACAGCAAGATGCTGTCACCTCCATATTTCACTGTGAGGATGGTGTTCTTGGAGTGATTAGCTGTGTTGGTTTGTCGCCAGACATAGTGTTTATGTTATTGGCCAAAAAGTTCAACTTTGGTGTCTTCTCTGGCATGTGCTCTCTGGTGTGTGCTTTACTAAGTAGCTGCTGAAAATACTAAGTCAGGAAAAAGGGCAATACTGCACTGTATTAAGTTATGTTCACACATTGCTTTTTTGCTGCGTTTTTTTCTGCAGACAAAACCTTCCCTCTGTTAAGCAAACAGGTTTTGCTGAATTTTTATCAGGTTTAATGTATATATATATATATATATATATATATATATATATATATATATATATATATATATATATATATATATATACATATATATATATATATATATATATATATATTTATTAAACCTGATAAAAATTCATAAATATATATATATATATATATATATATATATATATATATATATATATATATACAGTACAGACCAAAAGTTTGGACACACCTTCTCATTTACAGATTTTTCTGTATTTTCATGAAAATGAAAATTGTACATTCACGCTGAAATCATCAAAACTGTGAATTGACAAATGTGGAATTATATACTTAACAAAAAAGTGGGAAACAACTGAAATTATGTCTTATATTCTAGGTTCTCCAAAGTAGCCATCCTTTGCTTTGATGACTGCTTTGCACACTCTTGGCATTCTCTTGATGAGCTTCAAGAGGTAGTCACTGGGAATGGTCTTTCAACAATCTTGAAGGAGTTCCCAGAGATGCTTAGCACTTGGTCCTTTTGCCTTCACTCTGCGGTCAGGGTTCAGGTCTGGTGACTGTGGAGGCCAGGTCATCTGGCGTAGCACCCCATCACTCTCCTTCTTAGTCAAATAGCCCTTACACAGCCTGGAGGTGTGTTTGGGGTCATTGTCCTGTTAAAAAATAAATGATGGTCCACCTAAACGCAAACTGGATGGAATAGCATGCCACTGCAAGATGCTGTGGTGGCCATGCTGGTTCAGTATGCCTTCAATTTTGAATAAATCCCCAACAGTATCACCAGCAAAGCACCCCCACACCATCACACCTCCTCCTCCATGCTTCACGGTGGGAACCAGGCATGTAGAGTCCATCCGTTCACATTTTCGCCGTCGCACAAAGACACAGTGGTTGGAACTAAAGATCTCAAATTTGGACTCTTCAGACCAAAGCACAGATTTCCACTGGTCTAATGTCCATTCCTTGTGTTCTTTAGCCCAAACAAGTCTCTTGTGCTTGTTGCCTGTCCTTAATAGTAATAACGGACCTAGGAGCGCTGGAAATGAGACCAAAACAAGGATTTTAGTGTTGAACCACAACACGTTTCAACGGTTAAACCGTCTTCATCAGGTGGAAGTTTATTAATGGAAAGCAGGAAGAGGTATTTAAACAAATAGCAACCAATAAAATTCAAAGTCAGCAGGTCACATGATAAGAACAAGTCACATGATAAAATAGTAAGGTCACATGGTAAAAACACAATAGGAACAAAGTTACCGTATATACTCGAGTATAAGCCGAGATTTTCAGCCCAAATTTTTGGGCTGAAAGTGCCCCTCTCGGCTTATACTCGAGTCATGATCGGTGGTGGGGTCGGCGGGTGAGGACTGTCATATACTCACCTAGTTCCGGCGTTCCTGGCGCTCCCCCTGCCCGTCCCACGGTCTCCGGGTGCCGCAGCTCTTCCCCTGTTCAGCGGTCACATGGGACCGCTCATTAGAGAAATTAATAGGCTGCTCCACCTCCCATAGGGGCGGAGCCGCCTATTCATTTCTCTAATGAAGCGGTGCCGGTGACCGCTGATAGAGGAAGAGGCTGCGGCGCCGAAGACCAGCTGTCCGGGGGAAGGAGCGGGACGCCGGGAGCAGGTAAGTATGTCATATTTACCTTCCCTCGTTCCACACGCCGGGCGCCACACCATCTTCCCGGCGTCTCTCCGCTCTGACTGTGCAGGTCAGAGGGCGCAATGACGCATGTAGTGTGCGCGCCGCCCTCTGCCTGATCAGTCAGTGCGGAGAGACGCCGGGACGGGACGCTGGGGATCTGCAAGCAAGAGAGGTGAGTATGTGTTTTATTATTTTTATTGCAGCAGCAGCAATGGCACAGCTTTATGTTGAGCATCTATGGGGCAACGGTGCAGAGCACTATATGGCACAGCTATGGGGCAACGGTGCAGAGCACTATATGGCACAGCTATGGGGCAACGGTGCAGAGCACTATATATATGGCACCGCTATGGGCCAATGGTGCAGAGCACTATATGGCACAGCTATGGGGCAACGGTGCAGAGCACTATATATATGGCACAGCTATGGGGCAATTGTGCAGAGCACTATATGGCACAGCTATGGGGGCAATGGTGCAGAGCACTATATGGCACAGCTATGGGGCAACGGTGCAGAGCACTATATGGCACAGCTATGGGGCAACGGTGCAGAGCATTATATATATGGCACAGCTATGGGGCAACGGTGCAGAGCACTATATATATGGCACAGCTATGGGGCAACGGTGCAGAGCACTATATATATGGCACAGCTATGGGGCAACGGTGCAGAGCACTATATATATGGCACAGCTATGGGGCAACGGTGCAGAGCACTATATGGCACAGCTATGGGGCAACGGTGCAGAGCACAATATGGCACAGCTATGGGGCAATGGTGCAGATCATTATATATATGGCACAGCTATGGGGCAACGGTGCAGAGCACTATATGGCACAGCTATGGGGCAACGGTGCAGAGCACTATATGGCACAGCTATGGGGCAACGGTGCAGAGCACTATATGGCACAGCTATGGGGCAATGGTGCAGAGCATTATATATATGGCACAGCTATGGGGCAACGGTGCAGATCATTATATATATGGCACAGCTATGGGGCAACGGTGCAGAGCATTATATGGCACAGCTATGGGGCAATGGTGCAGAGCATTATATATATGGCACAGCTATGGGGCAACGGTGCAGAGCATTATATATGGCACAGCTTTATGTGCAGCATCTATGGGGCTATAATGAACAGTATGGAATATCTATTTTTAATTTTGAAATTCACCGGTACCTGCTGCATTTTCCACCCTAGGCTTATACTCGAGTCAATAAGTTTTCCCAGTTTTTTGTGGCAAAATTAGGGGGGTCGGCTTATACTCGGGTCGGCTTATACTCGAGTATATACGGTATGTATATATAAAAAAAGATTAAATAAAGCCCCTAGACCTGATTAAAATATAAAACATGACAAAAAACAGAAATAAGACAACATATAATAAAATGACACTATAAAAACGACTTAAAAACAGAGAGATCACTTGTTAACCCTTTCAATGGTAAGATTTAACCCTTCAGGCGCCAGAGTCCCCAACTTAAAAATCCAGAAACTTTCCCTATTAATCAAGCTCCCATACTGATCAGATACATTGTCTGGTATAAAATCTATAATCATTAGTTTAAGAGATTCAAATTTTTTTGGGTGCTTGGTTAAAAAATGCTTTGATAGGCTATGCAACATAAAACCATTCCTAATATTATGGCGATGCTTATTCAGTCTTGTGTGCATGGTCTGTATAGTCCGTCCAACGTATTGGAGCCCTCATCCGCATTCTATTAGATATACTACAAATGAGAATTGACAGTTAACATGGTAGTTGATTCTGTAATTAACATTAGTAGTATTGAATGTGAATTATTTAACACCATTTCTGATGAAGTTACAACATAGACATTTTGCAGATCTACAAGCAAAACAGCCGGGGTTTTTTGTTAGCTGGGTCATGGATATGGCACTGGGGCTAATAACTGTATTGCTGGGTGCAACTAGGTTGCGGAGTGTGCGATTCCGCCTATAAATTATTCTGGGGTGGGTAGGGATGTGACCTGAGAATATAGGGTCACCTTCCAATATGAACCAATATTTTTTCAAGTCTTTGGATAGTAGCATGAGATTGATTAAAAGTTGTAACCAAGCTCCACTTGGCAAATTCAGAGGTCATGGATTTAGCACCCCTACTAGTTTTACTTTTAATTTTCTGTATACATTCATATTGGGACAATATTCCAGTTTTAGAATGGGCGTCTTGAACCAGTTTTTCTAGGGTAGCCTTTTTGTAAAAAACGTTGCTCTAAGACTTTGGCCTCTTCAAAGAAAACCTTGTCTCTTGTGCAATTTTTTTTTTTATGCACCAATACTGCCCATACGGGATGTTACGGATCCATTTGGGAAGGTGTCCACTATTAAAATTCAAGTAACTATTCACATCCACCTTTTTAAAGTGTGTAGTGGTGGAGAAACAGCCCTCAGTGTCAACATGTACCATTAGATCTAAAAATTGAATTGAGGAGCGTGAGAAATTAGCTGTAAAGGTAAGACCCCAAGAATTAGAGTTGAGACTGTGAACAAATTCAGGGGCTTCCAATTCAGTGCCTGTCCAAATTAAAAAGAGATTGTCTATGAAGCGACAATAAAAAACAAGCTTACCAGCAGCCAGACGGGTCTGCGCGATGAGGACGGACCCTTTCAGTTTCTCCTACCTCTAACAAAATTCTGCATAATACTAAAATCACTCATTTTTTTCAGTTGACACCAGGCAACCAGTCAAAAAGAAAAAGAAAACGAGAGCACGAGGATGTAGGGGCAAGGGAAAATCCAAAAAAAACCTTTGGGCTCCCCCTAAATCCACTACTGAACTAAGAAGCATCTTCAATTTATCAGACTATAGTCTCAATAACGATGAAAGGTCACTGCTTGAACGTGGTCTATCTTTCTGTCCAGACTCACCCCTTAATGCTTTTAGACTTTATTTGGATTTGAATGATTTTATTAGGAAACTTACGGTACAGAGACACTTCTTGATTGAGGGTAAGAATAAGCCAATGAACTCAGAATCTAATTTGATAACTAATGAGGCTGACTCTTTTCTACATGTTGACCCCAAAGCCACCTCAAGCCATTTTTATCCCCTCCATCACAGGGGATCACACATTGAAACATTCCAGCAGCTCATCTTTAAAGAAATTAGATCTTTACCTTTATCTAAAAAGAAAAATGGTAACCTTACTATAGGTGAGAAAGCAGCCGTGGAATCCCTAAGGGAAAATGTGAATATTATTATCAATAATGCTGACAAAGGGGGAGGAGTGGTGGTCATGAACAGAAACTGGTATACTCAGGAGGGTTTTAGAATTCTAAATGATTGTGGATTCTATGTTAGATTGGACCAAGATATCTCCGCAATAACTTTTTCTGAGTACAATAATTTTATAAAAAGAGCTTATTCCTTAGGTCTTTTTAATAAGAAAGAATTCAAATTTCTTAATATCTCTCATTACAGAATTCCATTTTTTATTTTTTTACCCAAGATACATAAGAATTCCTCTAACCCCCCAGGTTGCTCCATTATCTCCGGTATTAACTCAATCACCAGCAACTTATCTAATTTTGTAGATTTTTTTTGCAGAAATATGTTATTAGTCTTGGGTCATACCTTAAAGATTTATCTGACCTAATTGATACTCTCCAGGCTTTCCCCCGTGTCCCTTATTGTGCCCTCATAACAATGGATGTTCAAGCCCTCTACTCCAATATACCCCATGATCGGGGTGTAGAGGCGGTTGACCATTTCTTGTCTTTGGATGATCAAATGCCTGAACTGCAAAGAACTTTTTTTTTAGATGCTATTAAATTTGTTCTGCATAATAATATTTTCACTTTTGAGCATTTCTTTTATCGCCAGATAAAGGGCTGCGCGATGGGGATGAGATTCGCCCCTAGTTACGCAAATCTGTTTATGGGAGCTTTTGAGTCCGTCCTCGTCGTGCAGTCCCGTCTGGCTGCTGGTAAGCTTGTTTTTTATTGTCGCTTCATAGACGATCTATTTTTTTAAAATTTGGACAGGCACTGAATTGGAAGCCCCTGAATTTGTTCACAGTCTCAACTCTAATTCTTGGGGTCTTACCTTTACAGCTAATTTCTCACACTCCTCAATTCAATTTTTAGATCTAATGGTACATGTTGACACTGAGGGCTGTTTCTCCACCACTACACACTTTAAAAAGGTGGATGTGAATAGTTACTTGAATTTTAATAGTGGACAACTTCCCAAATGGATCCGTAACATCCCGTATGGGCAGTATTGGCGCATAAGAAAAAAATGCACAAGAGACAAGGATTTCTTTGAAGAGGCCAAAGTCTTAGAGCAACGTTTTTTTTACAAAAAGGCTACCCTAAAAAACTGGTTCAAGACGCCCTTTCTAAAACAGGAATATTGTCCCAATATGAATGTATACAGAAAATTAAAAGTAAAACTAGTAGGGGTGCTAAATCCATGACCTCTGAATTTGCCAAGTGGAGCTTGGTTACAACTTTTAATCAATCTCATGCTACTATCCAAAGACTTTTGAAAAAATACTGGTTCATATTGGAAGGTGACCCTATATTCTCAGGTCACATCCCTACCCACCCCAGAATAATTTATAGGCGGAATTGCACACTCCGCAACCTAGTTGCACCCAGCAATACAGTTATTAGCCCCAGTGCCTTATCCGCGACCCAGCTAACAAAAAATCCCGGCTGTTTTGCTTGTAGATCTGCAAAATGTCTATGTTGTAACTCCATCAGAAATGGTGTTAAAGAATTCACATCCAATTCTGCTAATGTTAATTACAGAATCAACTACCATGTTAACTGTCAATTCTCATTTGTAGTATATCTAATAGAATGCGGATGAGGGCTCCAATACGTTGGACGGACTATACAGACCATGCACACAAGACTGAATAAGCATCGCCATAATATTAGGAATGGTTTTATGTTGCATAGCCTATCAAAGCATTTTTTAACCAAGCACCAAAAAAAATTATAATCTCTTAAACTAATGATTATAGATTTTATACCAGACAATGTATCTGATCGGTATGGGAGCTTGATTAATAGGGAAAGTTTCTGGATTTTTAAGTTGGGGACTCTGGCGCCTGAAGGGTTAAATCTTACCATTGAAAGGGTTAACAAGTGATCTCTCTGTTTTTAAGTCTTTTTTATAGTGTCATTTTATTATATGTTGTCTTATTTCTGCTTTTTATCATGTTTTATATTTTAATCAGGTCTAGGGGCTTTATTTATTCTTTTTTTATATATGTACATAACTTTGTTCCTATTGTGTTTTTACCATGTGACCTTACTATTTTATCATGTGACGTGTTCTTATCATGTGACCTGCTGACTTTGAATTTTATTGGTTGCTATTTGTTTAAATACCTCTTCCTGCTTTCCATTAAAAAACTTCCACCTGATGAAGACGGTTTAACCGTTGAAACGCGTTGTGGTTCAACACTAAAATCCTTGTTTTGGTCTCATTTCCAGCGCTCATAGGTCCGTTATTACTATTTTTTACTGCATTTTGTATCCTCCTAGAAGGTTAACGGCTGGAGCTGCGGTGGACTCTTTGCTTTTAATTTTAATTTTAACCGTGACCCTCACAGCGCTCCCCAGTGACCACTTTCTTTTCCCTTGAATTTCATTGTTGCCTGTCCTTAGCAGTGGTTTCCTAGCACCTATTTTACCATGAAGGCCTGCTGCACAAAGTCTCCTCTTAACAGTTGCTGTAGAGATGTGTCTGTTGCTAGAACTCTGTGTGGCATTGACGTGGTCTCTAATCTGAGCTGCTGTTAACCTGCCATTTCTGAGGCTGGTGACTCGGATAAACTTATCCTCAGAAGCAGAGGTGACTCTTGGTCTTCCTTTCCTGGGGCGGTCCTCATGTGAGCCAGTTTCTTTGTAGCGCTTGATGGTTTTGGCCACTGCACTTGGGACACTTTCAAAGATTTCCTAATTTTTCGGACTGACTGACTGACCTTCACTTCTTATAGTAATGATGGCCACTCATTTTTCTTTACTTAGCTGCTTTTTTCTTGCCATAGAATTTGTATTTACAGTCTATTCAGTAGGACTATCAGCTGTGTATCCACCAGACTTCTGCACAACACAACTGATGGTCTCAACCCCATTGATGAGGCAAGAAATCCCACTTATTAAACCTGACAGGACAAACCAGTGAAGTGAAAACCATTCCCGGTGACTACCTCTTGAAGCTCATCAAGAGAATGCCAAGAGTGTGCAAAGCAGTCATCAAAGCAAAAGGTGGCTACTTTGAAGAACCTAGAATATAAGACATAATTTCAGTTGTTTCACACTTTTTTGTTAAGTATATAATTCCACATGTGTTAATTCATAGTTTTGATGCCTTCAGTGTGAATGTACAATTTTCATAGTCATAAAAATGCAGAACAATCTTTAAATGAGAAGGTGTGTCCAAACTTTTGGTCTGTACTGTATATAAAAACATTATTCAACTTTCTAAAGTTTTTCGACCAAAAATACTACAAAACCTGATGCCTGCATTTTTGGCTACATTTTTGCACTAGCTTATTGCTTTCTATAGGTGAGAAATGCTGCAAAAACTCTGAAAGAAGTGACACTCTGCAGTTTTTTTAAAAAACATAGCAGGTTTCGAATTCAGTCTTGGGAAAAAAAAAAAAAAAACAATGTGTGGGTATGAGAATTCAGAAATCTTATAGCTTTTGCTAGTACTGTAAAACGCAGCTTGAAATTTGCATTAAAAAGACGCAGCAAATAAATCCCCACAACATATGAATATAGCCTTAAGTTGTTTTGGAAATGGTGACAACTAGAAATGGTGGAAATCGATTTCCAGGGCCCATCGAACCTCTTCCTACTTTCTGGCATACTCCTCTCTTTGTCTGATTAGCCGGCCTGGAATGATGTATCACACTGGACCGGCTAATAAAATGAAGAGCCACAACTGCTGGCAGGTAGGAGGCCACTCACTGGGCTCCTGTCCAGCAGCCGCAGATCAGAGTTAGATCTTCTGGTCCAGGTCCTGTAGATTGATTTGAATTATCTCTCGTGGAAACCACTTGGGACCTGTAAATGATGTCAATAGGCCTGAGAATGGAAGTTTATGATGGAAAGTACCACACTTTTTACTGGTTTTAGCCCTTTTTTTCCCTGTGTTCAAAATATCCTAAAAGAAAAGTAATTAGAAAAGGAAAATAACTCCGGAGTCATTTTTTGCTCAAATCCTGAAATCTGTGTTTTAGTCCATTTGGGACAATTTAATTTTCTTGATACATAGTACAATTTGTACCGGAAAATATAATGTTCCATTTGAAGCGAAATAAGGCTTTTGTTTTATCAGGATATGGAATCATTTTCTCTCTTCGCTTTTTCTATCAGCCATTTCCACTGAGCACATGGAACATTTTAACAACTGTAGTTACTCTTAATGATAATAAGCGTTATTTTACTCTAGTAATTTGCAAGGTGCCCATTTATACAGGGTAGACGGGAAAGTGAAGGCTAATTAAGCTCTGTGTTCTCTCTGTACAAAGGGGACTGTTATAGTATTAAACTATCTATAAAAAGTAGATCAAGTTCAGTGATGGTTTGCTCTATTCCTTGCTAAGTATAGAGGATCAGACATACTCTTTTAACCATTTCAGGCCCAATCCCGGTAAATATACACCCGTATTTCTGCCCCATTCTGCAGAACTGATATTATAAGTATTTGTGGACAAAAATATTGAATACATGGTTATTGAATGCATGGTTTGTGTTCAGTCATGGCTGAGCAGCTGCATGCAAGCCTTATATCCCCAATATCACCAATGGCAATAGATGGAGTAGTGTAAAGCTCACTGCCACTTTACTTTTGCACAGTGGAATTGTGATCTGTAGAATGACGAATCACATTTCCTTATCTGTAAGTCTGATGGATGAGTCTGGGTTTGGTGAATGTCAGAATGATGCCTTCCCGCATTGTGCCCTCTGTAAATTATGGTAGAGAAAGGATAATGCTGTGGTGTTGTTTTGACCGTGTGCAGTTCATATATATATTTTTTTTTTTTCCAGTAGAAGCCATTAATCATTTACAAGACCATTTGCAGTTTCCGATGTTACAGTACTGCCTATGGCATCCAATTTTTTTCTTTGCACAGCCATAGGCTTGAATGGACAAGTCTCATCTGATTTACGGAAGATCCTAGTGCATGCTGCATTTTTTTTTTCTCACACAAATTCAGTCAGTGAAAAAAATCACTCATCTGCAGTGCCCCAGTGAATAACATTGGTCCCATTGATGTCCAATTTTTTTTTTCACAGACCGCTTTCAAACCAAAAATATGGTTGTGCGCTCGAGTCCATAGAGTCATTTTGTCCTAATGTGACTGTACAATGCTGACCACAATTTCATGTGGCAGTGACCTAATTCTTAGAAAATCTAAGGTGTAGATATGAGCCATTTATTATTGTGTTGTTAAAGGGTTATCCCAGAATAGCATTATTTTTCACAAAATACAGTAAATGGATACTCACTGTTAATAAGCCAGCCAAGTCCAACTTACAGTTTCTTGCATGTACCTTTGTGTCTTTTCAGCTCTATCTGCCCCTTTGTGCATTCAGATTCATATTGCAGAATGGGCATTCCAATTCTTTTCTGCTAAATCTACTTTTCCCAGCAGCACTTGCTTCTCCCGGTACAGCATCCTCCTCCCTCTTCTTTGTGCTCCTTACTAGCCCCACTTCTGAGTTTTCATCAAGCTAATCAAAGTATAGAATTCACCAGTATAGCTGTTTGTGTGGTTTTACATTATTAGCTGGTTGTAGCAGAGCTCAACTCTCCTGCATTGGTCCACAAATGCAAAGTAAAACTGTGTTTGTTGACAACTGCTGAAAGATGAGTCTTGTGAAACTGCAAATACTGCTCTATGAAAGTATATAGCAGAAGATAATCATCTCAGAGAGATTTGCAGTTTCATATCACTGGTCTCTCAACAATAGGCAACAAACACACCTCAACTGTGGGCAGCATGATGGCTCAGTGGTTAGCACTTTAGCCTTACAACACTGAGGTCCTGGATCCGTATCCCACCAAGGGCAACATCTACAGGAGTTTGTATGTTCTCCCTGTGTTTCTTCAGTGTCCATCCACACTCTAAAGACATACTGATGGGGAATTTAGATTGTGTTCCCAATGAAGACGGTGATGATATCTGTAAGGCACTATTTAAGTAAAATAAATAAACTAATCTCAGTCTCCATATATAGAGCTCCTTCTTGCATTATGTCCTTCTTTCTGTCCCCTTTATACAAAGCCCCATTCAGTATATCTCTTATCTCAGCCCCCTGTATGCAACCTATCCTGCAGTATATACTAATTACAAAAAGTTAAGGATATTTGGTTTTCGGGTGAAATTTCAGGATGACCCTAAAATGCTTTTCAGGTGAACTTAATGTGACCATCTCTAAACTTTTAAATACACATGCCCAACTGTTCAATGTTTCAATAATTTTTGCACAATTTGCTGTTCTCTAACAAGGAGCTTAATAACAAAATTCACAACAGGTGTTTGTTCCATGAATCGGCCAATCAATTTTGGGGTTCAGTTAGAATTGATATTTAAACAGTCCTCCACATTATGCTGTTCACATTTTTACATAATGAGACCAAGAAAATGCTTATCAATTGCTCACCAGTAGGGTTGAGCGAAACGGGTCGGCAATTTTCAGAAGTCGCCGACTTTTGGCAAAGTCGGGTTTCATGAAACCCGACCCGACCCCTGTGTGGGGTCGGCCATGAAGTCGGCGATCTTCTGAATCTGGAATCGGAATTCCGATACCGATTCCCGATATGTTTAAGATATCGGGAATTGGTATCGGAATTCAGATTTAAGTGTAAAAGAAAGAATTAAAATAAAAAATATTGCTATATTTACCCTCTGATGGGCCCTGGTACTAACCGGGAACCTTCCTTCCTTAGAATCAGCCTTCCAGGACCTTGCGGTGACGTCGCGGTGACGTCGCGGCTTGTGATTGGTCGCGCGGCCGCCCATGTGACCGCTCACGCGACCAATCACAAGCCGCGACGTCACCGTGACGTCACCGAAGGTCCTGGAAGGGCTGATTCTTAGGAAGGAAGGCTGCCGGAACGAAGCCGAGGGTGAGTATATTCCTATTAGGTATATACTCACCCTCGGACACGCCCTGCTTCTTTCCGGCAGCCTTCCTTCCTAAGAATCAGCCCTTCCAGGACCTTCGGTGACGTCACGGTGACGTCGCGGCTTGTGATTGGTCGCGCGAGCGGTCACATGGGCGGCCACGCGACCAATCACAAGCCGCAAAGTCACCGCGACGTCACCGCAAGGTCCTGGAAGGCTGATTCTAAGGAAGGAAGGTTCCCGGTTAGTACCAGGGCCCGTCAGAGGGTAAGTATAGCAATATTTTTTATTTTAATTCTTTATTTTACACTTAAATATGGATCCCAGGGCCTGAAGGAGAGTTTCCGCTCCTTCAGACCCTGGGAACCATTGGAAACCCAATGCACTGCATGGGGTTTCGAGTTTCGGCCGACCCCGACCCCGACTTTTTTATACGATCGGCCGATTTCACTCGACCCGACTTTTCAAAAAGTTGGGTTTCGTGAAACCCGACCCAATCCTATAAAAGTAAAGGTCACTCAACCCTACTCACCAGTACCTCGCCATTGCAAGGCTTCAAGCAAGATGTTCTCAGATGGAATTGGCCATTAACCCCTTTACCCCCAAGGGTGGTTTGCACGTTAATGACCAGGCCAATTTTTACAATTCTGACCACTGTGCCTTTATGAGGTTATAACTCTGGAATGCTTCAACGGATCCCAGTGATTCTGACATTGTTTTCTCGTGACATATTGTACTTCATGATAGTTTTAAAATTTCTTTGATATTACTTGCGTTATTTTGTGAAAAAAATGGAAATTTGGCACAAATTTTAAAAATTTTGCAATTTTCCAACTTTGAATTTTTATGCCCTTAAATCACAGAGATATGTCATGCAAAATACTTAATAAGCTACATTTCCCACATGTCTACTTTACATCAGCACAATTTTGGAACCAAAATTGTTTTTTGTTAGGGAGTTATAAGGGTTAAAAGTTGACCAGAAATTTCTCATTTTTACAACACCATTTTTTTTAAGGGACCACATCTCATTTGAAGTCATTTTGAGGGGTCTATATGATAGAAAATACCCAAGTGTGATGCCATTCTAAAAACTGCACCCCTCAAGGTGCTCAAAACCACATTCAAGAAGTTTATTAACTCTTCAGGTGTTTCACAGGAATTTTTGGAATGTTTAAATAAAAATGAACATTTAACTTTTTTTCACACAAAATTTATTTCAGCTCCAATTTGTTTTATTTTACCAAGGGTAACAGGAGAAAATGGACCCCAAAAGATGTTGTCCAATGTGTCCTGAATACGCTGATACCCCATATGTGGGGGTAAACCACTGTTTGGGCGCATGGCAGAGCTCGGAAGGGAAGTTGCGCCATTTGGAATGCAGACTTAGATTGATTGGTCTGCAGGCGTCACGTTGTATTTGCAGAGCCCCTGATGTACCCAAACAGTACAAACCCCCCCACAATTGACCCCATATTGGAAACTAGACCTCCCAAGGAACTTATCTAGATGTGTTGTGAGAACTTTGAACCCCCAAGTGTTTCACTTAAGTTTATAACGCAGAGCCGTGAAAATTAAAAAAAAAAAAATCACAAGAATGATTTTTTTAGCCCCCGGTTTTTTTTCCCCAAGGATAACAAGAGAACTTGGACCCCAAACGTTGTTGTCCAATATGTCCCGAGTACGCTGATACCCCATATGTTGGGGTAAACCCCTGTCTGGGCGCACGGGAGAGCTCGGAAGGGAAGGAGCACTGTTTTACTTTTTCAACGCGGAATTGGCTGGAATTGAGATCGGACGCCATGTCGCGTTTGGCGAGCCCCTGATGTGCCTGAACAGTGGAAACTCCCCAATTCTACCTGAAACCCTAATCCAAACACACCCTTAACCCTAATCCCAACGGTAACCCTAACCACACCCCTATCCCTGACACACCCCTAACTCTAATCCCAACCTTAAATGTAATCCAAACCCTAACTTTAGCCCCAACCCTAACCCTAACTTTAGCCCCAGCCCTAACCCTAACTTTAGCCCCAACCCTAACCCTAACTTTAGCCCCAACCCTAACCCTAACCCTAGCCCTCACCCTAGCCCTAACCCTAGCCCTAACCCTAACTTTAGCCCCAACCCTAACCCTAACATTAGCCCCAACCCTAACCCTAGCCCTCACCCTAGCCCTCACCCTAGCCCTAACCCTAACCCTAGCCCTAACCCTAGCCCTAACCCTAACCCTAGCCCTAACCCTAATGGGAAAATGGAAATAAATACATTTTTTAAATTTTATTATTTTTTCCTAACTAAGGGCGTGATGAAGGGGGTTTGATTTACTTTTATAGCATTTTTTATAGCGGATTTTTATGATTGGCAGCTGTCACACACTAAAAGACGCTTTTTATAGCAAAAAGTTTTTGCGTCTCCACATTTTGAGACCTATAATTTTTCCATATTTTGGTCCACAGAGTCATGTGAGGTCTTGTTTTTTTGCGGGACGAGTTAACATATTTATTGGTACACATATTCAGACACATGACAGTTTTTGATCGCTTTTTATTCCGATTTTTGTGAGGCAGAATGACCAAAAACCAACTATTCATGAATTTATTTTGGGGGAGGCGTTTATACCGTTCCACGTTTGATAAAATTGATAAAGCAGCTTTATTCTTCGTGTCAGTACGATTACAGCGATATCTCATTTATATCTTTTTTATGTTTTGGCGCTTTTATACGATAAAAGCTATTTTATAGAACAAATAATTATTTTGGCATCGCTTTATTCTGAGGACTATAACTTTTTTATTTTTTTGCTTATGATGCTGTATTGTGGCTCGTTTTTTTGCGGGACAAGATGACGTTTTCAGCGGTACCATGGTTATTTATATCCGTCTTTTTGATCGCGTGTTATTCCACTTTTTGTTTGGCGGTATGATAATAATTTTTTTTTTGCCTCGTTTTTTTTTTCTTACGGTGTTCACTGAAGGGGTTAACTAGTGGGACCGTTTTATAGGTTGGGTCGTTACGGATGCGGCCATACTAAATATGTGTACTTTTATTGTTTTTTTTTTTATTTAAAAAAATAAATGGATTTATGGGAATAATATTATGTTTTTTCTTTATTGAGGATTTTTTTTTTTTTTTTTTTTATACACGTGGTATTTTTTTTTTTACTTTTTACACGTGTAATTTTTAGTTTTTACTTTTTTACTTTGTCCCAGGGGGGACATCACAGATCGCTGATCTGACAGTTTACACAGCACTCTGTCAGATAGGCGATCTGACTTACAGCGCTGCAGGCTTACCAGTGCCTGCTCTGGACCCGGAAGTAGTCCCTGCAGGACCCGGATGCAGCCCCGCGACCATTTTGGATCCAGGGCCTGCAGGGATAAGAGGTAAGAGACGCTCGGAGCAATGCGATCACATCGCGATCACATCGCGTTGCTCCGGGGGTCTCAGGGAAGCCCGCAGGGAGCCCCCTCCCTGTGCGATGCTTCCCTATACCTCCGGAACACTGCAATCATGTTTGATCGCAGTGTGCCGGGGGTTAATGTGCCGGGGGCGGTCCGTGATCGCTCCTGGCACATAGTGCCGGATGTCAGCTGTGATAGTCAGCTGACACCCGGCCGCGATCGGCCGTGCTCTCCCCGTGAACGCGGCCGATCGCGCTGGAGGTATTATCCCATCGGTGGTCATACGGGTCCACCCCACCTCGACGGGATAGTACGTCCAATGTCAGAAAGGGGTTAAGCTTAGAGCGTCACAGAGTGTCATCAGCAGGTTGCAACAGAGATACAGAGAGACTTTAAGTGTTACAGAAAGGCAGAGAGGTGGATGTCCTTTGGCCACATTCCACGCTGATGACCCCTTCATTGTGAACATTGCCCTTTGGAACCGGATGATGACTGCCATACAACTCCAGGCACATTTAAGTGAGATAAGAGTCACCAAAGTGTCATGTCAAACCATTTGAAACCATTTACATCAGTGTGGTCTACATGCTAGACAAGCTGCAAGGGTACAGCACTCCATCAGGCAAAGGTGTCATCGTCTTGCTTTGGCCAGGGAACATCTATTTTGTATAAGGGAACAATAAAAGTCAATTCACGCTAAGCAAAAATGATGGTCACCAATGATTTTGGAAACGTCAAGGAGAGCACTATGCATAAGCCACTGTTGTCACCAGACAAACCATTTGTGGTGGTGTTACAGTGTGGGTAGGTGTGTCAAGTCAATACAGAACTGCCCTACACTTTGTGAATGGTACAGTGACAAGACCCTACTACTTGAATAACATTATTAATCCAGTCATTGTGCCTCTGCACAAACACAGGTCTAATTTCATCTTCATGGATGACAATGCTCCAACTCATCGAGGTCGCATCATTAGCAAATGGCTGCTGGAGACTGGTGTACCTCAAATGGAGGGGTTTGCTCTTACTTCAGACCTGAATTTCATTGAAAACCTATGGGATCAGCTAAGTCGCTGTGTAGAGGTTTGTGACCCTGTACTCCAGAACCTCAATGACCTGAGGCTGCCCTTCTGGAAGAGTGGTATACTCTGAGTGCCTCAGTAGACAATAACTCCACTTGTGAACAATGAGAGACATCATTTTCAAGCTGTATTTGATGTTCGAGGCCACTTGACAATTCATTGAGACATTGACATTTTGTGTTGGGGTATACCCACCCATATGGTTTGCTCTTGTTTCAATAAGTTGTTTGAGATGAGGAAATTACCATTGCATGCTTCTACTTAAATGCCTTAGTTTTATGTTAAAATATCATTGTAGTGTGAACTTTTTACATTTTCCATGAATTTTGCTCAAAAGCCCAAGCCTAACTTTGTTAGTAGTGTATCTCTCCTTCATCATTCTGTATACAGAGCCCCATCCTGCAGTATATCTTTCCTCTCAGCCACCTGTATACAGTTCCATAATGCAGTATATCACTTGTCTTTGTTAGCAGCATCACTGCTTCCTTGTAAGCTGTTTTCACTGTGATGAAGGAAGTTCTGCCCCTTTCTATGACTTCATCCCTTAAAGTAGAATCACCCTTCCAGACACATCCCACAACACAGCGATGCTGGCAGGAAGTCAGCTGACTGAGAGATTACGCTGCACATGATCAACCATGGCCATCTGAGCTACAAGATCATGGTTGCAATGGTAACTGAAGAATAAACAGAGCCTTCACGGACATCCTAAGAAAGTGATATGTGCAAATTGGGCCAGATTTAAAAATAAGTTATATTGGGACAAATTAATAAATATATGTGTACTAGTGTTGAGCATTCCGGGTATCGGCCGATATTTGCTGTATCGGAATTCCGATACCGAGATCCGATACTTTTGTGGTATCGGGAATCGGTATCGGGATCGATATTAATGTGTAAAATAAAGAATAAAAAATATTGATATACTCACCCTCTGACGCGCCCTGGTTGTAACCGCCAGCCTCCGTTCATAAGAATGAGCGCTTGAAAGACCTTAGATGATGTCACGGCTTGTGATTGGTCGCATTGCTGTCACGTGACCAATCACAGGCCGCGACGTCATCTAAGGACTTTCAAGCGCTCATTCTTATGAACGGAGGCTGGCGGTTATGTGATGAGGGAACAGCCGCCATCTTGGACGGGCATACTAACACAGATTATCGTGACTCCATTTTGTCTCCTGGTCACAGGTCTGCAGAGAGGAGTGCTCCTGGCCCCCACCTTTTCTAATGAACATAGTGCCTATTAGTATGGTAATCGGCTGAGCTCAGTGTAGATTGCAGAAGGTACTTCAAAGCTCAGGGAGGAAGCCACACCAGCAGGGGGCTTGGAAATGCCTGGGGGCTTAATTAAACCATGCATGTCAAGTGGCCACTGGATACACATCTCTTATGGCTGTCCAGTCAAACCGTCTACAACAGGGAATCATGAATTATGGACGCATAATCCGAGGTACCGGCTCATAAAAAATATTCCCCTCGTCCTAAAGAAATTGTGCATCTAATAGTGCGACTCCTGTGTCCGTGGGAGGTCTGAAACCCAAGATATAGAGATCAGACTCCCACAGGGACCGAATGGGTCCAGGTTTGATCCCTGTACGACCGGCAGAACAAACCACAGGTGCTGGTACTGCCCGGGTACTGATCCGATCATCCTGAGAGAAGTTATCCCATTTATTAGATATTGGAATAAATATCGCAGGGAGGCAGAGGGGTGGAGATTGCTAAGCCCACCCAGCTACAGGGGGAGGGACACGGCAGGGTTAAGAGCTGGAACATGTGGAGAGCGGGTGACACACAGAAGATGACCAGCTAAGAAACAGGGCATGCCAGCCAGAGGGGAGCAAGCACACGCTTTCTGGGGGCTGCCCGGCAACTAAAGTTTTGGACCTGCGGAACGCTGCGCCCCCCGGCTTCCACAAGCGACCTCTAACCTGGTAAAGTGACCTCCAGCTTTATACCTTAAGCCTTGTATCATTGTTGTTGTATTGTACTCTGACTGTAACTCCTGATATATTGTGATTGTATATTTCTTGTAATTACCTAGTGCGCCCTTAAGGCAATTAAATCATAAATTAATTTTGGGCTGATCCTTTTACTCTGATTGTGAATCTTAGAATACCCAGTGTGGGTAACAGGGCAGTCTTCCCGGCGGCCATTTGCTCTAGGTGTAGTTCCCTTACTGACCTGAGAGACAAAGGGGGCGCCGGAGAGCTGCGCCTGTGTAGTGACGTCACGGATTGGTGACGTGGGAGGAACGGGGCTTCCTTCACAGGTTACAACCAGGGTGCGTCAGAGGGTGAGTATATCAATATTTTTTATTTTTATTCTTTATTTTACACATTAATATGGATCCCAGGGCCTGAAGGGGAGTTTCCTCTCCTTCAGACCCTGGGAACCATCAGGATACCTTCCGATACTTGGTGTCCCATTGACTTGTATTGGTATCGAGTATCGGTATCGGTGATATCCGATACTTTTCGGGTATCGGCCGATACTATCTGATACCGGATATCGCTCAACACTAATGTGTACATTATTAGAAGGCCACATTTTGACTTGGGAATAACTCTTTAACACATGTACATATGTTTAAAATAGAAATAAATACAACTTTCTAATATGCTAATTAATATGTATCTGCTGAGACATATGCAGCGCCCCAGAGTCCTGGTTGTTGCAGTAATGTCGCTCTGCCACTAAGGGGAGTGATGTTATGTCTGATTGCACTAAAGGAGTTCACCTGACCAGGTATCACAGTCACACATTACACTTCACACTCTGGCAACCAGGGGGAGCAAAGGGTTCTATGTATTAGGCCACTTCTCACACTCTGGTAAAACTGGGGGTTGGGTAGGAAGTTAGGAAGAAGCTGACTGGGTTTTTCCCAGGCAACATCCTGTGAGAGAGGGAGTTACTGGTAAGATTCAGGGGGGTCTCTGTCAGGGGTGGGATCCTGACAGTGGCCTAGCGAAAAGAACAGGTCGTTACGGAGCCGCGCCTGCACCCGTTGCGGCGACATCTTAAGAAAGGACACGAAGCGAGGTTTATTGTGGAGAAGTGAGAAACAAGATCACAGCACAAAGGAGAATAGAACCAGTAGGAGTTGTGCCCTAAGATCGTGGCAACATCCTACTGAGGCGCATAGCCGGTGGCCGGAACGCCGAGGAAGTATTGGGCTCTAAGCATTACTTCAAACAGCGGCAGGACAGTTAATTATAGGTTGGCTGTCTCACCTAAATCACCTAAGCAGACAACGGAGGCAATTGTGGGAGAGGGGCGTCTCTAGGGTCCCTATAAAGTAACTCCAGACCTACCCCATCATACAGGTGCATCCTAGCCATATCATCTGGGGGACGGAGAGAGAAAGAACATCAGAAACAGACACAATAGTTGTGAGGACTATCCCGTGGTGCTCAGCAGGGAAGTACTACAACACACAGACACTAGTAGGTAGGCACTGATTTCCACCTGCAAAGGGAACTCTGGATGTGCCTTCAGACCTGCCGGTCTCAGCCAGCCCTGTTAGCAGTGCTCTGGATTGCGGATCCCGAAGCCTTCAGTAAAGAGGTAAAGAGACTGCAACCCTGTGTCCTCGTTATTCAACGCGCCTTGCACCACGCACCATCATCACCCCTTTCATTGGACGCCCCTTAGCAGGGTCACGGACCGGGTCTAGCCACCGTGACAACCCCAGAACCGAGACAGAGAGGCCCGGTACCGAGTACCCCGTGACCCTGTGTCTGGGGGCGCTCCACATAGAAGGCAGCCAATGAAGGCTTGATGATCTTGAGGACTCATTCAAGAAGGTGTTTTTGGTAAAATTTTGGCCTAAAACAGCAAAACATTGGCACTCAGCAAAGTTTTTCAAAAAGTTTCATGGCTTTTGACATTTAAGCCAGTTCTGACGAGCTTCTTCAAAACTGACAGAGCTGGGGCAATACGGGGTGTGGTGGAGCCAGAATTACAAGTTCTTCAATATTTATGCCACTTGTGTGCCATAAATTACACCAGGAATGTACTTTAGTCCGTGACTGAAGTAACATTTCAAGAAGTGGTGCATCGCATGACATGCAGCTTTTTCTCCAGCACTTCTTTCATTAAGACTACAGTGCAAAATGCCAGTCTTAATGAACTGATCTAATAGTGTAAGGTAAAGGTTGGTAAGCAGTTCTATCTTCACTTGACATTGTTTATTGTCAAGTGACTGCAGATTTATTTTTGTGGAGTTACATAGAAAGTCTGAGGTAGTGATGAGGGAACGTGCTCATATAAAATGTTATCCGTGCATGCTCGTGTGCTAACAGAATGTCTTCAACGAGCTCGAAAAATATGTTTACGTCCCCGTGGCTGCATGTCTCGCAGCTGTTTGACAGCCACAACACATGCCGGGTTTGTCTTTTTGTTAGGCTATCCCTGCATGTGTTGCTGCTGTCTAACATCCGCGAGACAGGCAAGTGTGGGAACTCGAACATATTTGAGCACGCCAAAGTCACTCTGTTAGCACATGGGTGTGCTCGTATAGCAGCTTATATGAGCACATTTGCGCATCACTACTCAGAGGTTATAACTCCACGGACTCTATAATAGGCACTGAATGACTAGTAGCTACGTACAAGGAAGCAGAGAGACATTGCTATAGTGCATTTGAAGAACTAGTTATGTTTTTGTGACAAAATATATTAGCTGCTAAAATATTTCATATTTCATGGCTAGGAAATACTTGGTACAGATTTAAATTAGCAGTGCAAGTCCATATGTAACTTCTCTCAATGAATATTACAAAATATGAATGGTTTTCTCGGTCCAAACTCTGCTGGCTCACTCTGTTTAAACCTTCTTTTCCTGGAGAGACCTGTCACATACTGCTGCATCATTTTTGCCAAGTGCCTCCAGCAATGAATTGGTGAAGTTATGATCCGTCCTGCTGTTCCCTCTATGTCTGATTATTCAGGACCAGCTGAGCTCTCTGTTGGGGCCACAGCTTTCATTTACAATCTGCTACTGGGTGTCCAGAAAATATCGGAAGGATACCTCTATTCCAAAGCCTCCAACAGGGAAGAAAATATTGAGACTCACAACAGCTGGAAGACTTTAAAGTACTTTATTCTCTATATGCCAGTACAATGAAAGTGTTACAGCTGCCAGCCAATGGGCTCCCCACACCATGGAGTGTATTTTACATTTACTAATGGAATACGATGGTGATAAGGCTTGTTTTGAGCCATTTGTATACTGTTAGCTTTTAAAACTATTGCATTCTTTATAGTTGATCAAGTATCTCACCTATGATGAAAGTTCTACTACTATGGAAATAATGAGTAGCAATAATTCCTATAAGAGTTACTTGTATGATCAAAAATTAAATAGAAAAGTAAGTTACTCCAAAAATCAACTGGAAAACAAAACACACTTTTTTAATAACTTAAATATTATGCAAAAAATAGAAGCTGAATAAGCAGTAAAATGATTCTGTCAGTGATGACAAAATTTTGGCATTACAGTATTGTAGAAAATGTAATCAGTAATTTTTTTGCATTTTACTTTCCTGCATTGAAATGGGTCAAGGTTTACCTCAACAGAGAGGAACCAGAAGACCACAGCATCTGATTTTCCCTACTCCTCCACTGATTAGAAGCAATTTACCTTCATATTAAACGGTGTAAATTTCTTTTAGCAGTACATAGGTTAATCTGCTTAGTTGAGGGCAGGGCGGGCACTAGGAATTTCAGGGCCCCATACTGGCAAATTTTTTGGGGCCCGCTTAAGACTCCAAGGCTCCACCCCATCCCCGCCTCCACACCTCGAACTGTCCACAGCCCCACCGCTGTCTCTTGGAAAAGCTCCACTTCTCACCAATCACACATTAACAGTTCCCATCACCAGATCACACACATAGCCAGCAGATTTGGTTTTTTTTAATCTGCCACGACGACAAGGTAGACTCTTTTGGCCGGGCCCTACCCTACTCAAACTTATTAAACATTTGTTAAAATATGCAATACAATTTAGGTATATTTTGTTTTCAGTTTTTCAAATGACCAATAATACCACATACAAGGGACACTTACGACAACACCTGTTATGACCCCAATGGCAGAGGGTCTCAAAAGTACATACCAAGTCTGCAAACACAAAAAACCAGCTCATAGGGCAGTGGTAACTGGGCTGACCATATATCTAATCCTAGCACCACAAATAGAAGTAGCCGGGGAACGTGCCTACGTTGGTTCTAGACGTCTCGCGCCAGCCGGAGAACTAACTAACCCTAGAAGGGAAAATATAGACCTTTCTTGCCTCCAGAGAAAAGACCCCAAAAGTTGGATACAAGCCCCCAACAAATAATAACAGTGAGGTAAGGAGAAAAGACAAACGTAAGAATGAACTAGATATTTAGCAAAGAGAGGCCCACTGACTAATAACAGAATATAGTAAGATGACTTATATGGTCAGCAAAAACCCTATCAAAATTTCCACGCTGGATATTCAAGAACCCCCGAACCGTCTAACGGCCCGGGGGGAGAACACCAGCCCCCTAGAGCTTCCAGCAAAATCAGGAATCACATTTAGTACTAGCTGGACAAAAAATAAGAGCAAAGCAAATAACCAAAAAACAAGGAAGCAGGACTTAGCTTAATTTTGCAAGATCCAAGACCAGCAGACAGGAGCAAACAGAAAGGAACTGATTACAACGATGCCAGGCACTGGACTGAGAAACCAGGAAGTTTATATAGCAACACCCCTGGACTAACGACCCAGGTGGGTGCCAAACTGAGGAAAGACAATCCCAGAGTCATATCACTAGTGACCACAAGAGGGAGCCAAAAAAGTCTAATTCACAACAAACACCATGACCAGACACCATAATATCACCACATAGTGACCTATAATACTATCTACAAGGAACAAATACTATCATACCATGTGCAGACCATATATTACAACCACAGTGACCGAACAATATCACATACAAGGGACAAATACCACCACAGCATGTACAGACCACATATTACCACCACATGGTGACCAACTACATACAATAACAAATACCAACACAACATGACCAGACCACATATTACCAGCACACAGTGACCGAATAATAGCACATGCAAGGAACAAATACCGCCACAACATGACCAGATTACATATTGCCACCCCATAGTGACCAAATAATAGCACATGCATGGAACAAATACCACCACACTATGGCAAGACAGCATATTACCACCACCTTGTGACTGAATAGTACAATACTGATCATTAATAAAAAAATACTATCACCATGAGTGTCATTATACACAGGAGATCTGTACTTAGTTTGCAGTGTCTGTGTACAGGTAATACAGTGGTCACCAGTACCATTATACACAGGAGCTCTATATATAGTGTCAGTGTTCAGGTAATACAGGGATCACCGGTGACCTTATACACAGGAGCTCTGTATATAGTGTACAGGTAATACAGTGATCCCCAGTGACATTATACACAGGAGCTCTGTATATAGGGTACAGTGTACATGTAATGCAGTGATCACTAGTGACATTATACACAGGAGCTCTATATAGGGTACAGTGTACATGTAATGCAGTGATCACTAGTGACATTATACACAGGAGCTCTGTATATAGTGTATAGTGTACAGATAATATCGTGATCACCAGTGACATTATACACAGGAGCTCTGTATACAGTATACAGTGTATGGTGTCAGTGTACAGGTAACATACTGACTCACAAAGTCTCTAGCTGAAGTCCTTCATATGTGCGTTTCTTTTTAATCCCGCGCAGACCGCCATCACTTCTTTCAGCCAAGACTCATCTCTGCATAAAATAACACTGTTATCTAGAGCACCACTTCCAGAGCACTTTCCCCACTTTTTCCCTTTCTTCTACACTACACATCTGAATACAGATGTTCACCCACCAATAATATATAATTGGTTATTATGCAACCCACCATTCCAAATATAAATTATAATCTGCCACTGTGCCCCCACTATCTGTACATAGCCACTTTCCCCAATTAATATATAAATTAATTAGCACCTGTACTCTTTACCCCAATTTATTACCAGTCACTTTATCCTCAACGACCCCCCCCCCTATGTACCTCCCACTCTAACTTTACCCCGATTCATTATAGTTACATGCCCCTTCTGCCTCAATTCATTGTTATGTCTTCTCTCCTACCCTCTATTCATTATCAACTGTTCTTCCCCACCCTCAAAATTCATTATTTGCTCTCCCCACCTTCAATACACCATTTGCTCTCCCCACCCCCACCTTCAATTCAATTGCTGTCCACCGTCCCTCACACTCACTTGATGTGCAGTCCCCATCACCCCCACTTCATCATTTGCAGTCCCCCTTACTTCATCATTTGCAGCCCCCTATCATTTCATCATGTGCAGTACCCCCTCAAACACAATTCATCATCTGCAGTCTCCATCACTCCCACATCATCATTTGCAGTCCCCATCACCCCACTTCATCAATTGCAGTCCCCATCATTTGCAATCCCCATCACCCCCACCTTATCACTTCCAGTCCCCATCACCCCTGCATCATTTGCAGTCCCTATCACCCCCACATAATTTGCAGTCCCCATCACCCCCACATCATCATTTGCAGTTCCCATCACCCCTGCATCATCATTTGCAGTCCACATCACCCCACTTCATCATTTGCAGTCCCCATCACCCCCACTTCATCATTTGCAGTCCCCATCAACCCCACATCATTATTTGCAGTCCCCATCACCCCCACGTCATCATTTGCAGTCCCCCTCACCCCTATGTCATCATTTGCAGTCCACCTTAGTTCATCATTTAGTCCCCTAGCCCCTTCACTTCATCTGCAGTCGTCCTTACTTCATCATTTGCAGCCCCCTATCATTTCACCATGTGTAGTACCCATCAAACACAATTCATCATCTGCAGTCTCCATCACTCCCACATAATTTGCAGTCCCCATCATCCCACTTCATCATTTGCAGTCCCCATCATTTGCAACCCCCTTCACCCCCACCTCATTTCCAGTCCCCATCACACCTGCATCATTTGCAGTCCACATCACCCCCACATCATCATTTGCAGTCACCATCACCCTCACATCATCATTTGCAGTCCCCATCAACCCCACATCATTTGCAGTCCCCATCACCCACACATCATCATTTGCAGTTCCCATCACCCCCACTTCATCATTTGCAGTCCCCTATCCCCTTCACTTCATCTGCAGTCCCCCTTACTTCATCATTTGCAGCCCCCTATCATTTCATCATGTGTAGTACCCCCTCAAACACAGTTCATCATCTGCAGTCTTCATCACTCCCACATCATCATTTGCAGTTCCCATCACCCCACTTCATCATTTGCAGTCCCCAGCATTTCCAGTCCCCATCACCCCTGCATCATTTGCAGTCCACATCACCCCTGCATCATTTGCAGTCCACATCACCCCCACATCATCATTTGCAGTCCCTATCACCCCCACATTATCATTTGCAGTTCCCATCACCCCCACTTCATCATTTGCAGTCCTCTATCCCCCTTCACTTCATCTGCAGTCCCCCTTACTTCATCATTTGCAGCCCCCTATCATTTCATCATGTGCAGTACCCCCTCAAACACACTTCATCATTTGCAGACCCCTATCATTTCATCATGTGCAGTACCCCCTCAAACACACTTCATCATTTGCAGCAGTCCCCTATCATTTCATCATGTGCAGTACTGTTGTGAACTCTGTTCTGGAACTCCCTCCTGTGGTCAGGAATGGTATTTCTGTGAGTTCTGTCCGTGGGTTTCCTCTGGTGGCTGAAAGTGGAGCTGCTGGTCTGGAGGTGGCTTCCTCAGCTGCATCGTTTAAGACTGGGCTGGTTCCGCTATTTAACTCTGCTCAGATCGTTACCTGATGCCAGTTGTCAATGTATCTGTACTGGTTCAGATCTCACTTGGATCTCCTGATGACCTGTCTACTTCAGCAGAAGCTAAGTCCCTGTTAAGCTCATTTGTTGTTCATTTGTGTGCTGAATATATTTCTGAGTACCTGCTAAGTTTTGTCCAGCTGGCTATCATGATATTGTCTCGCTAGCTGGAAGCTCTGGGTTGCAGAGTGGCACCTACCGCACTGTGAGTCGGCGCGGGGGGTTTCTTGCTCACTCTGCGTGGCTTTTTGTAGTTTTTTGTGCTGACCGCAAAGATCCCTTTATCTATCTTCTGTCTATTTAGTAAGTTGGGCTTCCTTTGCTGAAACCTGTCTCATTCCTATGTTTGTGCCTTCCTCTTAACTCACAGTCAATATATGTGGGGGGCTGCTCTTTTCCTTTGGGGAATTTCTCTGAGGCAAGGTGAGGCTATATTTCGCTTTAGGGGAAGTTACCTCTCAGGCTGTGAAGAGTCGTCTAGGCAGAGTCAGGTACGATCCACGGCTAATTCTAGTGTGTGTGATAATAGATTAGGGCTGCGGTCAGCAGAGCTCCCACTTCCCAGAGCTCGCTCTATTTTGCAGTTTTGACTATCAGGTATTTCCCGGTGCTCCTAACCACCAGGTCCAGCCATAACACAGTACCCCCTCAAACACACTTCATTATTTGCAGCCTCCTATCATTTCACCGTGTACAGTACCCTCTTAAACACACTTCATCTTCTACAGTCTCACTCCCCCCCACCTCATCCATTTAAAAAAAAAACAACATTTTTTTTATACTTACCTCAGTCGTTCCCGGGCGTCTAGTGTTTTCAGCAGTGAAGCAGCAGTTAGAATGTATGGGCTGCTAAGAGGACCTGAAAGGAGCCCATACATTATAGCACATTCACTACTGAGATTGCAAGAATGTATGAGCTGTAGTCAGGACCTGCAGGGAGCCTATACATTCTAGCTACAGCCGAGCAGGAGCTGCGCAGCCGACTAGGTAAGACGGCCGTGGACAGCTCCAAAAAGGCTCCCGGGCCCCAGCGCTGATATGTGTACCGCACTGTACATTATTTTAGTGCACGATGGTGCCCGATCAGTAGAAGCACAACAGTGGGGCCCCAGATCTGTGGGCCCCTCTGTGTACTGCTGCTGACCGGGCCCCATACAGCAGTAAAGGCAGTAATGCCCTGATGGCGGCCCTGGTTGAGGGTACTGGAAAAAGCCAGGTAGCCACTCCTATCTTCTATATAATCTGGGCCCTGGCTAGCACTCATTGTCAGAGAAAGCTTATGCTGCATGGTTGTAGTTTATTGGTGGTTGTTGTTGGAGAAGGCATTTGGTTAATTTATCTGTGACTATTGCTAGGTTTTGAGCATGTGAAAATTCCCCTTTTTCTCCTACTTTGTTTTAACCCCATCTTCCACTCCCTGGTGTTTACCTCTGTTGTTTATGTGTATATTTGTATGATTGGTATTTTTCATTATCCATGTTTGTATTGCCTTGTTAGTTTGGTTGGTGTTTTACAGTACACTATTGCTTCCCTCTTCCCTGACTGGGGGAAGGGTACACACTGCATGTCGATTCAGGAGCTAAGGAAAGGTACTTTTGGCAGTGTGGACAGGTGCCAAGTCCTGCTGGAAAATGAAATTGCCATGTCCAAAAAGGTTGTCGAGAGAGGAAAGCATGAAGTGCAGTAACATTTCCTGGTAAATGGCTGTACTGCCCTTGGTCTTGATAAAACACAGTGATCCTGCACCAGCAGATGACATGGCTCTCCAAACCATCAGAGATTGTGGAAACTTCACACTAGACCTCAAACGGCTTGGACTGTGTTCCTCTCCACTCTTCCTCCAGACTCTGGGATTTCCAAATGAAATGCAAAATTTACTTTCATCTGACAACAACAGCTTGGACCACTAATCAATAGACCAGTTTTTTTTTTCTCATTGGGCCAGGTAAGACACTTCTGGTGTTGTCTATTGGTCATGAGTGGCTGGACACAAGGAATGTGACACTTGTTGACCATGCCCTGGATACATCTGTGGTGTGGTAGCTCTTCTTGAAGCAATGACTCCAGCAGTTGTCCACTCCTTGTGAATCGCCCCCAAATTTTTGAATGGCCTTTGTTTAACAATCCTGTCAATGCTGTGTTTATCCCAATTGCTTGTGCACCTTTTTTACCACACTGTTTCCTTCCACTAAGTTTTCCATTAATATGCTTGGATACAGCACTCTGTGAACAGCCAGCTTCTTTAGCAATGACTTTTTTGTGGCTTACCCTCTTTGTGGAGTGTGTCAATGACTGCCTTCTGAACATGTGTCAAGTCAGCAGTCTTCCTCTTGATTGTGGAGCCTACTGAAACAGACTAAAGGACCTTTTTAAATGCTTAGGAAACATTTGCAGGTGTTTTTTGTTAAGTATTCTAATTTACTGAGATAATGACTTTTGGGTTTCCATTGGCTGTAAGCCATAATCATCAACATTAACAGAAATAAACAGTTCAAATAGATCACTCTGTTTGTAATGACCCTATATAGTATATGAGTTTCACTTTTATGTATTGACGAACTGAAATAAATTAACTTTTTGATGATATTCTAATTTTGTGAGAAGCACCTGTACATAAAGACACTTTTCAGTGCCACGGTGGAATCTTGCTTTAATGTAAATCAAACAGAACTACATAGATAACTCAAAATAAGTTCAAAATGTAGAACTCATCCAGCCAAAATCACGTCCACAAACAGCAATGTGGACAATCAAATAAGAAGCTCTGAGACCAAAATTCCCTTGGTCTTTTTGAGCTTAGAGGGGTTGTCCGCTCACAAAATATTGATGGACCTAGTCATGGATAGGGCATCAATATCAGATTGTGGCTCCTGGAATGTGGCAATGAAAAAAAAATCATTACTGCTCCATAAAAGATGTACGGGAAATGCATCACCCATATACATTTATGGAGTGAGGATGTACAGTATTTTTATATGCCTGATATTTCACACAAATTGTTGTGTTATTGTTTTTTTTTATAAAAAGAAATGTTAGCCTTAAAAATGTGCTAGTAAATAGATGCTTCTGTAGATTCCTCCCACAAGAAATTCAATGATTGTAATACATAGCAAAAAGAAGCCCTAAACAGGATAAGCAGTGGGTTTTAATTCAAGCTTGGCTTTATTTTTGATGTGAACACTTTTCTGCTTGTATCCCAGTGAAATTTATCTGTATGCTAATGTAGGACTTAGACTGACATCCTAATAATTTATTTACCTGGGAGGTGTTAGTTGGATGCATCCCATCATCTTAACGCATTGCTGTAATGGATTTAGTTATTTTTGGACTTTTACCAATAAAGAGATAGTATGATTGGTTCTGCCTCCATACTGATAGTTTTTTTTTTTTTTTAATGTATAAATAGCAATTGCAGTATTTTAGCCCCGTGGCTAAAATTTTGATTACCATATCTGCTGATCTTCAGCTTCACTAACTGTCCTCTCCAGATTGATCCCATGTGCTGTTATAGTGTGGCTTTGTAGCATGGTCAGTAGCCCGTCACATCCAACTAAAAGAATGACATTAATCTACAAGTTATATTGACCTTTTATCATGATTTACCTTCCGAGAATACTGCCAAGGGAGAAAATCTGTCTGCAATATGTGGCTTTTTGTTTGGTCTGAAATTAATCCATCTCTGGCTACTCTGCTCCCTAGCTTGTAAGTCATTTTTTTTCTCTAGGCCGGATTTAAAGACAATAGATAAAGCAAGGCCTACATTAATCTGTTGGCAAATTCAACAATGCTGAAGGCTGATCGCGTTAGTTATTGGAGGAAGGACCTTAGGCAGGGAACTTGGCCCTTCAGCATGGCTTGTCGACTGCAGGCGTTTCAGATGACTGTTGTTCACTTGTCTGGAAACCCCAATCTACACTGCTCAAAAAAATAAAGGGGACACTAAAATCCCACATCCCAGATATCACTGAATGAAATATCCCTCTTGTAAATCTGTATTCATTACATAGGGGAATGTGTTGAGAACAATAAAACCTAAAAATGATCAACTTAAATAACAACTAATATCCCACGGTGGTCTGGAGTTGGAATGATGCTCAAAATCAAAGTGGAAAATGAAGTTACAGGCTGATCCAACTTCAGTGGAAATGCCTCAAGACAAGGAAATGATGTTCAGTAGTGTGTGTGGCCTCCACGTGCCTGTATCATCTCCCTATATCGCCTGGGCATGCTCATTATGAGGTGGTCAACTCATCAGAATCTGGCTTGACTATTATCCTAAGTCATGTGACAAGGCTCGTTAAAGGGTCGACATTGACTTGTGGGATTGCTTCTTCCAATAGGTGGAACTAGAGTTCTAGTTCTCTTCCTCTCTGAAGAGACAATTTGCGTATGCTAGTGGAATTTAATTCTACTTGAATTTCGCCACTGCATCTACCTCTGCTACTTGCTCTCCTGCGTACAGTCTTTGTGTACCACCATGCTATGAAACACTTGACCTCTTCACTCTAGACTGTCACTTTGCAACGTGTGCCTCGACCTTACGACATTGATTCTGGGCTGACACTTTTGGCTGGGATGCCCCTTCAAATGCTTGTTTGCCAAGCCTAGTCGCGGTCAGAAGTTCCGGCCTAGTGTGAAGATGTCCTCCTAAGTAGAGGCAACGACGACCATATGGGAACATTTAGCATTGGAGATGAGCAGTCAGGTGAGCATTAGTTTTTTTTAGCATAATAAGGAACATTCAATTTGTGGAGAACAAATTTGCCAATAATTGAATTTACCTGTAAAGCCTGCGTGATTTGGCTTACTCAAATCTCGTGAGTTCCACTCATCTATAAATGCAGGCCCCTGTTCTACAAGTGAGATTGAATGCTTTTCAGGTATAGTGGAACATCATAGCATAACATATGTGTGTCTGCTGTGGTCCAGCATCTTTTCTGCCCCTGAACCCCTATGTAACATTTCTATCATAAAATGAAAGGTCTGTTTGGGATATTGTCTGTATTTGTGGTTTCCTGTCTGATTGTCTGAAGAGAGCAGGATGTATGTAGTCTGATCTCTTCAGTAATATTATCAGTGAGCAGGAACAAAAGGGCAAATAATGACTATTGTCCCTGGTCATGTTCCAGGCATTAAGTCAGCTTGGTGAATGAGGTCCTGAGTGCACTTTGTCGGGTAATCCTCTTACCGGTCTCATTTAGTTCTACTTTGGCTGTTTTTAAAAAGGATGTATTGGCTTTCATTGGGATTTGGCTAGTTATTTAACCATTATGGTGTTTTTAAGTATAATACTAGCAACATAATTAGTTGAAGGGGATAATGGGGAATAATAATTACCAGATAAGATAATGTTATCTGACTTGTTTTTACAAGAAGCAATTAAATGCTAGAGTGCTTTATGGATGCATTTTGCTACACCGCCTATAGTGTTATAATCTTTCTCTAGCATGTCCGATTGCAGATTTTAGGACTGAAAGACAAGAAATCCTTATAAATCACCTGCAGTTATTATTTTTGTTGAATGTAATAAAGGATGTGAAAAGTATGTTTTTTTGCGGCCTCATTTAGACGTCTGTGATTTTTTCATGTGCACAAAAAAAAAAAAAAAAAAACAGTTCATATGACATCAATGTTTGGTCAGTACCAGTCTTACTATCAGTGTTTCATCAGTGATTTTCACATACAAGAAAACAAAGTAATTCTAAAGCTTCTCCTATACATTAAAATGTTAATCACGGACATCACACGGTCTGTACACTGATGTCACCTGTGTGCTGCCCGGGATTTTCACATACCCATAGACTTGTATGGGTAATTTTGATATGTGACTCTGCTTTAAAAAAAATGGACATGATTTTTTAATGGATGCTTGAATAACACCATAGTCTTTAATGAGTACATGTTCTGTCCATGAAAATTCTGTATAGAACATGTATGGGATTCACAGATGTCTGAATAAGAGCCGAAGTCAGAAGCAAGTCTAGAGACGCCATGGTCCCACATAAAAGTACTAAACCCAAGTGTTATCAATGACGCACAGAACCAGAGTAATAATGACACCACATTGTACAGGACATACACAATGACATCACACTGTATAGGACATACACAATGACATCACACTATATAGGACGTACACAATGGCATCACACTGTATATGACATGCACAATGACATCACACTGTACAGGACGTACACGATGACATCACACTGTACAGGACATACACGATGCCATCACACTGTACAGGACATACACGATGCCATCACACTGTACAGGACATACACGGTGACATCACACTACAGGATGTACACAATGCCATCACACTATATAGGACATACACAATGACATCACACTATATAGGACGTACACAATAACATCACACTGTCTAGGACGTACACAATGACATCACACTATATAGGACGTACACGATGGCATCACACTGTACAGGATTTACACAAAGACATCACACTGTACAGGATGTATATTATGACATCACACTGTATATGATGCACATAATGACATCACACTGTACAGGATGTACACCATGACATCACACTGTACAGGATGTATACATGAAGCGTCTAGTCATAGATGGGGTTAATGGTGGTAGTCACCCATATGTTCCATTAACTGTTCTTCTCCTACATGTAGAATGGGCAATTTGCATGTGCCGGTACAGAGGCCTGGTTGTCGGAACAACACTAATAATTTAGATGTTTTTTTTTCTCTATATAGAAAAATTGCTTTATGTAATTTCTAGGTTTTCTCAGAAAACTAGCATTCAAAATCTAATGAATATTTAACTCCAAGAAATCACATATTCTACCAATGTGGTGCTCAGTTTTAGGTTTGGCATTTAAATTTTCCGAATACTTGTTTGACCTTGTTTGTGTTTTGGCCGGTCTGTCTGACCCTCAGCCCCATTTGAGTCTGACATGCTTGATCTAACATTTAAATATGTCTCATTTCTGCTTCAGTGGCTGCAACATTTTGGATAGGATACATCTTCCCAGGTCATTCTGTAATTGCTCTGCTGATTAATTCTGGGGTAATATTGAATTTGCTAGTGCAGTTGTTAGCATGCACATTTTCATCTTCATTTCTGGAGAATAATATATCATTTCCATATCATTATTAAAGAAAATTGTTTTATTTGAAAAATTATGGATGTGATCAGTATTGTGAACATTTTGTTTCCTTTAATTAACATGCTAAATTATAATATTGCAGTCACAGATTAATATTGTGTGCATCAATATATGACTTCAAATATCTATGTTCTTCTTTAGTTTTGCAGTTAAAACAGTTTTATTGTAGAATTGTGCAAACCAATTTTGCCTTTTTTTTTTGTTCCACCCCCAAATAATTGTTAAGGAAAAGCATACTGTGCAAATAGACTGCCCGAAATAGGGCAGCACTTCTGGGGCCACATGATCTGGATCCTGGATGCATTTAAAAAAAAGATTAACCGTAACATTCTTGAGGCATAGGTAGGGTTTTGGTTCAGGGTGGGCAAAACTTCTGAGTGGGCCCCTAACCAGATAACCTTGCTTACAACTGGGTGGCGCACCCTAATAGTGGAGGAGAACCTCAGCAGATGACCGACCGTGCTGTTACTGAAAATAATCTATACATATAATTGTCTAAGGTCCATTTCCGTCTGTTTGTAACATAAATCCTGCGTCACTGATTGGTCGCACCTGGCCAGCTGCGACCAATCAGTGTCAGGCTTTACTATTGATGCTGCCTACGCAGCATCAATAGTAAAAAGGTATAATGTTAAAAATAATTTAAAAAAAATAAAAAAAATGATCTATTCTCACCTTCCAGCGGCCCCCGAAGCCTTCCCCATCCTCGCGATGCTCTCGGCAGCTCCGTTCCCAGTGATGTTTTGCGAAATGACCACAGATGACGTAGGATAACGCGAAACCACTATATCATCATGGGTTATTGCCGCATAGCATCACTGGGAACGGACCGGGTGAGAGCATCACTATCTCCCGGGCTGGATTCTGGGGGCCGCCAGAAGGTGAGTATATAACTATTTTTTATTTTAATTATTTTTAACAGGGATATGGTGCTCACACTGCTATATACTATGTGGGCTGTGTTATATACTCTGTGGCTGTGATATACACTATGTGGGCTGTGTCTGTGCTATATACTATGTGGCTGTGTTATATACTACGTGGCTGTGCTGTATACTACATGCACTGTGCTATATACTACGTGGATTGTGATATATACTATGTGGACTGTGCTATATACTATGTGGGCTGTGTTATATACTATGGCTGTACTATATACTACGTGGACTGTACTATATATTGCATCAACTGTACTATATACTACATGGATTGTGCTATATACTATGTGGACTGTACTATATACTACGTGAACTGTGTTATAAGCTATGTGGGCTGTGTTAGATACTACATGACTGTGCTGTATGCTACATGGCTGTGCTATATACTATGTGAGCTGTTATATGCTCTGTGGCTCTGCTATATGCTATGTGGCTGTGCTATGTGGTTGTGTTTAATGCTACGTGGTTGTGCTATATACTATGTGGCTGTGTTATATACTATGTGGCTGTGCTATATGTTGTGTGGGCTGTGTCATATGCTACTTGGCTGTGCTATATGCTATGCGGCTGTGTTATATACTATGTGGCTGTGTTATATTCTATGTGGGCTGTGTTATATGCTACATGGCTGTACTATATGCTACATGGACTGTGCTATATGCTATGTGGGCTGTTATATGCTATGTTTACTGAACAAGTTCTGTCATACATATTCTATAATACCCGATTCGTTAGAATCGGGCCATCATCTAGTCTATATAACGACCAACATTGATATTGCTGCCATATGGTCAGTGGTAGATACCAGTACTACAGAACATATAAGAGATCACAGCACATTTACAGATAATGACTTGCCGCTGACATTCTTTGTGATGGAGTTGTTTTCTTTTCCCATATTCACTATCATCATTAGGAAAGGCCAGGTGATGCTAATTTCCCAGCTTTATAAAAACCCAGCCTCCTCTAACTTTGTGCTAGAAAACAAAAACCATGGGTTCTTCTAAGCAGCTGCCTAGCGCTCTGAAAATGAAAATTGTGGAGTCTCACAATGCAGGAGAAGGCTATAAGAATACAGCAAAGCATTTTCAAGTCGCCCTTTCCTCAGTTCGAAATGTCATTATGAAATGGCAGTTAACAAGAACAGTGGAGGTCAAGATAAAGTCTGTAAATTGAGATACTGATTTGGCTTTTATCCTAAGTCATATTGCACGACTCGTTAAACGGTTGATTGTGACTTGTAGGATCGCTACTTCCAACAGGTGGCGCTATAGAGTTAAGTCCTCTTTTTCTCAGAAGAGGCAATTTGCAAGATAAAGTCTGAAAGACAAAGCAAAATTTCAATGAGAGCTTCCCGTGGGATTGAGACTTTCAGAAAGATTTGGCTGACTCTGGAGTTGTGGTACATTGTTCTACTGTTCAGAAACATATGCACAAATATGGCCTTCATGGAAAAGTCATCAGAAGGAAACCTTTGTTGCATCTTCACCATAAAATTCAGCATCAGATGTATGAAAAAAAAAACATCTAATCAAGCCTGATGCATTTTGGAAACAAGTCTTGTGGACCGATGAGGTTAAGATAAAGCTCTTTGGCCACAATGATCAGAGGTATGTGTGGAGAAAAAAGGGCACAAAATTTCAGGAAAAGAACATCTCACTAACCATTACACATGGCGGTGGATCAATGATGCTTTGGGGTTGTGTTGCAGCCAATGTCACGGGGAAAAGATTAATGAAATTTCAACAAATTTTTGATGCAAGCATAACACCATCTGTAAAAAAAAAAATTAAGTTGAAAAGAGGATGGCTTCTGCAAATGGTTAGTTACTGTATCTTAAACGCACGTCAAAATCCACAATAGGCTACCGCAAAAGGCACAAGCTGAAGGTTTTACAATGGCGTTCACAGTCCCCTGATCTGAACATCATTAAATGTCTATGGCTAGACCTCAAAATAGCAGAATTTTCTAAAGAAGAATGGATGAAAATCCTTAAAAAAAAATTGAAAAACTCTTGTCTGTCTGCAAAAAAACCATTTACAAGCTGTGATGCATGCAAAAGGGAGCGCTACTAGGTACTAACCATGCAGAGTGCCCAATCTTTTGCATTGACCATTTTCCTTTTTTAATTTTTAAAATGTATTAGATAAAAAATAATATTTTTTTGCCTAAAATATAAAATAAATGTGTTATCTTTATCTTTAGGTCTTTCAGAAATCATGAATTTGACCAGAGGTGCCCAAACTTTAATATCCTACTGTACACATATGATGCCTATTGGCCAAACACTGAAATGACTAACTGCTACTTTCTCCGACCATATATCATGAATTATTGGTTGAGAGCACATGATTAAAGGGGTTTTCTGAAGTTGAATCTTTTGAAGTGCACTACTTTCAGCTCTGGCTTCCTGCATTTCTGTTGATGTGCTCTCCTTAACCCCTTTCTGACCTCGGACAGGATAGTACGTCTGAGGCCAGAACCCCGCTTTGATGCAGGGCTCCGGCGGTGAGCCCGCATCAAAGCCAGGACATATCAGCTGTTTTGAACAGCTGACATGTGCCCGCAATAGCGGCGGGTGAAATCACGATTCACCCGCCGCTATTAACTAGTTAAATGCCGCTGTCAAACGCAGACAGCGGCATTTACCCAGCACTTCCGGCCGGGCCGCCGGAAATGAGCGCATCGCCGACCCCCGTCACATGATCGGGGGTCAGCAATGCTTCTGCAGTGTAACCATAGAGGTCCTTGAGACCTCTATAGTTACTGATCGCCGGTGATCCGGCGATCGCAGATGATCGCTGCTATGTAGCAGAGCCGATCGCATTGTGCCAGCTTCTAGCCTCCCATGGAGGCTATTGAAGCATGGCAAAAGTAAAAAAAAAAGTAAAAAAAAATGTGAAAAAAATAAAAAAAATATAAAAGTTGAAATCACCCCCCTTTCGCCCCATTCAAAATAAATCAATTAAAAAAAAAAATCAAACCTACACATATTTGGTATCGCCACGTTCAGAATCGCCCGATCTATCAATACAAAAAAGGATTAACCTGATCGCTAAACGGGGTAGCGATAAAAAAATTAGAAACACCAGAATTATGTTTTCTTGGTCGCCGCGACATTGCATTAAAATGCAATAACGGGCGATCAAAAGAACATATCTGCACCAAAATGGTATGATTAAAAATGCCAGCTCGGCACGCAAAAAATAAGCCCTCATCTGACCCCAGATCGTGAAAAATCGAGACGCTACGGGTATCAGAAAATGGCACTTTTTTTTTTTTAGCAAAGTTTGGAATTTTTTTTTCACCACTTAGATAAAAAATAATCTAGTCATGTTAGGTGTCTATGAACTAGTAATGACCTGGAGAATGATAATGGCAGGTCAGTTTTAGCATTTAGTGAACCTAGCAAAACAGCCAAACAAAAAACGAGTGTGGGATTGCACTTTTTTTTGCAATTTCACCGCACTTGGAATTTTTTTCCCGATTTCTAGTACACAACATGGTAAAACCAATGATGTTGTTCAAAAATACAACTTGTCCCGCAAAAAATAAGCCCTCACATGGCCAAATTAACGGAAAAGTAAAAAAGTTATGGCTCTGGGAAGGAGGGGAGCGAAAAACGAACACAGAAAAATGGAAAATCCCAAGGTCATGAAGGGGTTAATATTGATGGCTCAAACCAACAGCATGGTCGCTCCACTTGTCCAAACTTTTCTGTCTCCCAGCCAATCTCAAAGCCGGGATAAGTCAGCTGTTTTGAACAGCTGACATGTGCCGGCAATAGTGGCGGGTGAAATCGTGATTCACCTGCCGCTATTACCAGTTAAATGATCGCATTGCCGACCCCCGTCACATGATCGGGGGTCGGCGATGCGACAGTATGGTAACCATAGAGGTCCTTGAGACCTCTATGGTTACTGATGCCGGCCTGCTGTGGCCACCCTGTGGTCGGCGCTCATAGCAAGCCTGCAATTCAGCTACATAGCAGCGATCTGATGATTGCTGCTATGTAGCAGAGCCGATTCAGTTGTGCCAGATTCTAGCCTCCCATGGAGGCTATTGAAGCATGGCAAAAGTTAAAAAAATGTTTTAAAAAATATGAAAAAAATAAAAAAATATAAAAGTTTAAATCACCGCCCTTTCGCCCCATTCAAAATAAAACCATGAAAAAAATCAAACCTACACATATTTGGTATCACCGCGTTCAGAATCGCCCGATCTATCAATAAAAAAAAAGATCAACCTGATCGCTAAACGGTGTAGCGAGAAAAAAATTTGAAACACCAGAATTACGTTTTTTGGGTCGCTGCAACATTCTATTAAAATGTAATAACATGCAATTAAAAGAACGTATCTGCACAAAAGTGGTATCATTAAAAACGCCAGATCGGCATGCAAAAAATAAGCCCTCACTTGACCCCAGATCAAGAAAAATGGAGACGCTACGGGTAACAGAAAATTGCGCTTTTCTTTAGCAAAGTTTGCAATTTTTTTTCACCACTTAGATAAAACTTAACCTAGACAGGTTTGGTGTCTATGAACTGTACTGTTAGCTGTTACTAATAGGAGCTTATCCTTCACCACATGCCGCTCACAGTTGATTCTCTTCACCTCTCAGCAATCCGTCTGAGAAAGGTCTAAGTTACTGACCGAAACGTTATGAATTTGGGATTGCATTAAAATAATCCAAATTGCAGAGATTTTTGAGTGCCGAATCTTTTTTAATTTATATGTGAAAAGGGATTGGTATCCCTCTCCGAGCACCCCCCAGTTAGAGTGACGTGCATTATATTTTTATGTGAACTCGTAATGACCTGGAGAATCATAATGGCTGGTCAGTTTTAGCATTTAGTGAACCTAGCAAAAAAGCCAAACAAAAAACAAGTGTGGGATTGCACTTTTTTGCAATTTCACTGCACTTGGAATTTTTTTCCCATTCTCTAGTACACGACATGGTAAAACCAATGAAGTCGTTGAAAAGTGCAACTTGTCCCGCAAAAAACAAGCCCTCAGATGGCCATTGGCCATATTGACGGAAAAATAAAAAAAGTCATGGCTCTGGGAAGGAGGGGAGTGAAAAATGAGAACGCAAAAACGGAAAATGGCAAGGTCGTGGAGGGGTTAAGAGCAATGCAAGCAGGCTGTAAAGCATAGAGCCTGCTTGTGTCATGTTCTCCTTACTTATTGTAGTTAATCGGCCACACAGGGACTGCATGGTGGTCTTTAATCTAGGGAACAAGCTGTACACTATAGAATTTAATAAAAAATCCTATTTTTTAGAACAAAAAGGATTTTTAATAAGTAGCCAAGTTTCTTGCTTTTACAAGCACTTTATAATTTTATCCATTTATGAACTTGAGACTCTTCTAATGCACTATTGAGATCCAATATGCAAATCCTTATTTTTTCTGACATTTCTATGTTGGGGAGAGTCAGTAGGACTCCATATAAGACATCATATTGTCCAACACTGGAGTTGCCTTTTTTTAAATGTCTGAATGAGCACTTAGTTTGAATTCAAAATCTCGGAGCTTCAAACCCTATATGTGTTCATATTTATTTATAATGTTAACATACTATTCTGCTGCTGCATGGAATTATTTATTTTACTCACTTATACTCAGTTACTCAATAATTACCATAAGTAGATTCTGAAAAATAGCAAATGTTTAATGAAATAAGGTTAATGCTTTTTATTTTAGAAGATTGGCTAAATGTAATATGAAATATAGAATTATGTGATGCCTTGGCTGGAAGAAGACAAATCAGAAGGTTGTAATGTTCTAACTTATTTTGATGACTTTGTCAAAACCTGTTACTTGTACCATACTGCACCAAGGGACTGTATATGGCGACATGGGTATGCTTATTAGTGGAGCTACAATTACATCTGACTGGAGAACTTCACATTTTAGGCAGAAAATATATCAAGGTTACGTGACCTAATTAGTGGGTCTCCATGAAGAGTTTCTTTTTACTACAGACTTCGCTATTGAAATATGATATGAATGTTTTTTTTGCAACCTTTTCCTTTTCCCCTTTAAATTACCTTGACATTCTTCTGTACCTCCACTTTTAATTGATCCATATTTTTATTGGAAGTGATTATAGGCTGTAACCAAAGCCTCTTTACTGTTAGTTGATATTCTGACAGCAATTATTGTATACTATTATTGTTCAGGCTGCAAAAGCTTTTGGATTATACCACCCAAATGCTAATACTTTCAACCTTAAAAAAAATATGTTTTCAGGATTACATCTAAATTGCCTCTATTAGCCTTGAAAGGTCTTATGACCAACCTTCTGTAATGATTTGAATTATAGATTTTACTTACAGATATTGGGTGATTCAAAAAGGATTGTGCAAAATTATAGCTATGGTATTCATTACCCAGAGAACATAGCACAAATGTATTAACATGAAGTAAGACATTATCTATCCAAGTTTTAGCTTTACTCTACAATGTTTCAACGTGATTTACATTGGTGACACGGCAGCTGTCTAGGTGGTAGTCAAGTTTTGTCTAGATGAGGGCCAGCATATCCTTTGGAAATGGACTCCACTGTTTGTGTTATGTGAAGTCTAAAGTCAAACTGTTCCTTTAGATAGGGGGCAGATACACTAAAGGTACCTTCACACTAAACAACTTTCCAACGAGAACGACAACGATCCGTGACGTTGCAGCGTCCTGGATAGCGATCTCGTTGAGTTTGACACACAGCAGCGATCTGTATCCCCTCTGTTATATCGCTGGTCGGAGCTAGAAGTCTTGGAACTTTATTTGGTCGCTAGATCGGCATGTATCGTCATGCTTGACAGCAAAAGCAACAATGTCAGCAATGTTTTTACATGGAGCGTGAACGAGAAGTGAGTCGCCGTTATGTCACTGGATCGCTCCTGCATCGTTCTGGAGTTGTTGTGTTTGACGTCTCTACTGCGACCTAACAGCGACGCTCCAGCGATCTAGTTTAGGTCGGATCATTGTCTATATCGCTGGAGCGTCGCTTAGTGTAACTGTACCTTTAGTTCTTGATTTAGCCTTCTAGGAAGAGGTCTCAGCGTGTTAGATGGTGACTGTGGAGGATAGGGGACATAGCATAAGCAGGAATTTTTAAAACATAACTTTTAATATATATTGAAAATAAAAAAGGAAATTCAAAATGATGTCACCAAAATGAATTTTATAAAAAAGTACTACATAATGTGACCTGTTAGGCAATACACCATATCTAAGTTAGTACTCCTAAGGGTTAGTGAGAACCACACTCACAATGGCCCAGTGTGCTGTCACTCAACCCAAGGTACCTAATTTATTAATAGTGATGTGCACACACAGCAGCACTTATAGTGCAAAAAACAAATAAATCGGTAACCTTGGTTGCATAAATATCAGCAGGTATCACAACAAATGAAAAAAAGGGGGTAAGGTCAAATGATAAGTTGACAAATGTATCATAAATATATCAATATTGGAACAATCTCACCAATTGCCAAGGACAGGTAAGGTGGAGCCAAAACTTGCTGGAGTGGAAGAGTCCATTATACAACAGCGTCGGGAGACAATGCCCTGTCAATCCCTAAGGGGCTATCAATCAAGCTGCATCCCCAAGCTCCCTCCCTTACAAGGGCAGTCAACATCTACCCCTAAGGTATAACATGACCTGCACTCTCCCTATTTGGATGTTCCAACGCTTTTTTCAAGCTGGATCATCAGGGGACTAGCTTGCATGGGAGATAAAGTGCGTAAATGCTATGTAGAGAAACATAGAGACCTGCAACCCTCTATGCTATCCTGCAGAGAGTGGGAGGAACAATCAGTTCTCCTTAGTGTGCTAAAGGGCGTAGATAGCCTATCACCTCCTATACAGGGATCATGTGATAGGCTTAATTATACAGATGGTATGTGTGGCGTTTACAATGAATGGAGCGCACACTGCTGGATTTACGTATATGTATGTATGTAGCGCCACATAATACAGTGGAATTACCTATAAGATCTTTTCAAACAAGCTGAAAACGCCATCAGTCCATTGTGAAGCCACGAGGACAATAACTTCCAGTATTGACCGGAAGTTAATGTTGCTAGGACACCGGGACAGTGAGTGAAGCATCAGCGTCTCTATGGAAGCGTACGCCAGTGGGCAGTAAAGCATAACAGGCTGCTATAGTGTAACCAAAAGCGGCCTGGCTAAAACATGATGCTTACGCTAACGTATCAAGGCATTTGATTAATGAAAAAGATGCTCATATATAATGATCAAATGGCACATGCACATATGTGAAAAAAGAGAGACACATAAACAAAACGTCCGCGTCTCTATAGATGCACCCGCCAGTGGGTGGTAACGCATACCGGGCTACTATGGTATAACTACAGATAGCCAGACTAAAGTAGAACGCTTGTGCTAGCATACCAAGGCATTTACTTTATGCCCGTATCCAACAAATAGGCAGCACATGCGCGCATGTGAAAATAATCTTTAATTCTATGGTTCCCAGCATGTAGAGAGGTAAGCTTCATTATCTCTCTACACGGTATTAAATGGGAATGCTCAAGGTGGAAAAATATCATAACCGTCTGAAAATAAACAGTTTACTGTAATAAATATGCCCCATATTGTATTAATATAGTTGAGGCCACCATGATATCGGTCAATAGGTATGCAAATCCCAAATAGGTGACAATAGAAAAAGGATTTATGGAAAGGCACACCGTTATGTGTGAGCTGAAAATTGGATGTCTCCAGAGAAAGTTCAAACAGAAACATCAGATAAAGCATCCATAGTTAATTTGATCATTCAGACCATGAGGTGAAAGTGTTAAAAAAAAATAAATAAATCAATTTTGCCTCCTTCTGTAACAACAACTGGTCCCAGTTACCCCCCGAATGGGGAAAACCGACTAGAATATTGAAAGGATATATTAAATTGAAAAACCAGAAAAAACGTACTATCCTTAAAACGATATTTTATTATTAAATTGTCTAAAATCCCAATATATAAGACTCAAATGTATGCAATCAACATCAGCCAACTGGGTTGGGTAAGCTAGAAAAATAGGGAGAAAATAGCAGATAAGCCTGACACAGTCCCTGTAGGTGGCCCTAAAGTGTCTTAAACCTACCTACCAGCGGAGGTTGGCACCCTAGATTTCGATATGGCGCCCCCACTCACCGTCGACTGTCCCTTCTTACCCTAGTAGGGTCCTACTTGCTACCCACACCCAGGTACCCACAGACATACACACACAAATTGACCAATAGGTCACACTAACCAAAAAACGTGAAAAAGTGAAAAAAGAAAAAAGTGAACGAAAAATTCTAAAAACACTGCAGACATAGCTGCATAAATGCACTAAATAGCATGTACCCCACAGTTACCTCAAAAAAAATTTTTGAAAAAATATATAAATAGTGCAGAGCTATGGGGTACAGCAGGGCACAGTTGGAGTGTGCTCAGTTAAATATTCGGAGGTCATGAGTAGTGAAGCCTCTAATAGATGTAACAATAGGTCACTGTCTTTGTTAGTGATTGATGACCCAAAAATCATAGACAGACCAATAAAGCTAATGTACAGAGTGGATCCCTAAGCAAGATAGCACCCCTCCGAAAAGGTTAGCAGATATATGAGTACACTCAATGGATGTAAATATGTTGTTGGGTGATATATATATATTACACCCTAAGTTGTCCAAAAATAAACAGAACAAGATATTCAACAAAAACCAAAGAACAAAATAAACCCAAATGAAAAAATTATCTGCCTTATAGGGTATCACATATAGTATTTCTTATTTAGTTTGAGGGCTAATGCACATCAGTATACAGAAAGGACTGAGAACCATCCTTCATTACTCTCTCTATATTAGATAATCTGGTAAGCTTTTATTGCTATGAGTAGCATATTAGTCTGCACTCTAGATGCCATCCGAGTTCCGCATCTTATACCATAGAAAAAATCAGCAAAAATATAAATATATTTATGTTCCAACTGTGCCCTGCTGTACCCCATAGCTCTGCACTATTTATATATTTTTTCAAAAAAAATTTTTTTTAGGTAACTGTGGGGTACATGCTATTTAGTGCATTTATGCAGCTATGTCTGCAGTGTTTTTAGAATTTTTCGTTCACTTTTTTCTTTTTTCACTTTTTCACGTTTTTTGGTTAGTGTGACCTATTGGTCAATTTGTGTGTGTATGTCTGTGGGTACCTGGGTGTGGGTAGCAAGTAGGACCCTACTAGGGTAAGAAGGGACAGTCGACAGTGAGCGGGGGCGCCATATCGAAATCTAGGGTGCCAACCTCCGCTGGTAGGTAGGTTTAAGACACTTTAGGGCCACCTACAGGGACTGTGTCAGGCTTATCTGCTATTTTCTCCCTATTTTTCTAGCTTACCCAACCCAGTTGGCTGATGTTGATTGCATACATTTGAGTCTTATATATTGGGATTTTAGACAATTTAATAATAAAATATTGTTTTAAGGATAGTACTTTTTTTCTACCCCCCGAATGGGTGCAGAAACTTTTTCTATCACTACAAAACGTAGATTTTTTGCTTGTCCATTATGCAAATAATTGGCATGTCGAGACACAGGTGTGTCCCTATTGTGTTCCATATCGCCAATATGCTCACTAATCCTCTTTTTAAACTCTCTGATTGTCTTGCCTATCTTGCCTATGTATTCCATGCCACAGGTACACGAGGCCCTATAAATGACCCCCTTCGTGCTACAGTTAATGAACTGTCTAATTGGATACTTTTTACTTGTAACATTACTTACAAAGGACTTACTTGAATCTACATATTGGCAAGCTGTACAGTGTCCACATCTGTGGCACCCTGTGATGTTACTCTTAAGCCACGTGCCAGTTGGAGAGACAGTGAAGTGACTATGGACAATTCTATCTTGTAGTGAGCGAGCTTTGTTGTAAGTAATTGTGGGAACATCATCCAAATGTTCTGAGATATCAGGATCCATTTGGAGAACTGACCAGTGTCTCCTAAGAATGTCCCTGACACGAGTTGCACCATTATTGTAGGTGGTGATAAATCGGACAACAGTATTGTCCTGTTTTTTAGGTGCAGGGTTCAACAACTCACTGTGGTCCCTACTTTTTGCTTCATGATGTGCCTCACTCAAAACGCCACGAGGATAGCCTCTGGCTAGAAATCGCTCTCTTAGTTCCTGAGACTGTGTCTCAAAGGCTCGACTATCAGAAAATTTCTCCGGACCCGAAGGTATTGGCCCTTCGGGATACCCCTCCTAAGATGTGCTGGATGATGGCTATTCCAATGTAAGAGTGAATTGGTTGTCATTGGCTTTCTAAACGTGGACGTGAGTAGTTCACCATTTACACACAGTACAGGCATCAATGACTGATGTAAAGTAGAGACCAATGTCATTATGATTCAGTGAGTCTACAAATGTAATAAACTCCTCTTTTGTACCCTGCCAGACAGTGAGACTGTCATCTATATATTGTGTCCAAATTTCTGAGACACGATATATAGAAGAATCACTCCCCGCCGAGTCATTACCAAGGACCACTGTCTCCTCCCACCAGCCGAGGAAGAGACTCGTGTAGGCCGGGGCACAAGGGCTGGCCATGGCGGTCCCCCTCAGCTGGTGGTAGGTCCTACAGTTGAAAACAAAGTAGTTATGTGTCAAGCAAATACGGAGAAGCCTTATTACAAATCAATTATGTTGTTGAAATTGTTGTCCCCTCGTATTTAAAAAGTAACGTACTGCCTCCAGGCCTCTATCATGGGGATATCAACGTCAATGCTTGCAAGCAACGATTCGGGACTAATAGTGAGGCCTTCTAGTCGTCGAAGAAGATCCGGAGTATCCTTCACAAAAGACTGCAGTGCTGACACAAAAGGAAACAAGGCACGATCCAAATAGATGCCTGCATTTTGGCAGAGACTGCCTACCACGACACAATGGGCCTGCCCTTGAGAGGATGCAGGCCGTTATGTATCTTGGGCAGGCTATAGAACGTAGCAGTAACTGGGTATTTTGGAAGGATGAAATCAAACTCAGTTTTGCTGATGATCCCATCATTGAGACCTTCCTGTAAGATTAACTGTAACTGATCATGATATTCATTAGTGGGGTTATGTAAGAGGATCTCATACTTCTCTCGATCTGCCAAGATGGATTTGCACACGTTATGGTATTGTTCTAGCCCAAGTATAACAATGTTGCCCCCCCTTATCGGAGGGCTTTATGACTAGGTTGGTATCTTGTTCTAGCCGTTTGATTGCCTCCATTTCTTGCCTAGAACAATTGAAATTACACTGTATATGACTCTGAGATAGCTCCCTTAGTTCAGAAGTAACCAGATTTGAAAATATGTCAATAGCCAAGAGGTCACCCGTATTTGGTGGCATCCTTGTACTTTTATCCTTCAACTACGTGAATGTTCAAAATTATAAATTGCTTTTTTCGTATTATTATATAATAAGGATATGGCAGGCTTTCTGTCTGTTGGTCTTAATACGGACACTTGGCTGCACTATAGCAGCCTGTTGTGCTTTACTGCCCACTGGCGTACGCTTCCATAGAGACACTGACGCTTCACTCACTGTCCCGGTGTCCTAGCAACATTAACTTCCGGTCAATACTGGAAGTTATTGTCCTCATGGCTTCACAATGGACTGATGGCATCTTCAGCTTGTTTGAAAAGATCTTATAGGTAATTCCACTGTATTATGGGGCGCTGCATACTGTGGCATGCTTCTCTATTCCTGGTGGATTCCGGGTAAATCCCGCAGTGTGCGCTCCATTCATTGTAAACGCTGCATATACCATCTGTATAATTATGCCTATCACATGATCCCTGTATAGGAGGTGATAGGCTATCTACGCCCTTTAGCACACTAAGGAGAACTGATTGTTCCTCCCACTCTCTGCAGGATAGCATAGAGGGTGGCAGGTCTCTATGTTTCTCTACATAGCATTTACACACTTTATCTCCCATGCAAGCTAGTCCCCTGATGATCCAGCTTGAAAAAAAGTGTTGGGACATCGAAATAGGGAGAGTGCAGGGCATGTTATACTTTAGGGGTAGATGTGGACTGCCCTTGTAAGGGCGGGAGCTTGGGGATGCAGCTTGATTGATAGCCCCTTAGGGATTGACAGGGCATTGTCTCCCGACACTGTTGTATAATGGACTCTTCCACTCCAGCAAGATTTGGCTCCACCTTACCTGTCCTTGGCAATTGGTGAGATTGTTCCAATATTGATATATTTATGATACATTTGTCATCTTACCATTTGACCTTACCCCCTTTTTTTTGCATTTGTTGTGATACCTGCTGATATTTATGCAACCAAGGTTACCGATTTATTTGTTTTTTGCACTATAAGTGCTGCTGTGTGTGCGCATCACTATTAATAAATTAGGTACCTTGGGTTGAGTGACAGCACACTGGGCCATTGTGAGTGTGGTTCTCACTAACCCTTAGGAGTACTAACTTAGATATGGTGTATTCCCTAACAGGTCACACTATGTAGTACTTTTTTATAAAATTATTTTTGGTGACATCATTTTGAATTTCCTTTTTTATTTTCAATATATATTAAAAGTTATGTTTTAAAAATTCCTGCTTATGCTATGTTCCCAGACCCTTGGTAGTATCATTTGACGCGTTCAAAATTATAAATTGCTTTTTTCGGACTGTGGAGGACAGCTCAACATAGGTGATTCATCTTGACTCATTCTTTCCAAGGCACCGGAAAGATACTTTAATTCCTGTATTTATCCTAAATGAATCATAAACACAACATTTCGGCCAACAAGCAAGGTTTTTCAAGCATAAGCAAAATGGTATATAAAGCTGACATGCTTACAGTACACAGAGCCATTTTATATCTGAGAACAATTGGACCACTCTTTTTCCACTTGAGACAATGCATCAGTGACACAGTAGAGTACATCTCCGAACATATGCTGGCAAGCATCTGGACAGAATGGGACTACCCCTAGACAACTTCCATATCACATCAAGTATTTTGATCAAAAACAGGCATTTGATGATTGTAAACCAATTTTCAAGAGAGGGTACTTTCAAAGTTCAATTAATCTCCAGACGTTATCCTCCTGAGATCTATATTTTAACAGCAGATCAGTTTTCAATGCTTGACATGTCATTTTCTCACTGAAAAAACCCTTACTAGAGGAGATCGAGAAGAAGGCCAGATTTGGGGAGAAATTAGGAGCCATGGTTGTGTGCAATGTGTGCTACAGGGATTCTATAGGGTACTTTTTTCTTTTTAGGCTAGTGCCTAGTCATTGTAGGGAGACTTACAAGCTACAGAGGCCTATAAGTCTCCCTATACCAACTTGATTCTCTCCCAAAGGAGAAACTTTACTGCTTAGATCACGTGTTACAGGTCTCTCACCTATCCAATATTGATGAGGGGCACAGCTATGTGATGTTATATTATGTGATGTGATAGCTGAAAGGCATTATTGGGAAGTCTACCCAGTTATACCACAGGAGGTGAGCCTTCTCAGACTGATGCAAATGTCTACAAATTGAATCTTAAATTGTCCAAACTCGCCAAGTCCAATGAATTTCCTAAAAATCTACAGAAATTTGCATCACAATAAATCAGTTTGCCAAATTTACTGAATAGCATATGGATTTTCTGTATTAGAAAAAGGGGAGAGAGGAGCGCTGTTCTGAACGTAGTAAGGTAAAAAAATATATAATTAAAACCAATTGTAGAAAATGTTCTCGCCTGGCAAAGTTGGTTTGTAGACAAAACTCCAAATGCACACCAGTGGATTCCTGTAGATGCAGCCAACCTGGTATACCGTGGGAAAATCATCCATGGAATGTTCCACCAGAGCCAGATAAATGACAAAAAAAACAGAGGGCACTCTCAATGAATCAAATCAAATGAGTGCAAATAGATTAAAAGGTATATAAAAATACAAGCTTTTTAAATGCTTCGTGTTTTTCCAATAACAGGTTTATGTTTTTATATTACTTTTAATATATTTGCACTCATTATATTGATCCACCTCTATTCCTCATGTTCGGGGTGCCCTCTATTTGTTTATTTTTTTAAATAGCATAATAGGGTTGTATGACAACTTCTACTTTTTACTTGATGTCTTTCTATTTTCCTTTGTCTAAAATGTGCTGCATTAACAAGGAATTCTGTTTTGGAAGACGACAGTTTCTGCATCTCTTGTGTAAACTGCCTATAAAAGTGGTGAAATGCAGGAGACTTGAACATAGCTTGTTTTTACATCATATTAAATTTACAGTCTATTGTTATATACTCCTATAAAACGGACACAATTTTCAGTTTGTTCTCCCAGTAGCCACATCTTTATATCAGCTTCACTCCTAACTATTTTTTCTTTTAGTGGTATCATTAAATAGACATAACTCAGGTCTGCATCTAAAGATTGTGTCTCTTCCACTACATTTAAACAACCTGAATGTCTTTCCAAAGTCCAGAAGTTGTTTAGTTGGATAAAAGATTTGAAAGATACATTTTCTTTTTTGACGGTGAATGATTGACGCATTCCAAATCCATACAAACTGTGCTGGTGATAGAAAGATTAGAAGACAACGTATGACTGCAGATAACATGCACAAAGATAAACCAAAGTCAATACATAAAAATATCATATGTCTGCTACTAAAAAGTGTCATTATTTCAATCAATAAGCAGGACAATGGTCTATGATGAAGAAAAGATGTTCTTGTAGAGTTCTATTTCTAAATAAACCCCTATAAATCGCCCTGCTGAAAGGACACACTACCCAAGACATTTGGGTTGTTAAATCCTGGAATGTTGTAATATAAAGTATAGTTATTTAATGGATAACTACATTTCATTTGACTTGTTAATAGTAAAATGTACAAAGTGTAGACATGACTGGCATCCAAACTCTTAGTTACCAGTGAAGTAATAAGACATTTGCTTCAGGAACCCCCGTTCACAATACGTTTCTGCAAAGTGTTCACATTTTTTTTTCTGTCTTGTTTTTAGAGGGATTTAGACAGAACCACCAAAGTAACTGTAGAAAAGCAGTGTGAACATGGACTTTGATATAAGTTATCAATGTATCCCATAGCGATCACAATCAGATAGTATCATATGTATGTACCAGACAGATTTTGTTAGGATGTTAAACTTTACAGTTACTATATGCACTGTGAAAACAAGTATACAGGGTGACATGCATTTTATAGAACGGGGTCCTATAGATGATTTATATTAATGTAAGCCTAAACAGTAGTTAGTATATGTTGGAGCCTTATATAAAATATATAATAATGAGACATAATCTAATTGTATATTTCAAAAATAAAGCTGGCATGATGGGATCAGGCCTTAATGTATATGTGTGTATGTATATATATACACTGCTCAAAAAAGCGGAATATAACTCCAAGTAAATCAAACTTCTGTGAAATCAAGCTGTCCACTTAGGAAGCAACACTGACTGACAATCAATTTCACATGCTGTTGTGCAAATGAAATTCACAACAGATGGAAATTATTGGCAATTATCAAGACACGCTCAATAAAGGAGTGGTTCTGCAGTTTGGGACCACAGACCACATCTCAGTACCAATGCTTTCTGGCTGATGTTTTGGTCACTTTTGAATGTTGGTTGTGCTTTCACACTCTTGGTAGCATGAGACAGACTCTACAACCCACACAAGTGACTCAGGTAGTGCAGCTCATCCAGGATGGCACATGAATGTGAGCTGTGGCAAGAAGGTTTGCTGTGTCTGTCAGCATAGTGTCCAGAGGCTGGAGGTGCTACCAGGAGACAGGCCAGTACACCAGGAGACGTGGAGGGGGCCGTAGGAGGGCAACAACCCAGCAGCAGGACCAGTTCCTCAGCCTTTGTGCAAGGAGGAAAAAGAGGACCACTGCCAGAACCCTGCAAAATGACCTCCAGCAGGCCACAAATGTGCATGTGTCTGCACAAAGGGTTAGAAACCAACTCTCTGAAGATGGTCTGAGGCCCACATCCACAGATGGGGGTTGTGCTCACAGCCCAACACTGTGCAGGACGATTGGCATTTGCCACAGAACACCAGGATTGGCAAATTTGCCACTGGCACCCTGTGCTCTTCACAAATCAAAGCAGGTTCACACTGAGCACGTGACAGATGTGACAGAGTCTGGAGACGCTGTGGAGAGCGGTCTGTTACCTGCAATATCCTTCAGCATGACCGGTTTGGTAATGGGGCAGTAATGGTGGCCGCACAGCCCTCCATGTGCTCGCCAGAGGTAGCCTGAGTGCTATTAGGTACCGAGATGAGATCCTCAGACCCCTTGTGAGACCATATGCTGGTGTGGTTGGCCCTGGGTTGCTCCTAATGAAGGACTATGCCAGACCTCATGTGGCTGTAGTGTGTCAGCAGTTCCTGCAAGATGAAGGCATTGAAGCTATGGACTGGCCCGCCCATTCCCCAGACCTTAATCCGATTGAACACATCTGGGACATCATGTCTCGCACCATCCACCAACATCACCTTGCACCCCAGACTGTCCAGGAGTTGGCGGATGCTTTTGTCCAGGTCTTGAAGGAGATCCCTCAGGAGACCATCCGCCGCCTCATCAGGAGCATGCCCAGATGTTGTAGGGAGATCATACAGGCACATAGAGGCAACACACAACTGAACATCATTTCATTGTCTTGTCTCAACACATTCCGTGAAGTAGTGAATAAAGATTTGCAACTGAAATATTTAATTCAGTGATATCTAGGATGTGGTGTTGTAGTGTTCCCTTTAATTTTTTTTTGAGCAGTG